>NC_054382.1:1636995-1962620 GCF_017654675.1 Xenopus laevis | reverse complement strand
CTCTATCAGTCCCTGCAGCGGGATTAACCCCCAGTCTCCCCTCTCTATCAGTCCCTGCAGCAGGATTAACCCCAGTCTCCCCTCTCTATCAGTTCCTGCAGCAGGATTAAGCCCCAGTCTCTCCTCTCTATCAGTCCCTGCAGCAGGATTAACCCTAGTCTCCCCTCTCTATCAGTCCCTGCAGCAGGATTAACCCCCAGTCTCCCCTCTCTATCAGTCCCTGCAGCAGGATTAACCCCCAGTCTCCCCTCTCTATCATCAGTCCCTGCAGCAAGATTAACCCCCAGTCTCCCCTCTCTATCAGTCCCTGCAGCAGGATTAACCCCCAGTCTCCCTCTCTATCAGTCCCTGCAGCAGGATTAACCCCCAGTCTCCCCTCTCTATCAGTCCCTGCAGCAGGATTAACCCCCAGTCTCCCCTCTCTATCAGTCCCTGCAGCAGGATTAACCCCCAGTCTCCCCTCTCTATCAGTCCCTGCAGCAGGATTAACCCCCAGTCTCCCCTCTCTATCAGTCCCTGCAGCAGGATTAAGCCCCAGTCCCACAGACAGTACAGGAGGAGGAGGAGGAGGAGGAGGAGGAGGGAAAATGACTTACCCAGTAGATGAGGCTGGAGATGTGAGTACAGGGGATGGGAATGTCAGGGACACAGTAGAAGGGAGTTACAGGGAGCAGCAGGGGACAATTCCCAGTGAGTCACATCTCGGTTCTCTCCGGACTGTGAATGGGGGAGGCACACAAATGACTGAGTCCCGCCCCCAGGTGTAACAGTGGAGTCGCCCAGATGATGTAGGTCGGTATTGGCGCAGCCCACGCACTCTGGCCCAATAAAATGGCCGTTTTTACTTCAGAAATGTCATTGGTAGAGCGGGGGAAGTGCCATCTTGCTGGTGGGCGGAACTTGTCCATTTAATCAGTTCTGCATTGTTGGCAATAAAAAGACAGACATTGAGAATAACTTAATAGACAGACGCTGAAACAACCCACACTCACTAATGGCAATCTTCTCATAGTTTGTATGATTGGAGTCAGTTAGAATTTCAGCCTACGCGCGCTGTCTGACTAAAGAGCCAGTGTTTCAGCTCCGGGAAACGTCACAGGTCTTGGCTGCGGCCGCCATTATAGCGGTGGGCGGAAGTTCGCTGCTTTTGTTCAGTCGCTCTGTTATAATAAAGCTGCAGAAATAAAAAAAAAACAAATTGACAGACCGCTGAGACAAAGAGACTGAAATATGAATCCACATGTTACTGTTGTACTGATTATTCCTCCCACTTCCTATTTATGTGTATTTTATGTTTTATTCACATTCACATGTTTCTATATATCTGGCACCTTGTTATGAGCTAAGGGGAGAGTAAAGCTGGGAGTAAGGAAGAGACAGGGATGAGTAAAGATAGGAGTAAGGAAGAGACAAGGGTGAGTAAAGCTGGGAGTAAGGAAGAGACAGGGGTGAGTAAAGCTGGGAGTAAGGAAGAGACAGGGGTGAGTAAAGCTGGGAGTAAGGAAGAGACAGGGGTGAGTAAAGCTGGCTAGACATATTTTCAGTTTCCCAGCTGCCCCTGGTCATGTGACTTGTGTCTGCACTTTAGGAGAGAAATGCTTTCTGGCAGGCTGCTGTTTTTCCTTCTCAATGTAACTGAATGTGTCTCAGTGGGACCTGGATTTTACTATTGAATGTTGTTCTTAGATCTACCAGGCAGCTGTTATCTTGTGTTAGGGAGCTGCTATCTGGTTACCTTCCCATTGTTCTTTTGTTTGGCTGCTGGGGGAAAGGAAGGGGGTGATATCACTCCAACTTGCAGTACAGCAGTAAAGAGTGATTGAAGTTTATCAGAGCACAAGTCACATGACTTGGGGCAGCTGGGAAATTGACAATATGTCTAGCCCCATGTCAGATTTCAAAATTAAATATAACAAAATCTGTTTGCTCTTTTGAAAAAAAGATTTCAGTGCAGAATTCTGCTGGAGCAGCACTATTAACTGATGTGTTTTGAAAAAAACATGTTTGCCCATGACAGTATCCCTTTAAAGAATACCTCCCAACTCTCCTGTTTTTAGAGGGACAGTCCCACTTTTGACAGCTCAACCCGCAGTCCAGTGTTTGTTCTAAAAAGTCCCAACTTTCTCTGCACTGAACAGGCAGAAACAAAGTTTCTAACTTAATTGGCTTTTGGCAGAGAGCCCAGAACAGCCAGAGCAGTAGATAAGATACATTTGTGACAATTTCTAGATAAGCAAATAAGTAATTGTAACAATATAAGATAACAGGTCCCTTGGGAGAAGACTCACATCTTAAAGGGCAATTCTCCTTCATTAGCAAAACTGTAATAACTGAAAAAAACACAGAAATATGTTCAAACTTTCATAACCTGCCAAATTTTGTAAAATGGACATGGTTATTAGGGGGTGTGGCAACTTTATTGTCCCTCTTTTATTTCCAGAATGTTGGCAGTTATATTTAAAGGAACAAAACATTGTGTAATTCAGTTAATGTGCAGGGAATGGCCGGCCAGAGGTTTAGCCCAGAGAAGCTGGTAGCCCAGGTCAGGGATTATACGGCTTTATTGTTACGACACTCGCCGCTTCCACAAACTTGTCGGTTTCTCTGCCTCTACAACTTGGAAATGGCAAATCTGCCCACAAATAAAATGGCTCACAAGGGAAGACCGTTTCATTGGCCTTCAGTCAGAGGGCGGGGCCTGAAGTCTTCAACATCATCTGGTGAGGACGGAGGTGACTTCCCTAGGGGGAGGGTCTGATATATCATTTTACCTGCTCCCTCCCCTACACTGGCCGGATAGAGCCGAAATGTGAGGGACTCACTGAGAAACAGACTGGGAATTGTCCCCTGCTGCTCCCTGTAACTCCCTTCTACTGTGTCCCTGACATTCCCATCCCCTGTACTCACATCTCCAGCCTCATCTACTGGGTAAGTCATTTTCCCTCCTCCTCCTGTACTGTCTGTGGGACTGGGGCTTAATCCTGCTGCAGGGACTGATAGAGAGGGGAGACTGGGGGTTAATCCTGCTGCAGGGACTGATAGAGAGGGGAGACTGGGGGTTAATCCTGCTGCAGGGACTGATAGAGAGGGGAGACTGGGGGTTAATCCTGCTGCAGGGACTGATAGAGAGGGGAGACTGGGGGTTAATCCTGCTGCAGGGACTGATAGAGAGGGGAGACTGGGGGTTAATCCTGCTGCAGGGACTGATAGAGAGGGGAGACTGGGGGTTAATCCTGCCTGCAGGGACTGATAGAGAGGGGAGACTGGGGGTTAATCCTGCTGCAGGGACTGATAGAGAGGGGAGACTGGGGGTTAATCCTGCTGCAGGGACTGATAGAGAGGGGAGACTGGGGGTTAATCTGCTGCAGGGACTGATAGAGAGGGGAGACTGGGGGTTAATCCTGCTGCAGGGACTGATAGAGAGGGGAGACTGGGGGTTAATCCTGCTGCAGGGACTGATAGAGAGGGGAGACTGGGGGTTAATCCTGCTGCAGGGACTGATAGAGAGGGGAGACTGAGGGTTAATCCTGCTGCAGGGACTGATAGAGAGGGGAGACTGGGGGTTAATCCTGCTGCAGGCACTGATAGAGAGGGGAGACTGGGGCTTAATCCTGCTGCAGGGACTGATAGAGAGGGGAGACTGGGGGTTAATCCTGCTGCAGGGACTGATAGAGAGGGGAGACTGGGGGTTAATCCTGCTGCAGGGACTGATAGAGAGGGGAGACTGTGGGACTGGGGGATAAACTGGTCCCAGTACAACATGTATTTATTGTAGTGATATGAGAGGGGGGATCCCCACAGGCAGCTTTATATGGTGGGTTTGTGTTCCTTGCTGTCAGGTTCTCCAGAGATGGAAACAAGGAGGTTAGAGGGGAAATGGGAGAATGAAGAGCCGGACACTGAGGATCCTCTGGACACAATAAAGAGGGAAATGGATCCCGTTCCTGGGGCCGGTGAGTAACGTTTCTCTATTAATAAGATACCAAGGCACTTCCTTACTCCCAGCTTTACTCACCTCTGTCTCTTCCTTACTCCTATCTTTACTCATCCCTGTCTCTTCCTTACTCCCAGCTTTACTCACCCGTGTCTCTTCCTTACTCCTATCTTTACTCATCCCTGTCTCTTCCTTACTCCCAGCTTTACTCACCCCTGTCTCTTCCTTACTCCTATCTTTACTCATCCCTGTCTCTTCCTTACTCCCAGCTTTACTCACCCCTGTCTCTTCCTTACTCCCTTCTTTACTCACCCGTCTCTTCCTTACTCCCAGCTTTACTCACCCCTGTCTCTTCCTTACTCCCAGCTTTACTCACCTCTGTCTCTTCCTTTCTCCCAGCTTTACTCACCCCTGTCTCTTCCTTACTCCCAGCTTTACTCACCTCTGTCTCTTCCTTACTCCCAGCTTTACTCACCCCTGTCTCTTCCTTACTCCCAGCTTTACTCACCCCTGTCTCTTCCTTACTCCCAGCTTTACTCTCCCCTGTCTCTTCCTTACTCCCAGCTTTACTCACCCCTGTCTCTTTCTTACTCCCAGCTTTACTCACCCCTGTCTCTTCCTTACTCACCCCTGTCTCTTCCTTACTCACCCCTGTCTCTTCCTTACTCCTAGCTTCCCCAGAGACACAACCAGAAATATTACAGATAAAGATAAAGGAAGAAGAACTGGACCCTGAAGATCTTCTGAACTCAACTGAAATCTCTACAGGGTCACTCACTTATGGGGGTAAGTTGTTAATTAACTCTAACACTGGCCTCACACACCAAGAAAACAGTTTGTGCCAAGGTTCCCTGCTGTTCCTATTGGATCATTAGAAATATTTCCATACAGAGTCAGGTCCGGTCCATCATACGTTCTCATTCTGTTGAGCCCACAGACCGACTGGTCGGATAACGAATGCTGTTGGCCCGTGTATGATTGCCTTTAGATCTGTGCCGTGTCTAGCTCCCTGTTAATATTTGTTTTCTTTTATCAGATCAATCGTTGAATGGTGAACTGACCTGGGACATTTCCAAGACATGGCTCGGACACTGGAATTCAGAGGTTCCCGAGTACAGTGCTCCTGCTAGTTCTTTGGATACGGAATGCAGTAAAACTTTATATATAGAGAACCCACTGCACAAAACACAGAGAATTCACTCAGGGTTGAAACCTTTTGGCCATAAAAACATTGGTCAGAAAACCAGCTTTAAGAGATCCAAGAGGATTCACACCGGGGAGAAGCTCTTCATCTGCAGAGAATGTGGGAGAAGCTTCGCTTTCAGGAGCAGCCTCCAAAATCACATCAAAATCCACTCCGGCGAGAGAGTTTTCAAATGCAGGGAATGTGGCAAATGTTTCCCCATAAAGAACGAACTTCGCAAACATTATAAGGTTCACACCGGGGAGAAACCCTTCACCTGTACGGAATGTGGGAAGAGCTTCTCTCAGAAGAACAATCTCCTGGCGCACAAGAGGATTCACACGGGGGAGAAGCCATTCGCATGCGTGGAATGCGGCAGAAGGTTTTCCATAAAGAGCAACCTTATATCACACATGAGGATTCACACCGGGGAGAAACCCTTCACCTGCACAGAATGTTGGAAGCGATTTCCCCAGAAGTACCAGCTTCTGATTCACATGAATATTCACACCGGCGTGAAACGCTTCTCTTGTACAGAATGTGAGAAGGTGTTTAATTTAAGGAGCACTCTCCAAAGACACCAGGCCATTCACACCAGGGATAAACCTTTCTCATGTACAATGTGCGGTAAGGGCTTCTCCGGAAATAGCAGTCTCCTTACGCACCAGAAAATCCACACAGGGGAGAAACCATTTATCTGCGTCGACTGTGGGAAAAACTTTTGCCAAAAGAATGACCTTTTGACGCACAAGAGGATTCATACGGGGGAGAAACCATTCACTTGTGTGGAATGTGGGAAAAGCTTCTCCAACAGGAGCAACTTTCATAAACACCAAAAAATTCACACCGGAGAGAGGCCGTTTGCCTGTAAAGAATGTGGGAAACGGTTCTGTCAGAAGAGCAACCTCCTCAGCCACCAGAAGCTGCACACGGGCCTGAAACCTTTTGGGTGCATGGAGTGCGGGAAATGCTTCTCTACAAAGAACGAACTTCTTAATCATGAGAAAATTCACACCGGGGAGAAACCATTCACCTGCACAGACTGTGGCAAAAGCTTCTCCCGGAAAAACCTTCTTCAGTCGCACAGAAGGACTCACACAGGAGAGAAACCGTTCATATGCGCTGAATGTGGCAAAAGCTTCTATCAGAAGAGCAGTCTCCTGGCGCACGAGCGGATTCATAGTGACGACAGGCCGTTTGCATGCACTGAATGCTGGGAAAGGTTTTCTCAAAAGTACCTGCTCCTGAGGCACATGAACAGGCATACGGGGCTAAAACCTTTCATATGCACGGAGTGTGGGAAGGGTTTCAGTTTAAAGAGCAGCCTGCAGAGGCACCAGACCATTCACACAGGGGAGAAACCATTCACATGCGCGATATGCAGCAAAAGTTTCTCCCAGAAGGGCACCCTCGACCGGCACCAAAAAATTCACACAGGGGAGAAACCTTTCAGGTGTGCGGAGTGTGGGAAATGCTTCTCTCAAAAGAGCACCCTTCAAGGACACCAAAAAACCCACTTGCGTTAAGTGTGCAGTGAGAGCACCCATGAGATAAAAGCTGCACGTGTCTCATCGGAGAGTTGCCTTTATAAGGCACTGGTATAGGAAGCATAGAGCTCATCAAATGTTCTCTTGCCGCCATGTTTTTCTTTTTACCCCCCACGTGAGCAAATGTTGTTTTCTTAATCTATTGGATACAGGACATTAAAGCTCTTCTCCTGATGTCTGCCTCTAGATGGGACTTTCTATCTATGAGCAACTTCTTCTGTAGGTTTTGTTCTTAAAACTGATAGGTGTATTTCTAAACTCCACCCACTTGTCATACTAATGTATTTTATTTCTTTACGAATACCTAGCCCCACCCCCATTGTATGTATATGGGTAAGGTGCCTTTAATGCTAGCCATGCAAATGATGAATTCATGAAGGCTTTAAATCTATTATGTTTAAAGGGAAAGAGATCACACTGTGCCAAGGTGGTAGGGAACCGTTAATGAAAGTCAGTCGGTACTAAAGAATAAGATTTTTTGTTTTGGCCAATCAAGAACTGCCAGCTGCCATGGGTCGGAGGGTGCTGATCCACCTTGTGTGAGTCAATCGTGCCCGGGGGTTCAGTTTTGGGATTTGGTGACATATTGCTTATATATATATTAATAGTTGGGTAGAGGCATAAGGTCCTTGTGTGTTGGTAATTCCCTGATACTTACAGGGCAGTGGTGTTGCATTGTCATAGAGCTGCGGTATGGACACAACGTTAGCCCACCACAAGAGAACATCTATGTCATGAGGAACATTAGTTAGCTGAAGCCTTAAGTTACCCTTTAATTAAATCCTGCATCAGTGGTTGCCAGACTTTTGGGTTCCACCCCAGGGAAGAAGTGGCTTGGGGCACAGCGTGAAGTCCAATAAGGGTGAAATTTAAGGAGACCTCTTATTTACTCTACAATGGAAGACCAGCCTGGGGGTCACTTGGAATTGTGGCTGAAAGTCGGTTAAAGCAACGTTTCTGTAACCTTGATGCAAGCTATGGGAGGCCTGGCCAAACTTTGCCCTCAAAAGGGGATTTCATGTGATGCCTGGAAGCTGAGCTTTAGCTGCCATACCACCAGGCCCCTGTCACCTTGGAATATCTGGGTACTGGAAGGTCAGATTTAGGTGGGATTATGTGGACGATTGATCAGTTGGGCCATCCATGTAGTACTGATGGGACACCTGTGGCACTTGCCAATGTTTCCCCCCATCTGCCCAAACTCCAAGATAGATATACGTAGATATGGAAGAAATGTTTCTCTAAAGGGATACTGTCATGGGAAAATATGTTTTTTTTTTCCAAAACACGTCAGTTAATAGTGCTGCTCCAGCAGAATTCTGCACTGAAATCCAATTCTCAAAAGAGCAAACAGATTTTTTTATATTCAATTTTGAAATCTGACATGGGGCTAGACATATTGTCAGTTTCCCAGCTGCCCCAGTCATGTGACTTGTGCTCTGATAGACTTCAGTCACTATTTATTGCTTTACTGCAAGTTGGACTGATATGACCCCAGCACCCGAACAACAGAACAATGGGAAGGTAACCAGATAGCAGCTCCCTAACACAAGATAACAGCTGCCTGGCAGATCTATGAACAACACTCAATAGTAAAATCCCAAGTCCCACTGAGACTGATTCAGTTATATTGAGTAGGAGACATAACAGCCTGCCAGAAAGTAGTTCTAGCCTAAAGTGCAGGCACAAGTCACATCACTGGGGGCAGCTGGGAAACTGACAATATGTCTAGCCCCATGTCAGATTTCAAAATTGAATATGAAAAAATCTTTTGAGAATTGGATTTCAGTGCAGAGCACTATTAACTGATGCGTTTTGAAAAAAGCATGTTTTTCCATGACAGTATCCCTTTAAATGTTACATCTTGTGCTGCTTTAAATAATATTTCCCTTTAAAATACCTCAAAGTGGCCTGGTCAACCCATATCCCCTGATAGGAAGATATCTAATGGGCAGGTATGTAAATCCTGTTGGGGGAGAACCCATCAAACAGTAGACTCCTTATCAACTGGGTCTCTGTGGGCCGCCATTTTGATCTGATCATTGGCCCATAGCCTAACGATTGGATCAGGCCCATCTGGCTCAGAGCATTGATAGCCCAATCAGGCAGAGACCCACTTGTTTGTTGAAGTCAACATGTATGGCCGGCTTTAGGCAGACTCATAGTGGACCAACATATGCAAGGGGTAAGTGGCCAACATTTTGCACTTGATAAGGGATCATGGCGTGCATATAAATGTTTGACCAGGCTCGCTTCCCATTGGCTCATTTTTCCATTGGGCTAATGATGGCACTTGCTAAAACCCATTGAGTTTTGGCATCCACTGTGGCACAGCTCTAACACTTCCAGAACTTTGTCATGGAAGGCATAACTGTTAACTCTATTAGATTAGACATTTCTATATTAGACTGAATTCAGTCCTAGATTGTAAGCTCTGGTGAGCAGGGGCCTGTATACCACTCATTTGGGACTGTACTTGATTGTACTATATAGGCCCTGCTCTGGTTGTACGACTCTACAATATATGTTGGTGCTTAGAGATATCAATAAAATGAAGTAGATCTGCTATAAATGTGAGTGTTGTATCTGTAAATTGCAACTCAACCTTGGAGCTGTTGTCCTGCTGTTTGCTACTGTGGCCTCTAGTGGGAGCTCCAGCTCTTGCCCCAAGTTCCTTGCGTGCCCCTACTCTCTGCGTTAACCACTAGAGAACCCTAACCAGCCCTAATGTTCCATTTGCCTTCTTGTGCTTTTCTCCAGTGATACACAGGCTGAAACTTTCCAAACTTGCCCTTTTTCATCCTTGGCTCAACCCGGCTTGATGTTCCGAAGGGGCTTCAGAACCTGTATTGCCCTATCCCATGTGGTGGCATCAGAGGTGATGTCATACAGGGGAAGACACCAATCCCCCCCCCCTGTGGCTTTTTCATTGGAGAAGGCTTAGGTGGTCATGAGCAGGGGGAACCTAGTGAAGAGTTTGCCTGACGACCCTCCTCTATAGGTAGCATGTTGGTGGGATCTGCAGGCCTACTGGTGAGCCCACTACTTCTCTCCTTTTGGCTTCAACTACAGAATCTTCAGGTTTGTGAGCCTCCTATATATCTTATGTTGGGCCATACTTGTTGGCATATGTTTGTATGGGAGGATAAGAGTGTCTGGCACCCTGTAGTTGAGATGCACATGCAAGACTACATTGTCACTCTGGGATTCATCTGCTCTATGGTTCTAGCCCTGTATCACCCCTGTTCCTGCCCCCCAGCTTCTCAGGGAACTGCCTGAGGGACCGTGTTCCTTGATTGCTGTCTGCAAACTGAAGCCTGATCCATTTCTTCCAATAATAATAATACAGACCACACATAACTAAGCCTAGCCCACCAACAACGTGGCAGATGGTGGATCAGTATCAGCTTTAAACACAAGGCACTGGATTATTGACCTGTAAAATACATGCCTTGAGTATTGCTATAGATAGATATGAGTATATATAGTTCATGTGAGTGTATGGATGGATGGATGTCAGGTTTCTTTTGGAGGGGTTGAACTTGGACTTTTTTTAACCCAATTTAGAGAACACATGTTGGTCAAAAATATCCCAAAGGTGTAGGCTAATGGAGCCACACTCCAGTTGGGTTCAAAGTAGTTTTTCTTGCCCCCCACCAGCGCAAGGCCACCCACACCGGGAGGGAGCAAATGCGCTTCTGACGTCACACACATGTGCATAATGAGCAAGTTGCAGCGTTCACTCATTACGTGCATGAGTTCCCTCTCAATGGGGTTGGCTATCATTGGAGGGGGCAATTTAAAAACTACTATTACCAGGTTGGGGATAATATTTTTGACCAACAGGTGCCCTATGTAAATTCACACCAAACGTCAGCAGAGAATAAGAGAATTTAATTGCCCACAATGGGTTGTTATTTACCTCATGGCAGGAACTTCGCTTAGGATGTAATACACTTTACTAAAGTGACAGTTTTGAAATGACATTTAGTGCATCCAACAGGATTTACCCCCAGGACCCAGGGCATTGCTTACCCTCCCTAAATGAGGCCCGTTTTGGGTTCTGCCTATGGAGGATCCCTTATTCTCTGCCAATTTGGTGCGAAGTTACATAGTTAAATCGGTTAAAAAGAAGACAAAGTCCATCAAGTCCAACCCCTCCAAATGAAAACCCAGCCCCATACACACACCCCTCCCTACTGTCACATAAATTCTATATACCCATATCTATACTAACTATAGAGTTTAGTATCACAATAGCCTTTGTATTATGTCTGTCCAAGAAATCATCCAAGTCCCTCTTATAGTCATTAACTGAATCATCACCCGGCAGTGCATTCCCCAACCTCACTGTCCTCACTGTGATGAACCCCCTACTCTGTTCCTTTAAATGAAACTTCTTTTCCTCTAGTCTGAAGGGGAGGCCTCTGGTACGTGATTCTCTTTATGGGTAAAAAGGTCCCCTGCTATTTGTCTATAATGTCCTCTAATGTACTTGTAAAGTCTAATCATGTCCCCTCACAAGCGCCTTTTTTCCCCCAGAGAAAACAACCCCAACCTTGTCAGTCTCCCCTCATAATTTAACCACTAAGTGGCACTGCCTAGAGTTCCATGGCTTGTTTTCCACAAATAGCCCCAGATCCTTATCAAGGTTTCAATGTATTCTTCTGACGCTGTACAAGCTTTGAACTGGGGGTCACTGACCCCATCTAAAAAAACAAATGCTCTGTAAGGCTACAAATGTATTGTTATTGCTACTTTTTATTCCTCCTCTTTCTATTTAGGCCTCTCATTCAAATCAGTGCCTACCAACCAACTGTTATACAGTTACGTCCATAAACCTTTGGACAGCGACAACATTTTTCTAATTTTGGTTCTGTACATGACCACAATGAATTTGAAATGAAACAACTCAGATGCAGTTGAACTACAGACTTTCAGCTTTAATTCAGTGGGTTGAACAAAAAGATTGTATAAAAATGTGACGAACTAAAGCCTTTTTTTACACAATCACTTCATTTCAGGGGCTCAAAAGTGTTGACTCACAATTGAGTGAAAGTCTATTTCATGGGCAGGTGGGGCAATTCCTTGATTATTTCATTATCAATGAAGCAGATAAAAGCCCTGGAGTTGATTTGAGGGGGGGGGGGTGTATGTGGAACAGACATGAGGACAAAGGAGCTCTCCATGCAGGTGAAACAAGTCTACGCAATATGTTGGCGCTATATAAATACATGTTAATAATAATAATAATAATAATAATAATAAAGTCATCCTTAAAGGGATACTGTCATGGGAAAAAGCATTTTTTTCAAAATGAATGAGTTAATAGTGCTGCTCCAGCAGAATTCTGCACTGAAATCCATTTCTCAAAAGAGCAAACAGAATTTTTTATATTCCATTTTGAAATCTGACATGGGGCTAGACATATTGTCAATTTCCCAGCTGCCCCATGTCATGTGACTTGTGCTCTGATAAACTTCAATCACTCTTTACTGCTGTACTGCAAGTTGGAGTGATATCACCCCCCCCCCAGCAGCCAAACAACAGAACAATGGGAAGGTAACCAGATAGCAGCTCCCTAACACAAGATAACAGCTGCCTGGTAGATATAAGAACAACACTCAAGTTAAATCCAGGTCCCACTGAGACACATTACATTGAGAAGGAAAAACAGCAGCCTGCCAGAAAGCAGTTCCCTCCTAAAGTGCAGGCACAAGTCACATGACCAGGGGCAGCTGGGAAATTGACAATATGTCTAGCCCCATGTCAGATTTCAAAATTGAATATAAAAAAAATCTGTTTGCTCTTTTGAGAAATGGATTCCAGTGCAGAATTCTGCTGTAGCAGCACTAAAAATGTCAGCATTGGTTTGTAAAGATTTTAAGGCATCTCGCTCAATTTTGGAAATGTTTTGGCGCAGACCAAATTGATTATTGTTTTTAACACGGTGTTGTTTGCTGACATCTACCATTACCATAGCCTCGAAGGTATCAATAGTAGAGAAGTTACCAGGTGGAATGAATGTACTCCTAGTACCAAGTTTACCTTTAAATCTATCGATAAATTCATCTCTTTGTTCAGACTCCCTACCTGCAAAAAATGCCTTTAGCTTCAACGTTCTAACAAATTTGAACAAATCTATGGCAAAGGAAAAAGTAGGTGCAGTGAAGGTAGGAATAAAATTAAGTCCTTTATCAAGTACAGAAAGTTCATTAGGTTGCAGTTCGTATGCGGAAAGATTAATAACAGGATTTACCTGCGGTATGTCCTCCCCGCTCTGGTTTGTTTGTACGGTATTTTTTCTTTGGCCCCTCCTGGTCCTTCTCGACCTCCTTTTCGGCCCTGTTCTAAAAAAGAGACCGCGGAACCTTGAGAAGAGGCAGGCGACGAGAGCTCCGAATCCGTGGATTGCACCACCGATTTCTTTGAAGAAGTAACCGGGGACTGGTAGCGTTGCCGATAGGCCCGTCTGCTGTCCCTCCACGTATATACCTCTCCAGTCTCGTAGTCCCGCGTGTCGCGTCTGAACTTGCGGAGCTTGACCTGTAGCAGCTCCTAATGTAATTTCTCGATTTTTCTTTCCAGCTCCTGTAAAGTATCGTTGTTTGTCGGGCCAATCTTGACCTTGTATGTACACTTTGATACTTTGTATGCATTTTTTTCCTTTTTCTGGACACTTTTTGGATTGGACTTTTTATTATGGACTTTTTAACAATTTTAATATCCACTACACTTTTAACATGCTAATTGTTCACTGTTATCGAACTTGTATATTTATATCAGCTGTTGCACTTTATTTGGATTTTAAGTATTTGAATAATTTATTTTGTAATTGGATACACCCACTTTCTATCACGTGATTGTTTTCACCTATAAATGCTGTAGTGCAACTAGTGTTTGTATGCTTGATAAAGGGGGTAACCCCGAAACGTTGCATGCTGCAATAAATCACATAGCAAGGCCGAGCCTGCTTGCATTATCCTGTGTGCCGGTGAAATTTTTGTACTGTAAATACAGAGGGGGCACTGCAAGGTACAAGCCACTCATAAGCATCAACAATACAAAGGCTACATTGGACTTTGCTAAAAAAGCCGCACAGTTGTGGAAAACCATTGTTTGGACAGATGAAACCAAGATGAAGCTCTAGCAGAATGATGACAAGAGTAAATAAGTCTGGAGAAGGCTTGGGAAGAGCTGATGATCCAAAGCATAGCACAGTTGTGTATAAAACATTTGGGGGGCAGTGTGATGGCTTGGGGTGCATGGCTGCCAGTGGCACTGGGACACTCAAAATAACTCAAAAACCACAAATAGTAAAAAATAAAAAAAACAATTGCAAATTGTCATAAATGAATTGAAAGGTTTTCCAATTTAGTGAAATCCCTCTGCAAAGTGGCAGCATCCTGCCTGGAACTTATAGTTCTGCACAATTTAGTCTCATCAGCAAAAATAGAGACGTTCAATGGCCGCATCCAGCTCTAACACTTGGGCCCCATAGGAGGGAAGGGTCGGTGCACTAACAACAGGGGTATCAATGGACATGGGAGGCCTGTAATGATGCTCCTTGTCTGGTGATCAGTGATGTAACATGTGACACAGGCAGTGGCTACTCATTGCTCGAGTGACTCCCTCAGTACAACACACTCTCCTCACACAATACACATGAGCGTCACACTAACACTTACACACAGGGAGCATTTCAGAGGAAATTGGTGTAAATACAGACTCTATGTATCAGTGTCTCCAGCAAACACGGATTTCATTTTAAGGTATGTTGTTAATAAATATATCTCTGTGAAGTGGAAAACGTTGCAACCAAAAAAATGGCAGCGCCCTTACACCGACATCTCTGAGGAGAAATGAGAGCAAGTGTCTTTATTGGTCCTGAGTGTGTGGGTTGTACCAGAATGCTGACACTTCATGGGGAGGACGGAGGTGCATCCCTCATGATACCAAGGCAGTTCCTTACTCCCAGCTTTACTCACCCCTGTCTCTTCCTTACTCCCAGCTTTACTCACCCCTGTCTCTTCCTTACTCCCAGCTTTACTCACCTCTGTCTCTTCCTTACTCCCAGCTTTACTCACCCCTGTCTCTTCCTTACTCCCAGCTTTACTCACCTCTGTCTCTTCCTTACTCCCAGCTTTACTCACCCCTGTCTCTTCCTTACTCCCAGCTTTACTCACCCCTGTCTCTTCCTTACTCCCAGCTTTACTCACCCCTGTCTCTTCCTTACTCCCAGTTTTACTCACCCCTGTCTCTTCCTTACTCCCAGCTTTACTCACCCCTGTCTCTTCCTTACTCCCAGCTTTACTCACCCCTGTCTCTTCCTTACTCCCGGCTTTACTCACGCCTGTCTCTTCATTACTCCCAGCTTTACTCACCCCTGTCTCTTCCGTACTCCCGGCTTTACTCACCCCTGTCTCTTCCTTACTCCCGGCTTTACTCACCCCTGTCTCTTCCGTACTCCCGGCTTTACTCACCCCTGTCTCTTCCTTACTCCCGGCTTTACTCACCCCTGTCTCTTCCTTACTCCCGGCTTTACTCACCCCTGTCTCTTCCTTACTCCCAGCTTTACTCACCCCTGTCTCTTCCTTACTCCCAGCTTTACTCACCTCTGTCTCTTCCTTATTTCCAGCTTTACTCACCCCTGTCTCTTCCTTACTCCCAGCTTTACTCACCTCTGTCTCTTCCTTACTCCCAGCTTTACTCACCCCTGTCTCTTCCTTACTCCCAGCTTTACTCACCCCTGTCTCTTCCTTACTCCCAACTTTACTCACCCCTGTCTCTTCCTTACTCCCAGTTTTACTCACCCCTGTCTCTTCCTTACTCCCAGCTTTACTCACCCCTGTCTCTTCCTTACTCCCAGCTTTACTCACCCCTGTCTCTTCCTTACTCCCGGCTTTACTCACGCCTGTCTCTTCCGTACTCCCGGCTTTACTCACCCCTGTCTCTTCCTTACTCCCGGCTTTACTCACCCCTGTCTCTTCCGTACTCCCGGCTTTACTCACCCCTGTCTCTTCCTTACTCCCGGCTTTACTCACCCCTGTCTCTTCCTTACTCCCAGCTTTACTCACCTCTGTCTCTTCCTTACTCCCAGCTTTACTCGCCCCTGTCTCTTCCTTACTCCCAGCTTTACTCACCCCTGTCTCTTCCTTACTCCCGGCTTTACTCACCCCTGTCTCTTCCTCACTCCCAGCTTTACTCACCCCTGTCTCTTCCTTACTCCCGGCTTTACTCACCCCTGTCTCTTCCTTACTCCCAGCTTTACTCACCCCTGTCTCTTCCTTACTCCCAGCTTTACTCACCCCTGTCTCTTCCTTTTTTTCCCCTTTGGAAAGAGCCAGTCTATGCCCAGAGCAGGGCCCGGTATTTCCCCTAAGAGACAAGGCCCAGCCCACTCCACAAAGACTAATGTCCCCCATTCTGCCCCTCCTGTGACATCACAGCCCCCTAGTGACGCAACAGCGCCGTCTCCACATCCCACCAGGCGCCATTTGTGACTAACGGGAGAGTCTCAGACTCCCGCCAATACTAATGGCCCCGTCCCTTTCACATTGAGCGCCTCTGATTGGCGCAGGCACTGTAACAACTGCTTGTTGCCATGGCAGTCGCAATGCGATTGGTGGAATCTTCTCCCCGCGCCTAACAGAGACACAGGCATCGCAAGGCAAAACTACTGGGCCGGTGTGAGGGAAGCGGCGCCCCACTAATATCTCTACTCGCACTGACCCTCAGTCTGTCACTCACCGACTCCTCTCACTGGCGGCTCTTTGCTTTTATTTGATGCAGTGAGAGAACAGCACAAACCCAACACGCCTCAAATTTAATCAGATTAATCTATAGGTCTATAGTGGGATTGGAGGCAACACCAGAGAACTGCAGTAACGGGCTGTGGAAATAAACACACACCGACTCACTGGCCTGTGTACTGGAATATCATCTGCCCACCAACAACATGGCGCCGCGTTTGAAGTAGGCGTTGACAAATCTCTTATTGGTCCAAAAGTCTCATCAGAACTCGTAACGTTCGCGTCATCTTGATTGGGCGGAGATTAAGTAATTCCCGCCCTTCCATACATTGTGATCTGAGGAGATTCACTGAGAGACAGACTGGGAATTGTCTTCTGCTCCCTGTAACTCCCTTCTACTGTGTCCCTGACATTCCCATCCCCTGTACTCACATCTCCAGCCTCATCTACTGGGTAAGTCATTTTCCCTCCTCCTCCTCCTCCTCCTCCTCCTCCTCCTCCTCCTCCTCCTCCTGTACTGTCTGTGGGACTGGGGCTTAATCCTGCTGCAGGGACTGATAGAGAGGGGAGACTGGGGCTTAATCCTGCTGCAGGGACTGATAGAGAGGGGAGACTGGGGGGTTAATCCTGCTGCAGGGACTGATAGAGAGGGGAGACTGGGGGTTAATCCTGCTGCAGGGACTGATAGAGAGGGGAGACTGGGGGTTAATCCTGCTGCAGGGACTGATAGAGAGGGGAGACTGGGGCTTAATCCTGCTGCAGGGACTGATAGAGAGGGGAGACTGGGGCTTAATCCTGCTGCAGGGACTGATAGAGAGGGGGAACTGATAGAGAGGGGAGACTGGGGGTTAATCCTGCTGCAGGGACTGATAGAGAGGGGAGACTGAGGGTTAATCCTGCTGCAGGACTAAGAGGAGGGGAGTGAGACATTGTATATAAGATAAAATAAATGGTAAATCAATGAGATTCTAATTCCTTCTCTAATATTATGTATAGTGTGAGGGTGGGTGTGGGAGACAAGTTTACATGTAGCAGTATAGATGGGAGGCTGGATTTGCTGTGCTCTCTGCAGGCTGCTGCTGACTGGTTATAAGGGTCAGTGACCCCATAAAGCAATTTTGTATGGACACTGCTGACTGGAATTTCAATGGGCATCCCCTCCCCCTGACGCTCATATCCTGTGCACAATTGTAACCAGCCTTCTCTCCCAGCAGTGAATAGACACAGAGAACACTGGGAGGGGGTGGGGACACCCAGTTTGCTATCTGTGCATATAATGTGCCAGGGTCACTGACCCCAGTTACCAGGCAACTCTGCTAACTCGGCTGCCTGCAGTAGGAATTTTTTTTTTCCTACAATGACAATAATCCAGACAGATCTTTATTTACTATGCGAAATATGCTGGCGCTATATGAATAATTGTTAATAATAATATTCATTCAGTGCTGATTTAATCCTGGAAGTGTACTTCTTTGGTCATGTAAATGTACAGCTAACCTCTATGGTTTCAAATGGACCAACTGCAGAAGAATGTTTGATTAGAGCCAGTTGAACGATAGGGTCCCCCCCAAGCTTTGTATGTAAAGCAATACCGACCCATTCCCATGGATTGTCACTATCACTCTAATGAGAAATTGCTCTTCTGATCACTTTTGCAATTTCCATTCATTATCATGGTGGCCTATTACACTGCAGTTATCATGCAACAGGAGCCCCTCTCTGTGCAGTTCTCTTGCGACGTGTTGCAGCAGTATCTCATGGTTTTGGTCTGGCCACTGTATTACTATCAGCAATCGAAAAAATCCACCATCAGAAAATCTGCTAATCAGAAAAATATGGGATAATTTGTCCTTTAACTAAATCAGGCTGCATTGAACTGCATTGGGTTAATGTGTCTAGTCCCCTTATATAGTTATTTGGATACAGAATTCCAATTCACTGTTCCTTCTGCTCATAGGCTGTTCTCTTTCCCTTGGTCAGAAGGGGAATTTGCAAAGGATATTATTTTGGTCTTGTACTTAAAAGCCAATAGACTGGTAGAAAAGCCATCTCCCTAAATATCCTTGTACCCTTCCGTATTAAAGCACATTGAATGCCAAATAAACCAGGGTGGTAGTAAAGTACTATAGTGCATGAGTAGAGGGAAAGGAGCACCAGCGGGGGTAAAAACTCTGAGACTGAATACCCCGAGGAGTGTCTAACATATTGGCAATCCAACTGTGAATTTATTGTTCTTGGTCCTTAATAGATTATTCAGACTGTAATTTTTTAGTTGATATTAAACCGTTTTAATTCCCCTCAAATTTCTATGTGTTAAAGGGATAAAAGATGCCGACCTGCATAGTGAATGGATGTTCGCACAGCTGCAAGCGGAAGAAGCAATTTCCGCACGTCGTCCTTCATGTTTTCCCCGGAAGTCTCACCCTCATAAAGAACTGGCTCCAGCACATTCCACAGAATTTCGGAGACATCAACGAGATGGCACTTAAAATTTTAGAAAGGAAAAAAAGCGACACATTCCGCCTGTGCTCGGAACATTTCACCCCGGATAGTTACACGTTCAAGGGCACCAAACGAGTTTTGAAAAGGGAGGCGGTGCCAACACTCTTCCCTGAAATCTCCTCGCCTGAGTTGGCAATTTTGAATGCGCAAAGATTTAAAAAGAAAAAGGGCAAAGATGCAGAGACGGAACAGGACTTGCAGTCTATATCTTCAGTACTGCCCATTGCTCATACTCCATGTTCCCTAAACTCATCTCTGCTCCAGACGCCACCCACACCAGCAGATGTCTTTGTGGCTCATTCATCAGCTTCGTTAACATCACCTCGCTCGGAAACTGCTCCTCCAGATCCAACTTGGATAGCTGCAGGAAATCCCTCGCAATCAAATCCATCGATAGAAGAAAAATCTGGACTACAACCACCTTCTTGTGCTCATTGCAAAAAACCTGTTCCAAAAAGCGCAATATTTGTTGACACCGACATGAATACGGATTATTTCTATAGGAAAAAGAGTGTGTCGACTAATACGTTTAGTAAATTTGGTAAGAAGAGTGTCGCCACGCAAAAGATGATTTTTCAGAAAAATAAGGGTTTGCAGTGTAAACTCCTCACGGGTCACTACCCAGTCCCAAAAATGTCATCATTATCAAGTCTGCTACACTCAGCTGCCACTCCGATGCACTCTCCAAGCTTGAAAAGCAGCTATAACAGACCGGCTATGGAGATGGGTCCAACCTGTCTGAGAATGATAGAGGAAGAAGAGTACGATTACATTCATAATAAGGGAGAACAGATGCACGAGGGCGGGGCTACAGAACTCATGGACCTGACATATGAGCCTTTAGTTCAAAGCATAGACAAGTCCAATGTTGTTGCTGATGATGAATATGAAGTGGAGTCTACAGTCGATTCAGAGTGTATGCTGGATTTTGGAAACAAAGATGAGGTCGATGAGAACAAATTTCTTGTATTTGAGTCTTGTCTGGATAAGCTTCTCATGGGCTCTCGGTGCAGGGGAGGGAAGAACTGTCCAGCGGCCATTAAGAATATTAGGAAGAAAATTACAGGATCTTTCCTCAGTGTAGATGCTGTTTGCACTAACGGACATTCATTTCATCTTTGGGACAGTCAACCCAAAAAGGGTCACATGCCGATTGGTGATGTTTTGATGTCAGCCGCTGTTGTCTTAAGCGGCTCCAATTACAGCAAAGTGAGTTACATGAATAAAATTCTGGGGCTCAGACAGGTCGGAAAATCAACACATTATCGTCACCAAAGACTCTTCCTGTTTCCGACCATTAATCACCACTGGAAATCGGAGCAGGACAAAGTGATAAAAGAGTTGGGGAAGAAACCGTTATCCGTTGTTGCTGATAGAAATTGTCTCAGCGAGGAAAAGAGCTGTGTTTACACATTTATGGAGGCCACCTCAAAGAAGATTGTGGGTTTTAAGGTGGAGCAGTCATCACCTGAAACATCTTCTCTTGTAATAGAGAGGAACACATTTCAAAGTGCCTTGGACGAAGTGCTGCACCGCAACTTAAATGTTCAGCTTGTCTGTACAGAACGTCAGCCCTGGATAAAGAACCTGATGGAAGAGAATTATGCCAACATCCTACATGAGTTTGATGTCTGGCGCTATGGGAAGTCCATTGGTAAAAGAGTGGCTGCCGCCAGCAAAAAGAGAAACTGTTCTGAGCTTTCAGAGTGGAGCGCCCCCGTGAGAAACCATTTATGGTGGGCGGTTAGATCATGCAAAGGCAACACCGAACTTATGATGGAAAAGTGGAACTCGCTAATATATCATGTGATTGGGGTACATAACTGGAAGACAGGTGCCCTTTATCATGGATGTGAACATGCGCCAGAGGAGGACGACGCTGCAAGATTGTTCCTAAGGAAAGATTCAAGAGCTTATAGAAAACTGAGAGAGATTGTACTGAGTCAGAACATCAACAAAGATCTTCCAAAGTTGGTGAATATTTGTCACACTGGGGAGCTCGATGTGTTCCGCACTAATACCCTTAAGTACTGCCCAAAGCAAAACCACTTCTCCAGGGGTTCCCTAATTGCACGCACTCAACTAGCCTCACTAGACCACAATAGGAATGTCCATTACCAGCTGGCCATCTTGGCTAATGAAAAAGACGAAGAAGCGCTAAGGGAGGACTATCCCAGGGTGGAATTTAGCCAGTTAAAGAAGGACTGGAGAGTGAAACCAGTTTATGACATAGAACGTTGTGATTTTATATTCACTATACTGAAAGACGTGGTCAAGTACGTGTATGGGGAAAAGTGTTTTGGGTAGCGGCGGTGGCTGACTTCCTAACCCAGCGGAGAGACGGAAAAATGCAGAACAAAGATCTCCTAAAGTTCTGCCAGTCACGTAACGACTGATATCTGTGTATTCTATCCATCTATACATTTCATTGACTTTGCTTTTGCTGAATGCCTGAAACATTCTATCCATTGAAAATACAGATAATTCTCATATATAAATGTGTATATAGTTACAATAAAACATCCAGGAAAATGAATGGATCCCTGAGTCTCGAAAGTGGGGGGAGAATTTGTAACAGGATGTTTAGTAAATGACAGTGAGAGTGTTTTATGTGCCACTAGAAAACACCAGGGCAACAAAATCCTTTTGCCTTTCATGACAACGATTGCCCTGTGCAGGAGTTCCCATTGGAGGAGAGGTGGGCCACATTAAGATCCTTTTATAGGTTGGAGAAGGAATGTAAATAGTATCTCAGCCTGAAGAAGTGTGTCTGTCAGAACCAGGGTAAGAAGAATTACCAAACACTCGAAGGCATGTGAAGCGGGGCGAACCCCTGCGTGTTTATTCACGTCAGTGATGTAACGTTTTGGGGGCGGACCCCTTCGTCAGACATACGGATTAGCGTCCTCCCACAAATCCATATACTCTCGTTAATTAGCCAATTAGTGACAATCAATGTGCAGAATTAAAAACATTTAAATCGTATATTTCTTACGACAGTATAAGGTGAGTTCTCCCGCTTCACATGCCTTTGAGTATTTGGTAATTCTTCTTATACTGTATTATCGGAGAGGTACTGACCTCTTTTCCAAACACCAGGCGGGACACTTGGAGAGGCTGGGAAGATAGGTATTGTATTTGTATGAACTTTTAGAACCAGGGACCACTTAGTACTATCAGAAACTGCTTTGAGGGCTGGGACTGAGGGAAAGCAGAGGAGGCCACGTCTAGATCACTGGTGGTAAGAGGTGCACTAAAGACTAAAGCACAAAGGAGCAAGTGGAGGGGGGGGGGGTCAGTAGACTGATTGGGTTGGGTTGATCCAGGAAGTAGCATGCTAGACCAGTATTGTATTGGGCTACACTAATATGTGGCCTGGCTCTCACTGAAGAGTGAGGATCAACAGATGTGGGACATGGGTAGGACAGGTGCCTGAAAACTGGAACAAATTTCACTAAAGGTGCAAGAATTATAGGTAGCCCTGAAACAGACAAGGAAGGCACAGAATGGGATAAAAAGGCTTCAAGTTGAAGCAGTGTATCAGCACAGGGTCCGGAACACACCAGAATGACCTTCATGGATCCATGGGTGACAGTGGGCTATTATAAGTGACTTTATTTAGGGCAACCTGTTGATATCTTACTGCTTGCCAAGCTGGACCTGACTTCCCTGCTGGGCGCCATGATGATGAAATGACTGGGCCATGGTGGAGGTACGTAGAAAGGCACACCCTCACAGTGCTGAGCCCAACCCAACCAGAGGCGCACAACCATCTCTGTTAAATTGGAGTGTTAGAAAAGAACAGCAGACAGGATTAAAAAAAAAAAGTGACCCTCATTTAATAGAGAATATTGGCATTTATAATCCCATCAAGTAAGTAATGTACTACACTGGTAAAAGTTATTATTATTAACATGTATTTATATAGCGCCAACATATTGCGTAGCACTGTGAAAAGTTCTGTGTTTGCTTTAGAAACTTTGCTATAGTTTATATAAACCAGATGCCGTGTAACTTTTGGGCCAGCCATTCAACCTGGAGAAAAGGCACAGGTTACATAGCAGATAACAGATAAGCCCTATACAATACAATGGTGTTTTATCTGTTATCTGCTGTGTAGCCTGTGCCTTTTTTCATCTTGAATGGCTGCCCCATGGCTACACAGCAGCTTGTTTATATAAACTACAGTAGTACTTATCGGTTTTCTACTGTGTATCCTGTGCTTAAATGGCTGCCCCCATGGCTACACAGCAGCTTGTTTATATAAACTATAGTAGTACTTATAAAAACTATAGTAGTACTTATCTGTTATCTACTGTGTATCCTGTGCTTGAATGGCTGCCCCCATGGCTACACAGCAGCTTGTTTATATAAACTATAGTAGTACTTATCTGTTATCTACTGTGTATCCTGTGCTTGAATGGCTGCCCCCATGGCTACACAGCAGCTTGTTTATTTGAACTATAGTAGAGTTTCTGAAGCAAAAACATAACTTTTACCACTGCAGTAGATTATATTTTAATTACTTGATTAGTTTTGTTGGTGTTACTGTTCCTTTAATATGGTTACTCCTCCCCCTGCCCCTACTCTTCTGGGTATGTTTCCACTAGATGTTGGAACATGGCTGGAGGGATTTGCTCCCTTTCGTCCCCAGGAGCATTAGTAAGGTTGGGAACTGATTTGGGGGTCAGACCTGGCTCACAGTTGGTGTTCCAGTTAAACAGGGCTTTCTGCTGACCAATCATATTCTTCCACTCCCAGTTTAGTAACTGAGTTCTGTAGGTGCTTGCATTTGGCCCCCTGTCATACTCCCTGTGCTCGCACTCCACTTCGCTACTCCCTGTGCTCGCACTCCACTTCGCTACTCCCTGTGCTCGCACTCCACTTCGCTACTCCCTGTGCTCGCACTCCACTTCGCTACTCCCTGTGCTCGCACTCCACTTCGCTACTCCCTGTGCTCGCACTCCACTTCGCTACTCCCTGTGCTCGCACTCCACTTCGCTACTCCCTGTGTTTCCACTTCGCTACTCCCTGTGCTCGCACTCCACTTCGCTACTCCCTGTGCTCGCACTCCACTTCGCTACTCCCTGTGCTCGCACTCCACTTCGCTACTGCCTGTGCTTCCACTTTACTACTCCCTGTGCTTCCACTTTACTACTCCCTGTGCTTCCACTTTACTACTCCCTGTGCTTCCACTTTACTACTCCCTGTGCTTCCACTTCACTACTCCCTATGCTTGCACTCAACTTCGCTACTCCCTGTGCTTGCACTTCACTACTCCCTGTGCTTGCACTCCACTTTGCGAGTGCCCAGGGCAGGTTGGGGCATTTTGCTCAACACGCCCAGAGTGACATTTTGAACAGCAGATGGGGTGAAGACCTGACTCTTTACTCCAGGGAGTGATGTTCCAGTGCTTGAATAGTGGCGCTTACTGTACCACCCCAGCAGCTGATGGCACCCGATGATGATAAGTTGGTTGTTTTCCCCATGTGTAGTGTAATAGTGTAGTGTAATAGTGTAGTGTAAATGAACAGAATAGTGCTGCTTGGGATGGTATAGGAGACCTGTAACCATAAATGGCCGAAGGGAAGAGGAGCCAAAAAAAACCGAAGATGCAAAAGATGACGCCCCTGAGCTCCGCTGCACATAATCACACGTGAGTTTCACAATTAGGGGCACATTTTCACTAATGCACTAGTGGGGGGGGGGGCAAACAGAGTCTTCAGAATCAATCCTGGTGTAAGCCATTGTCTCACCACTGACTCTCCAATGCCCAACTAGTAAACCTTTAAAACAAGCTAATAAAATTGATGAGGGGCTATTTTAAGCACTTTTGCAATTTACATGTTGTTTATTAGATATTAAGATAATATATTATGGGACACATGTAGTGTTAATACTAATGAATTTTGTAACAACAGCGCCACCTTCTGGTCAGTTTGGAAACAGTGGAGGAAGTTGTCAGGAGAAAGAGTCTGATGTTCTGCTTGGGAAGAACGTTAGTGTTAGGGTACCTGGTGGTGCATCAGGAACGCCCGCAGTCTCCTTTCCCCGTGGCGTATGTGCTCCTTCGTTTGGCGCAACCACAGGCTAATGGATGTTGTCCAACGTAAAGGTCTATTCATAGTTCCTGGGTGCATTTACTTGTCTGTCCTGATCTTTGCCTGTTGTCTGACTATTCCCCTGGGAATCTCTTTCTATACTGCGATTGGTGTCTGTGACCCCGACTACTCTCTCGTTTCCTGCATTTGTACTGCATTTTCTGACCGTTACTGACCTGGCCTGGTTTTGGACTACGCTACGGGTTTTGGTTTTTACTACTTCATGCTTGGTTCCCTTGCTCACTCATAACTCTCTCCTTGGACCTCTGACATTAAGACATGACGGCATCCGAGTAGCGGAGGGCTTGTCCCGAAGCCAAAGGCGGCTGTTATAGGTGGAAGGTTGACTGCGAGTTTGTTTTGAGTTTTGGGATACCCTGCGTTACAAATTGACAACGGAATTTAAAGCTGCACAGTCCTAAAGTAAGATATTTGATAAATATATGGGTGTAAAAACCCCAGATCCAACACTTATTTCTAAAATAAGTAATTGGGGCCTTTTCCATTGTTTTTCAGCTATAATAGAGGCAGCCAGTGCTTGTGGGCTCCTCCATGTATTCCTGTACTCTCCCGTGTTACTCTCCCACGTTACTCTCCCATGTTACTCTCCCTTGTTACACTCCCACGTTACTCTCCCATGTTACTCTCCCTTGTTACACTCCCACGTTACTCTCCCACGTTACTCTCTCCCGCGTTACTCTCCCGCGTTACTCTCCCACATTACTCTCCCACATTACTCTCCCTTGTTACTCTCCCACGTTACTCTGCTGTTTTCTTTCCTCTCTCACTAGTTTCTCTCCTGCCTCTTCTCCTCTTTTAGCTGAAATTTACTCTTTTATTTACCAGTCCAGACTCCAGATAAATTCTGAAGTCCATTTTCTTTTTCTTATAATTCCATCCTTGCATTGTGGTGCCCCCCATTGATATTCCTGTGTTCTTATGAGGAAAGAGACAGAGGAAAGTCAGAATCCAGGAGTAAAGAAAAAGATGTACCTTGGTGCTGCTCCTGCCACAAATAACTGGGAACAGCCAATTACTTCAGCTTTTCCCCTTCAGAGTGTAAGTCCCGGTCCAGCCACGAGGGGATTGGCTAGACTGCAGGAAGTGTCAAGTTTCTTCCTCAAAGCTCAGCCAATCCTCATGTGGCAGGACCGGGACTTACAACTTGAGGGGAAAAACAGAGTCAGTAAAGCTTTTTCTTATTCTTTGTGTGAGAAGACTTCCCCTAACCTTACTGAAAGTCTGCCCATGCCAATGAGAATGGGAAGCGTTGAACTCCACACTTGGTTTGTTCCAATGAGCAAAGGGAGGTTTGAACTTCACACTTGGTTTCTCTCAGAAAGAGCGGGAAAGTGCTGAGGCGCAGGCTGTGAGGGGAGACGAGACACCTCACAATTTTTACACTAGTCCAGACCTGCTTTTCATAGAAATATTATTTGTGTGATATTCATGACTATTTTGTATCTATTGAGGGCTCTGGACACCCCACCAGGGCAGAGAATAGAAAGGGACAGACCCTGCTGCCAATAGCAATACATATACACAGAACTTACACACCATACAATATTTGTTATGAATGTTTACTGGAATTATGTTTTCTTTTATTACACAGAGTTTTGCATATATTCATATTTACAGCAGAACTCGGAGATGTATAAAGGAAAAGGAGAGGAGCCCAAAAAACAATGAGACAGAAAAGGCAGATTCTAAGGAAAAGTGAAAAGCCTAAAAGGTGAGTTTAATAATAAGTTTCTTTAAGAGAATATTTCTCAGAAGGTGAAACAGAAGTCGCCAGGGTTCATCAGAGAGAAATTCCACAATTGATCTCAGGTGGAAGGAACATTTTGTTGATCAGGGCCCCGTGATTTCTAATGGCGGCGCGGCATGTGCATCAGTTTCAACCATTTGTCTAAATGAAACCTGTCAAACTGCAAGTTGATCCAAAGGATCCAATGAGATGCATCGGGTACATTATATTCAATGAAAGGCAGTGGTAGCTGACCCTCCAGCACATACTGATAAACCAGGAATATTATATCAACAGAGGGGCAGTAAAATTAGCATCAAAGAGTTGCCAGTTTCATCTAAAATGCCCCTGAACATTGGGTAAGATAAGTGCAGCCAATTCTGTGTATTGCCAGTCCAGAAAACAATGTAGGGTTCATTTAATGCAAATTTAAATTACAATAACCCAAAAAACAAGACAGTATAAATGCAATGACAATGTCATTTAAAGTGAAAGGTTCATGGCTTTCGGCCCTCGGGCTGAAGGCTGAAGGCCGATTGCTGAGGGCCGAGGGAGGAGTTAGCATGATTGATGGCCGAGAAGGGAGGAAAGGAGCGGAGGTTTGACTGAACATTTAGACGATGAGTGACGGTAAAAGCACCCAATGTGCCATTCAGAAGGCATAGGATATCGCAGGAAGGAAATGCGTTCCATAGGGGAAATCCAGCAGCATGGAAGTTTGTGAGCAGGATTGATTATTCCTGAGATGTAGTCTAGCAATGACAGAAGATTTATACCCAAACCCCCCAGAATCCTACCAGTAACAGTCACAAGGGAGCAGCTTATCTATTTTCTCTTCTTCTTCCTCAGACAGGTTTGGGGAGGCTTAGCCACCTCTAGTCTTAATGAAAATCCACCCATGTTGGTTCTGTTGTACAGGAAGTGATGTAATTCATCCTCTGATTAACCTGTTCAAATGACAGTGGGATGGAAACTAACTAATGATTCTCACCCAGGCACCTTCCCCCCATACACAGAATGCAGCACGGAGGGGCTCAGTGAATGTGGCAGTGAAGGTGTGTAAGTGTCTGATTGGCTCACTCAGCTCATAAAAGGACAGACGTCTGGCGTCATAGTCCAATGAGATCCTGATTCTCCTGCAGGAAGGGACATGGGGTAAATCTATGCCCTTTCTGTCATGTCTCACTGTATAGTTATTATTCCATCTGCGCAAACACCAGGACTTGTTATTATGCCCAATACAGGACTGACCCCCTCCCCTCTCTATACTGGGATAGGCCACCCCTACCATCAAGCCCCCTAATTCACTGTCCTCCACTTCCCAGTAATGTCGCCCTGAGGGGAAACTCCTGCTGCTTAAAGTCTGAGTATAATCCTGAAATCTCTCTGGGGATTGTGGGTAATGTTGTTGCGTTAGTGAGTAGGAAGCAGATTTCCTGTCCCCTGATACAGATAAGTAATTATAAGCTGTGTTTATATCCAGTAACAGGTCTGTAGCCTCCTGCTCATAGATCCTTCCCTTTACCCCAGTCACAATGGCAGATAAGCTTGTGAGTAATGTCTCTGAGATCAGATCCACATCCAGATCCCCTACAGCAGGGACCTTTATATCATGTCTCTCTCTGCCCCCCTCATTATCTGCAGCTCCATGTGATTCCCGTTCCTGTAGGACAGTGAGTGGATCTGCCATGTTGCACAGCTCCTCAATGTGACGGATCTTCCTGGACAGCTCGTCCTTCTTTATTTCCAGCTGCTCCATCAGATCAGTGAGTGTGAGTGAGAGCTTCTCTTTCTGGCTGGAGATGTCACTCAGGAGTCTCTTCTCTAGGGCTTCCAGCTGTTCCCTGATGTCTCTAAACAGGGCAGTGACTCTCTCTGTCTCACCGGCTGCTTTTTCTGCCACTTCTCTCCTGCGCTCCTGCAGTCTCTGGGCTCCTCTCTCAGTCTCCTCTCTCTCTGGCCTCAGTTTCTCCAGAACTTCCCTCAGTGTCTCTTTCTTCTTCTCAGAGGCCTCACTCAGCAGCTCCACCCTGTGGCCCCTGTGCTCTCCGGCCAGACAGCAGGACACACAGACACAGACAGACTCCTCCCAGCAGTAATATTTCAGGGGTTCATCATGGACTGAGCATTTCTTGTCCCCCAGGTGCATTGTGGGTTCTATTAAGACGTGTTTTGCTGACTTGCTGTGCATCCTCAGGTGGGTCTCACACACAGAAGACTCACACAGGAGACAGGATTTAACAGCAGGTACAGGAGAGAGGACACAGTAGGTGCAGGGAATCCCAGTCTCCCCCAGCTCCGGCTGAGCAGAAGGGAATCGCTCTGCTATGTTACCCAGAGTTCTGTTCCTGGGCAGGGCAGGGCGCTCCTTAAACTCCTGTCTGCATTCAGGGCAGGAATAAACCCCAGATCCCTCCTGGGTGTCCCATGTTGTCCCAATACAGCCCCGGCAGTAGTTATGGCCACACGGCAGGGATACAGGATCAGTATAAATGCTCAGGCAGATGGAGCAGCTCAGCTCGTCTCTCAGATCAGCAGCCGCCATCACTGAGAGCAGGAACAGCAACTGAACAAGAAACGAAACTGAAAGTTCCCTTTTATCAAAGACAAACAGCACTTTGTACTCCTGGGAGTTAACCCTCTCAGTTCCTGAATAGGGTGAGTATCAGGCTCAGAATAATTTGTAGCTTTAGACAAGAAACTTTGTAACAGTGAGAAAAGAGGTGAGTGAGAGGAGGGATGGAGTATGGCAGCTCCACTTATAATAACTAGTGTGATCTTAATTCTCCCTGGAAAGAAACAAACAAGTTGCAGATTAGTCAGGCTCTCTGCATCAGGCTAATTTCATAATAATATACTTTTTTAGTAGTATGTGCCATTGGGTAATCATAAATAGAAAATTGCCATTTTAAAAAATAAGAGCCACCCCCTGGGATCGTAGGATTCACGGTGCACAAAAACATACCAAAGAAACTATACTTGTTCAGACACTTGAGCCAATTAGCAGACAGAGTTGTTTCTTTTGCTTCCACACTTCTTCCTATTACAGTAAGAGCTCAGGTGATCTCTTCCTGTTACAGTTAGAGTTGTAGTATTTCTGGTCAGGTGATCTCTTCCTGTTACAGTTAGAGCTGCAGTATTTCTGGTCAGGTGATCTCTTCCTGTTACAGTTAGAGCTGCAGTATTTCTGGTCAGGTGATCTCTTCCTGTTACAGTTAGAGCTGCAGTATTTCTGGTCAGGTGATCTCTTCCTGTTACAGTTAGAGCTGCAGTATTTCTGGTCAGGTGATCTCTTCCTGTTACAGTTAGAGCTGCAGTATTTCTGGTGAGGTGATCTCTTCCTGTTACAGTTAGAGCTGCAGTATTTCTGGTCAGGTGATCTCTTCCTGTTACAGTTAGAGCTGCAGTATTTCTGGTCAGGTGATCTCTTCCTGTTACAGTAAGAGCTGCAGTATTTCTGGTCAGGTGATCTCTTCCTGTTACAGTTAGAGCTGCAGTATTTCTGGTCAGGTGATCTCTGAGGCAGCACACAGACCACCACTAAGGGCAGAGACAGGCGAGAAGATTCGGGGAGATTTAGTCACCTGGCGACAAATCACCTCTTCCTCGTGTGACTAATCTGCCTCCCCCCCGGCTAGAATCTAAATCGCAAGCGGGATGGCATTCGGAGTGCTTTGTTTTCCAAAGAAACTTCGGCCAACTTCAGAAAACAAAGCACTCCGACTGCCATCCGCCGGCAATTTTGATTCTATCTGACGGGAAGGCAGTTCGGGGAAATTAGTCGCCCCGAATTAGAGGCAATTTGTCGCTGGGCGACTAATCTCCCTGAATCTCCACATGTGTCTGTGCCCTAAATGGGGGTTCAAGGCAAACTGGAGAGCTGCTGAATAAACAGCAGGTGATCCACCGTGCAGGGCTCGATTACTCCTCCCTGCCTTCCTTATAGGAGATAGCCAGGAAGGAGATAGATAGATTGTTGCCCTGTCGTCTTTTCTGCAGAGGAGTTCTGGTAAGTTATTTTTTAATAAAGACTTTTTAATTTAAAAAGTTTAATTTTAAAGTTTAATATGTCTTTGTGTTTTATATCGTGCTACACAAACTTTTTTTTTTTTTTTTTACATTTTTTTATGTTACTAGTCCTTTAAGTAAAAGCTGCTTACAAAATTCCTGGAAAATTTTACAAAAGTGGGTGAATCCTCCATTCCAGTAGCCACTGCAGGTGAATTGGTTCCAAGGCAGGTAGCTGGGATGTTCCAAAAAGAGGGAGAACTTTGGGAAAGCAGGAGCTGCTGTTCTGTGTGGTCTAACTGCCTTGTAATATGGAAAACGTTTTTGTGCATTTTGCTTTGTAAGGGATTGGGGCACCACACAAGTCCCTTGTCCTGGGTTAGTAAAGGAAAGCCTCTGTGTATTAGTTATTGCTGGACAGGCTTAGGTTTTTTTGTTTTTTATTTTTCTCTCTGCAAAAGCCTCAAATAAACTAGCCAAACACCAGTAATGCTCAACTGAACTGTCTGTGTCTCTGTTTTGCAGTGTCTGAAAGTGAACTCAAAGCTCTATTCCCCAGTGAGACCACAGTCCAACTTCCTGAAATCACTACAATATTTTCTCAGGTAAACAGGATTAAAGCAGCACTTACTGTCCAGAGGCCTAAGGGGTTAATTTATAACTCCCCACGCAGTGTGCAAAAATAAAGCAACAATCTGTTTCAGGTGAGCAGAGAGAATGTACCTGGAATTAAGTGTTGCCTGTATTAGTAACTGCTCAATTCTACTAAGTGATACACCCCTTACCTTGTGCCCCCCCCCCCGGGTTCTAACAAGCATTTTCCTGTTGGATCGACGCCCGGCGACAAGTTGGAGGGTCACACATATCAAAATAAAATTGGACTGAATGAAAAGTCGCAGGTAACAACTACACGGTCTGGTGTAGATGCAGCTTACTGCGTCCACGCGTCGGGTGTAATGTAGTTCTTACCTGCGACTTTTCATTCAGTCCAATTAGAATTTTGTCTCCTGCATTTTTCGTCGGGTGTCGATCCAATGAAAAACGCCCATGGAGTTCTACCGTCACACCCCAATTGCATGTTCTACTAAAGGCCGTGTCACTGTATGAGCCCTTATGTGGCTGCAGGGGTGTAAGTAACTACAGAGGAAGCAGACCCTGTGGTTGTAAGGGTATAGGGGGCCCTAATTAATGAGCAATTCCCAATATATCTGGTTGGAGTAGTTCAATGTACCAATGTTATGGAGCCCAGTAACATCTAGTCAGGCCTCTGTGTGGCTTCTTCATTGTCTGGTTTGCGGCTGCAGTTATGGGGTTGAGGTGTGGGACAGGACATCTTATGTCTGAGAGAATGGGGGAGAGATGTGAGATCGTATCATATGATGTATCTGGATCCCTGCTGGGAACACTTGGCTAAGGATTGTGGGAACAGGTCCTACCAATCTAGTATTGTAGCCTCTCATCTACTTGCAGCACATTGGGACATTCTCAGTACTGAACTACAACTCAAGGAGTGCGACTCTCTCACTCAGCATAACCCAACTGCTTATTTCCCTTCCCTCCAACTTAACCAATCGTCACCCATCCTCCCATGCTTGTACAGGGAGCCTTAAAGGAGAAGGAAACCCTCTAGGAGCAAAGATCGCTCCCCCCTCCCTTGTGTTGCCCCACCTCCATCCTCCCCCTGGCCTACCTGTCCCCCGGTTAAATGCCCCTAACTTGTTACTCACCCCTCTGCGCAGGTCCTGTCCACGGAGTTCACAGGCGCCATCTTCTCCCAAGCGGTCTTCTTCCTGCTTTGACCAGCGTTTTTGGCGCATGTGCAGTATGAGCATTTACCGGTATGGATCTACTGCGCATGTGCCGAAAGTCACAAAGTTTTCGTGACTTTCGGTGCATGCGCAGTAGATCCGTACTGGTAGATGCTCCTACTGCGCATGCGCCAGAAGATGCAGATTAATCCAGGAAGAAGACCGCTCGGGAGAAGATGGCGCCTGTGAACTCCGTGGACAGGACCTGCGCAGAGGGGTGAGTAACAAGTTAGGGGCATTCGCCTGGGGGGACAGGTAGGCCAGGGGGGAGGACGGAGGGGGGGACAACACAGGGGAGGGATTTTTAAGCCTAGGGGGTTTCCTTCTCCTTTAAAGGAGACATATTGTGTGAAAAACAAGAATGTTCCAGTTCATTTATAAATATAAAATAATCTGCCTCCAAACACTCAATCTGACTGCAGTGCAATGTGCAGTACTTGCCCAATCAAGTAGCTTGTGAATGACATCATCATTGTGCACCCTGCAACTTTATTGGTCATGAGCTCACCCCAAGACCAGCAGGGTCTCTGGCCTCTACCTGCTGAAGCTCCAGGACCTGGTATTCCTACCTGAGTTCTGTGAGGGTCCAATTTGGACCATGGCCATTCGTTGCCGCACATCACGGTCAGCTGCAAAGCAAAGCCTTTGAGCACATGCGCAGTAAGTGGATCCTTACTCCTTGTCCCTCTTTTTACTTCCAAAATGTTGGGAGGTATGCTTTATGTAGACTCCTGCAGGGGTCCATTTTTTGGAACCCTTACCCTATTGGACCCGCTACCTGAGCAGCAAGTACCTTATCCACAACCAGGACCTGCTGACCATCAAGAATCAGGAAGTGCTGTCATTGAAAATCGGAAGTGACATCATCGGAAGTAGACGTGATCAGAAAAAAGGAGCAAAAATCCATAATGAGAAGACCCGCATCTATATCCGCACCTGGAACTTCTACCCGCAACCCGCAGGTTTTTGCGGGTAACCCACTGGTACCCGACCCGCTGCAGGACTCTATCTTTATGGGTTCTCCTTAGAGTTGCCACCTTTTAAAAAAATCTTCACCGGCAGGTGGAGGGGACGGGGTTAAAAGGGTGGGTTGTGATGCTAAAGGGGCGGGGCCTTGATGCACTATTGGCTGGGTGGGTCGTGACGTCAAAGGGGGCGGAGTCAAACACACGCATTTGGCAAGAAGCCCAGGAAAAAAAGGTTCGTTTTGAGCAGGCTGGGGGCAGGCCACGGCCTTTTTTAGGTGTATTACAAATTTACCGGCAGCTACATTGCAATACATTACATTGTAATACCGGCCCCGGCTAAATACTGGCCGTGTGGCAACATTAGTTCTTCTGCAACATGAAATACTGTGTAACTAAGTGCTGTGTAAGTGCACAAACTACATGTATGTAAACTACTGCTGTATATGAACGCTGTGTCTTCATCCCACAGTCAGATACATGTAGTTTGTACCTGCAATTTCAGTTCCATCACATTCTGCACGTCCAACACGTTACATGCATGTCATCACATGGCGACGAATTGGACATCAACGTGCCATGGAGTTCAGCCATTAGAAGCGAATGCAGGTGTTTGACCAATCAAGTAAATGGTCTAACTATGCTATCCTTGGGGGAAAACAAGGGGATCCATTTAGGTTCATTCTCTATTAGAGGAAAGTTCATACTCCAAGGAGAGACTTGTGCAGCCGAATTCATTTGCAGACTGCTATGACTTTATTCAATTCACCTGTAACCAGTATCCGTTGGTGAGTAACAGAAGTTGTGCTGTATAAGGGCACAGACAAGTTATCCTTGGCTTCACTGACTGCCTGTAAACCTTAAAGGGATACTGTCATGGGAAAAAAATTTTTTTCAAAATGAATCAGTTAATACTGCTGCTCCAGCAGAATTCTGCACTGAAATCCATTTCTCAAAAGAGCAAACAGATTTTTTTTTTATTTTCAATTTTGAAATCTGACATGGGGCTAGACATATTGTCAATTTCCCAGCTGCCCCAAGTCATGTGACTTGTGCCTGCACTTCAGGAGAGAAATGCTTTCTGGCAGGCTGCTGTTTTTCCTTCTCAATGTAACTGAATGTGTCTCAGTAGGACATGGAATTTTACTATTGAGTGTTGTTCTTAGATCTACCAGGCAGCTGTTATCTTGTGTTAGGGAGCTGCTATCTGGTTACCTTCCCATTGTTCTGTTGTTTGGCTGCTGGGGGGGGAAGGGAGGGGCTGATATCACTCCAACTTGCAGTACAGCAGTAAAGAGTGACTGAAGTTTATCAGAGCACAAGTCACATGACTTGCCCGAGGGTGAAGGGGTGGCAGGAATATCAAGGCTTGAAAGCCATTATATAAGGTTTAACCTAGCATATGGCTAATTAATGGAGATCAATCGTGACTTACCAGCATTTCTATGCCAAGTCCTGTAGGCTGGCTGGTTACCAATTGACATCCTAATATTCACTCTACGCTGTGCACTTGTTGCCTAATTGGATCTGGGTTCTCTGTCTCCCTGTTCCTAACTGTATTTTAAATGCTCTTCTGGACCTACGTTTTTTTAATTTTTTTATTAAAAGTTAAGTTTTAATTAATTTGTTCCTTGAGTCATCGGATTCTATGATGGGGTGGTGCAACTTTAAGGGTTAATCTCTCTTTTTTCTTTTTGTATTACTATTTATCCCTATAACCCTGCACACCATCTATCTGTTTCTCTCAAATTTAGGGGTGGTGCTCCTTTACTCAGCTCTGCTTACATTACAATTTTTGCGTAGAAAAAGTCAGGAGGCGGCGCTTGGAGCAGATTATGTTCGTTTACTTGTCAGTTATACCCACGTGATGCGCGTGACTGAGGGAGCGCTACTATTGGAGGAATTCCCTGCTGCGCTGTGTGAGGCCCGTATGGCCCGTATTTTTCAGTCACTTCCTGCTCTAATCACGCCCCTTTCGTATTTACTGGTTGTTGCCTTCGGCGCATGCCGGAAACGCGTATTGTAGGGGGTGGAGTCAGAGCTGTTGGCGCGCACAGTGAAATGGAGCTGCTGGGAGTAGTGAGTGTTGGCGTGTGTACGGGGCAGATATAGGGAGATGTACGTGAGGGCGGAGCAGTCACTAATTCTTCAGCGCCTCAACTCTGAGGAACCGAGTGTGGGAATGAGGCGCAGCTGTGACCAGGGGCAGACTCACAATGATTGCGCTCCGCTACTGTCCCACATTCCCCTTCATTGTACAATTCCCACGCTGCTCACTCGTGGGTCACATTGTGTAACTCACATCTACTTCCGGGTTGTGACCCGCGCCGGCTCCTGTAGCGGGACTGTCACGTGTCCCATTGGTGCGTCTGTGTCACGTGAGTATTTGCGCCGTGTGGGGAAACCTGGGAGAGAATGGAGGAGTTCAGTCGGGAGGTGCAATAACAATTGATGTATTACGGCGATTTGTGTATAAGTAGAGGTGCTGGGAGTTGCAGTGGAGACGCTGCTCTGGGAGTTTCTTACAAGTCCATTGTGCAAAAGTGTCATTTAGGTGTATGGGGAGTTGTAGTGTTGGATTGTGTAGTAGTAGAGGGAAGCTGCTGGGAGTTGTCCCTGGTAGAAGCTGCTGGGAGTTGTCCCTGGTAGAAGCTGGTAGAAATACAGGAAGAAGAAACTGTACGGGCTGTGCATGAGAAGGTGCTGGGAGTACAGGTGCTGCAGGGAGTGGGTTACTCATGTGGGGGGGTCCCAGTGCTTAATGAAATGTGAGGGATGTGGTGCCGGGAGTTGTACAGATCAGTCACATTTACCTAATGTGTTTTTTGTGCCAGGAATGAAACCTATAGATTTAACCCATTGTGCTGCTGTGGAATCTTGACTTAATGGGGGGGGGGATATTCCCTAAATGTCTCACATCATCAATTCTACATCAACAGCAGCAGCTCTGGGCTTTGAAGCTACTCCCCCCCCCCCAGTAGGAACCAGTGGCTCGTGCAATGTGATTGGCCCGGGAGCCATGTGACCGGCCCAGCAGGGTCTTTATCAGCCGCCCCAGTATTGTCCACACTGTGTGACCCACTGGATAGAGCACCCTTTTATTTTACTGTCAGTGTTTTGTACTAAATGTGATTGGCTGCTGCTGAGACTAAGGGGCGGGCTCATCCAGCTCTGTGATGTATTTATTACATTTTCACTGATTCTATTGGATCTTTAGGTTCCCGGCACACACAGACCCACCGACCTGCAGCAGGACTGAGACTCCCGCCCACTTCATGATCATGTGATACGTCTGACTGAGAAGTGAGCTGCATGCTGATTGGTCAGTTATGGGATTCCCATCTATTCCCAGGGACTGACCCCTGACCGCTCCTGTAGCCGACATGCCCAGAGCGACCCCTGAATGTGGGTCAGATTCATATCAGTGGAGTGTCGGCATGAGTGTGAGTAAAGTACCATGAGTTTATCACTGCCCTGGGCATGGGCTTATTATCAGCCACAACACTAGGGGGGTAATTCAGCTGAGAATTTACCTGGGGTATAAAACTGCTCCTCAGTCATGAGTATAATAAGTGGGTGTGACACTGACAGACCAAGCTGCTTGCACTCTGCCCTCCTACTGGGGGTCCCACTCTGCTTCCTGTGGGCTAGTAATGTCAGGGCTGGGCTAGTTGTGCTGTTCCTTTGCAGTGTCAATGTTACAGGGGACTGGGCTCTAATGGTTCTGCAGTCTGACAGTGTCCCGGGTTGTGAGTACTCGGGTCGGACAGGCGGCAGAGAGAATATTCACTAGAGGGAGCCGAGACTCAGCTGCCCGAGTGCTGGGAGTTGTGCGCTATGTCCCTCTTACACTCACTTCTGTTGCCTCACAGATAATAACCCTCCCCATGTTATTGTCCAATCAGCAACAGGCAGAGCAACGGAGCAGTGTGATATTATTTACTGGATAAAGACTCCTGGTAAACACTGAGACTGCCACACGCCCCGCCCTCCTTTAATCTCTGGCTAATTTTCCCTCAGTCCCACCCCCTCCTCTCATCACTTGCTAATTGCCTGTCAGCCTCACCCCCTCCTCTTATCATTGGCTAATTACCCCTCAGTCTCGCCCCCTCCTCTCATAACTGGGCAATAACCCCTTAGCTCCTCCTTATCACTGGCTAATTATCCCTCAGCCCCACCCATCCTCATCATTGGCTAATTACCTCTCAGCCACGCCCTCCTCTCATCACTGGCTAATTACCCCCTCTCAGGCCAGGGTTGTGTTATACAAAGTAGAAGGGAGGGTGTAATTGGGCTCCAGGGACACAGAGGAATCGGATAATTGGCTGAATACAAATCTAACACTGAGCAGTTTAGGTGGGAAGTTTTGGAGACATTTGGTAGGAGATCAGGCCTCGAATGTGTGAGTCAGTAATAAATCTGTTTGTATCATGGATTCTGCTCATGACTTGGTTTCCTCATTCTCATTACTCACAGATACACTTGCAACTCTGTGGGCTTTGAAGCACCGCAACAATTTTTGTTTGAACTGGAATATGTATAATCTGTACCTGTCTTGGCTCTCTCCTCCTCCTCCTCCAGTCCCCACCCTCTCCTCTAATCATTGCCCCTCCCCTTTGTATTGCCCCTCCCCTATCCCCAGACACCATGCATGAAGTCTATCCCAATGTACTATATAGTGAGTGTATAGAGAATAAGCCCCGTGTACTCCGTGTTTGTACTGAGCAAGTTGCCTCCCAGCAGCACAAGTCTAGAGATACACCTGGGAGAGAGGGGAGGAGGAGCAATAACAATTGATGTATAAGGAAGGTAAATACAGGGATTTGTGTATAAGTAGAGGTGCTGGGAGTTGCAGTGAAGACGCTGCTGTGGGAGTTTCTTACAAGTCCATTGTGCAAAAGTGTCATTCAGGTGTATGGGGAGTTGTAGTGTGGGATTGTGTAGTAGAGGGAAGCTGCTGGGAGTTGTCCCTAGTAGGAGCTGCCGGGAGTTGTCCCTAGTAGGAGCTGCTGGTAGAAATACAGGAAGAAGAAACTGTATGGGCTGTGCATGAGAAGGTGCTGGGAGTACAGGTGCTGCAGGGAGTGGGTTACTCCTGTGGGGGGGGGGGCAGATTACTCATGTGGGGGGGTCCCAGTGCTTAATGAAATGTGAGGGATCTGGTGCCGGGAGTTGTACAGATCAGTCACATTTACCTAATGTGTTTTTTGTGCCAGGAATGAAACCTATAGATTTAACCCATTGTGCTGCTGTGGAATCTAAATGTCTCACATCATCACATCATCAATTCTACACTGATACACTGGATAGAGCACCCTTTTATTTTACTGTCGTTGTTTTGTCCTAAATGTGATTGGCTGCTGAGACTAAGGGGCGGGCTTATCCAGCTCTGTGATGTATTTATTACATTTTCACTGATTCTATTGGATCTTTAGGTTCCCGGCACACACAGGCCCACCGACCTGCAGCAGGACTGAGACTCCCGTCCACTTCATGATCATGTGATACGTCTGACTGAGAAGTGAGCTGCATGCTGATTGGTCAGTTATGGGATTCCCATCTATTCCCAGGGACTGACCCCTGACAGCTCCTGTAGCCGACATGCCCAGAGCGACCCCTGAATGTGGGTCAGATTCATATCAGTGGAGTGTCGGCATGAGTGTGAGTAAAGTACCATGAGTTTATCACTGCCCTGGCCATGGGCTTATCAGCCACAACACTAGGGGGTTAATTCAGCTGAGATTTTACCTGGGGTATAAAACTGCTCCTCAGTCATGAGTATAATAAGTGGGTGTGACACTGACAGACCAAGCTGCTTGCACTCTGCCCTCCTACTGGGGGTCCCACTCTGCTTCCTGTGGGCTAGTAATGTCAGGGCCGGGCTAGTTGTGCTGTTCCTTTGCAGTGTCAATGTTACAGGGGACTGGGCTCTAATGGTTCTGCAGTCTGACAGTGTCCCGGGTTGTGAGTACTCGGGTCGGACAGGCGGCAGAGAGAATATTCACTAGAGGGAGCCGAGACTCAGCTGCCCGAGTGCTGGGAGTTGTGCGCTATGTCCCTCTTACACTCACTTCTGTTGCCTCACAGATAATAACCCTCCCCATGTTATTGTCCAATCAGCAACAGGCAGAGCAACGGAGCAGTGTGATATTATTTACTGGATAAAGACTCCTGGTAAACACTGAGACTGCCACACGCCCCGCCCTCCTTTAATCATTGGCTAATTTTCCCTCAGTCCCCACCCCCTCCTCTCATCACTGGCTAATTATCCCTCAGCTCCTCCTTTCATCACTGGCTAATTACCTCTCAGCTCCACCCCTTCCTCCTTTCATCACTGGCTAATTACCCCTCAGCCCCACACCTTCTCTAATCATTGGTTCAATTCCTCTCAGCCCCACCCTCCTCTCTTTAATTGCTCATTATCCCTCAGCCCTCCTCTCATCACTGGCTAATTACCCCTCAGCCCCACCCCCTCCTCTCATCACTGGCTAATTATCCCTCAGCCCCACCCCCTCCTCTCACCACTGGCTAATTACCTCTCGGCTCCACCCTTCTCTAATCATTGGCTCAATTCCTCTCAGCCCCACCCTCCTCTCTTTAATTGCTCATTACCCCTCAGCTGCCCCCTCCTCATCACTGGCTAATTACCCCTCGTCTCCTCCTCCTAATTATCTACCCTCCCCAAGTCCCTTTTGCATGTTTCTACTAATGCTGTTTCATTAGGCTAATGGCAAAGACATATGGTGCCCGTTCCCTCCTGCATTTGTGCTGAGATTTGGGGGTTTCCTACCATAAAGCGAGTCACTGGGGGGAGGGGGAGCTTCTTTAGCAACACGTATATAATATGCATTGGATTCTATTACTAACTATGTATTTGGCATATTTTCTTTTCTCTGAAGACAAACATGCTGAACTGTGTCTGGGGGTATCATGTGACCCTCGTTTACTCTTATGATTTTAATGACACATTAATGCTAATTTCAGATGAGCTGATTTGCATAAAGATATCCAGACCAACTGCATGTCTGTATTACATGAGCAACACAGCTGAGCTACGGGCCCCTGATCAACTGGCGCGTCTCTGAATGTCCTGCCGTCAGCGCTGGCCGAATTCTGCAACAAGAACTGACAGTTGGACAGAATCCAATGACCACTGAGCCCTGGGGCAGAAAGGCGGTGGCACCCAGACCATGTGTTGCTCCTATACTGACGCCTATAGAATAAAGGGAACCATTACTGAGTGTTCTGATTGTCCCAATGTCCTGCCACTCATGGGCAGGGGGTGTAACTGGTCCACCTGCATCGCTATATAGAATATATGTATAGAATTATGGAATAGAGATATAGAAGATTCGTACATACAACATGTGATTGACATTCTCTCTCCAGTCATGTCATGAGTGAGAGACGGTCCAATCACAGCAGAACCAACTCATTACCTGCTCCATGTGACTTACACTGAATGATTTATATGTCCAGCCCCAGGGGCCCTAGAGCAGCAGTGAAGGGGTCGGTTGTGCAGCTGGAAGGCCAGTCAGGGGACATGTGGGAAGATGACTGTGTCCTATTGGTTCTATCCTGGATGCACAGTGGGGTGTAGGTAACCAATCACAGCTTGTCCTTGTCATTCCACCTGGCTGCTGATTGGCTGATAACTGGCAAGAGACACCAGAACATCAGGGAGAGGGGTGGGTGCTGTCTGGAAGTTTTGTGTGTTAATATTTATTATAATATGACTTAGGATTTTCATCCATCCAGGTCATGGTATATCTAATAGAAGTAATTCAAAAATAAACAAGTGGACTTGCTGAGTAATCAATGAAGACGTTTCACATCCGAGCAGCTTCTTCAGTACAACTGACTGGTGTGGGAAGTTCTCATTCCCTAAAGCTGTTTTATGTCTCTCACTATTAGTCTTTTATTCTCTGTGTCTCTAACTTTCAGTGTGAGGGAGGAGTGTGTGAGATTCATAGGGACCTATAGGAACGTGACTTCATTCAGCCACTAGTACCTTCTTTCCTTGTTGTTAAACCCCATGTAATCATTTCTACTTATTTCACATTCTCAGCTCCTGCCTCACTGTAACATAGTGACATCGATTTATAGACTAGAAATGGATTTCAGTGCAGAATTCTGCTGGAGCAGCTCTATTATTAACTGAGAAAACATGTTTCCCACGACAGTGTCCCTTTAATCAAAAGGCAACTCCCCCAAAAGCCCCTTTTTTGCATAATGAGATAAAATGTAATTCTAGGATATATATAGATAATGTATATCTCAATTCATTCATTTATAGTTATTTGTAAATATAATTGCAATTAAGAGCAGCATTTGTTTGTGCTTTACTGTATTCCAACAGCTACTTCTGTCCTACACTGCCCTTAACATTTCTCTTGTGAATTCTGAACTGATCCTTTGTAGGAAATCCTTTGCTTCATTCTGTACATGTGAAGGGTTTCTCTCCTGTGTGAATTCTCTGGTGAAGTTTGAGATGTTTATTTGTAGAAAATCCTTTGCTTCATTCTGTGCACATGAAGGGTTTCTCTCCTGTGTGAATTCTCTGGTGAAGTTTGAGGTTCTTACTTGTAAAAAATCCTTTCTCCCCTGTGGGATGTAATAGAAGGTTGACATCTGAAGAGAAGACTTTGCCTTAAGGTGGCTATACACTGAGAGATCCGCTCGTTTGGCGATGTCGCCAAACGAGCGGATCTCTCCCCGATATGCCACTAAACTGCGTGGCTATATCGGGGGTAATTCGAACGTTCGGCCGTATGGCCGAACGATCAAATTACGATGTGACAAGCGGCTCCGACGGGTCGGTCGGGTAAAAATCCAACCTTCCCGATCAATATCGTGGCCAGATATCGATCGGGAAGACCCGTCGGAAGCCCCCATACACGGGCAGATAAGCTGTCAAATCGGTCCAAACGACGATATCGGCAGTTTTATCTGCCCGTGTATGGCCACCTTTATTCTTCATAAAGGAAAGGTTTCACTTGATAAATCACCTTCTGATGTCCTGTAAAGGTGCCATACACGGAGATCCACTCGTTTGGCGACTCTCACCTTGAGGTGGGCAATATCTGGCTGATCCAATCATGGGCCCTAGGGCCCAACAATCCGATCCTAACAAATGGTAACGGGCGGTCAGATGGTGGAACCGCATCAACGAACAGATGCGGCCGCGATCCGACTGGATTTTTAGTCCCATCCGATCAAGATCTGGCTGACTTTCGGCCAGATCTCGTTGGGGGAAGCCCGTCGGGGGTGGCCCCATACATGGGCTAATAAGTTGCTGACTTGGTCTGTCTGCAGCTTTTATCTGCTTGTGTATGGCCACCTTAAGACTGTTGGTTGGCTGCTCAGATTCCATTGTGTGAATAAAGTTGCACCTCGGCCTCTTTTGTCTTATGACTTGTTGTAACTGAAGGTGCCCATACGTGGAGAGATCCGCTCGTATGGGCAATATAGGTGGGCAATATCGGGCTGATCCGATCGTGGGACCTAGGGCCTAATGATTGGATCCTAGCGAACGGGCGGTTGGATCGCGGGACGGCATCAATGAACAGATGCGGCCGCAGATTTTTAGTCCCATCCGATCGAGATCTGGCTGACTTTTGGCCAGATCTCGATCGGGGAAGCCCGTCAGGGGCCCCATACACGGGCCAATAAGCTGCTGTCTGTTGGCAGCTTTTATCGGCGGTGTATGGCCACCTTAACAGACAAGAAGATCTGTTGCTATTTGGTTTCTGAGAGACCTGATATCCTATTCCTGAAGATCTTGGTCTCTGCTTTATTGTATGAGCTGAACCTGTAATGGCTCCTTGGCTGGATCTAAGGAATCAGAGGAATCCCTGGAATCTGCTACTTGGAATCTCTGGGTACTTAATGGTGGTCTGGAATATTCTGTATCTCTGCAGAATCAAATCTACACAAACACCATATAAACATGAATTATACAGCGAGACTAACCCACTGTCATAACCCACTGGAGTTGAACCAGAGACCTGGTGTTCCTCAGCCATTTTCATTAGAGCTCTGGTTGAGTCCTATGGCTATTGCGCCGGTAATTGCTGGTAAGAGCGACTTCTTCTGATCCGATGCTCTAAGAGGAATCGCAAGTGGCAAATGAGAGGTGCAAAGTACATCCATCCGACGTCACATGACTGGCATTTCAGGTGCACAGAGGCCCAAACAGGCCAAGAAATAGTGAGTGTCAATTGCAATTTACAGGGGCCCTTCACCAGAACCCACAGATCACCGGTCCGGTCAGACCAACACCCCAACAATCTGGGTCATTAACAGAAACCTAATGAGACTATTCCCCTGTTCTCTCTAAGGGCTCGTATATACGGGCGGTTTTACACTGCGTTACGCTTTATTCCATTCAGCTGCAGGGAAATGCAGGAGTAGACGCACTCAATTATTGTGACGGGGCGGTACTCACACCGACGCATGCGCCAAACCCAGGTGGGACACAACATGTTGCATTTCACCTGTATTCAGCGCTTACATGCGTCTGTTTTTAAAAGGAGTACTGTACTAGGAAAACACCATTCTATACCGCGTGGATAATCCACTGCTACGAACACATAAAACAAATTTAACCTTTACTATTTTGGGGGCAGATTTATTAAAGGACAACAAAAGTGTTGTAATTTTTAAATTGTATTCCTAAATGTCGTTTGTGTGCCCCCCCTCCTGAAACGCCACGTTGTAATTTGCCAAATCACTGTAGTTTAGTTGTACAGGCACTTGACAAAAAAAAAACCACCGCTGCGGAGTTTGCGGCCGCCATCTTGCTGAATCTTGCATCACTTCCTTTGTCTCCCAGTATGCGCCAGACGGGCTGCTTTGGTTTTACTATTGAGGATGGCACCTAAGACTAGACCCAGCTAAACAAAGAAGAAATGCAGAGACCAATGCTGTTGCTATGGCAACCCAACGGTTTTTAGGACTTAGAAAAAGTTCCAACTATTTTTTTTTAGGAACCCCATTGCACTTCGCCTGGTCTGAGGTGGCGAAATCAAGTCTGGCGCATAAGGTAACGTTAATTAATATCCTCGTCTTAGTGAATTTACTTAGTTACATTTGCCAGAGCGAAAATTCGCCAGGCGTTAGGGAGCAAAGTACCACTAGAGTCTTATCTCCTTTGATAGCGCAGTTACGCCAGCGACCGTTAGTAAGTAAATCGGCGAAGTACAGAAATCACGTCACACTGGCGAATTTCCACCCGCGTTAAGTCACTTTGCCCCATAGAGCTTTATTTGTATTTTACCTTTCCTTCAAGGTTTGAATGGTAAATTTGAATTTTGGAAAACTTGTCAAAACTTAAAATTTGAATTTAAAGGAACCAACTCAAATATAAATTTGAATGTGAGATTTATTACACCTCGACCGGTTCTAATTCAAATATTCCTCACCTAAATCCTGCTGAATTCATTTACAGTCCATGACATAGATCCCCTGACCCCCTGTGAAGATGTCGATAGACTTCTTGACCTTCAAGTTTATTTTCGGAGAAAAACTCAAATCAAGTTTCATTAAAACTTGATTCAAGTTTTCTGGACAGTAACATTGGAGTTTTAGATGTTTTTAAAGAAGATAAACGTTCCAGTTTTGAGTACATGCGAATTTATTAGGAGTAAAAAATAAATAAAAAACACATAAATTAGAAATTCTGCTCCTTGATGTCCGGGACTTCCTGGTTTTTGGTCAGGGACGTCCCAACATTTAGGTCTTCTTGAAGGTGCAGGTTGTGTGGGATTTTTTCTCCCCATTCTGTAGAGTTTGCTCCTTTGTGTAACTTCTCCGGTGCTTGAGAAGGAATCTTTCTGAAGACAAAACTTCCGTGCATGGGAAATGTTCCGATACTTTGTGGGTTTTCTGGTGATGGATAAGTTGGACCTCAGAAGATAATTGTATCCCTCATTCTGTACAAGCGAATGGTTTCTCCCCGGTGTGAATTCTACGATGGCGGTTAAGACTGGTCTTATAAGAGAAACTTTTATCACATTCTGCACAAGAAAATGGTTTCTCCCCGGTGTGGACTCTCATGTGTAGGGAAAGGTTGTAATTAGTAGAGAAGTTTTTGCCACATTCAGTACAAGTGAATGGTTTCTCCCCGGTGTGAATTCTGCGATGTCTGGTAAGACTCATCTTACAAGAGAAACCTTTATCACATTCTGCACAAGAAAATGGTTTCTCCCCGGTGTGGACTCTCATGTGTAGGGAAAGGTGGTAATTTGAAGAGAAGCATTTGCCACATTCTGCACACGATTGACTCTCTTCTGCGTGAATTATCGGGTTTAAGTTCAGCTTGAAGCTTTCTCCACATTCTGTGCTGGTCAACGGTTTCTTCCCTGTGCAAATTCTCTGGTGATATTTTAGAGAGGAGGAAACAGAGAAACATCTTCCACAGTCTGCGCACCTGAATGGTTTCTCCCCAGTGTGAACTCGAAGATGTATAAGAAGCACATCGTTTTTGGAGAATCTTTTGCCACATTCTGTGCACACGAATGGTTTCTCCCCAGTGTGAACTCGAAGATGAAGATTAAGTTGCCTTTTTTGTGAGAATCTTTTCCCACATTCTGTGCACGTGAATGGTTTCTCCCCGGTGTGAACTCGCTGATGCATAATAAGAACATTGTTTTTTGAGAATCTTTGGCCACATTCTGTGCACACGAATGGTTTCTCCCCGGTGTGAACTCGAAGATGAAGAATCAGCCCATAGTTTTTCGAGAATCCTTTCCCACATTCTGAGCATATGAATGGTTTCTCCCCAGTGTGGACTCTCTGATGAATAATAAGTTGGCTTTTATGGGAGAATCCTTTCCCACATTCTGTGCATGGGAATGGTTTCTCCTTGACGTGAACTCTCTGATGAATATAAAGATTGTTTCTTTTCGTGTATCTTTTCCCGCATTCTCGACAGTCATAAAACGTTGTCGCTGAGGGAAGTTCCTTGTGGGAGTTTGGAATGATCATTGCGCTAAAGCCGAGTCGGTGCAGATTCTTCTTTCCAATGTGAGGATTTCTTGGGTGTTGGAGAAGTTGCACAATTTACCCACAGAATCAGAATAATTTGCTTCTGGGGCTTCTGCGCCTCTTTATTTCATACAACTCTGTAAAAAAAGGGTAAATAATGTGATTAATAGTAAAAATGTACAGTCAGAAATCAGACAAGAGATTTAGCTTTGTTTTCTGTATTTTAACCATCTTTGTTTCTGCCTTGTGGTTATTAGGGTGATATCATCAAAAAAAATCTTTTTTTTTTTTTCCAAGACAAGTTGCAATTGGTTGTAATTTTTTGTGCTTTTTGAATTGTTGCTCAGCAGTAATTGGGTATTCCAGCAGTGGGTTACTAGGGTCACGTTTGCCATAGAAACACGGCAGTGGTTTGAATGAATAGGAGAGGCACTGAATAGAAAGATAATAAAAAGTAAAAAAAATTAAAAAAAAAATAAAATAATTGTGGACTGATGAATAGGGATGGACGGTTTTTTTTGCCTTGTTTCGCCGAAAAAATGACGCCCATAGACTTGTATGGCATAGTGTCAAAAAAAAAAAAAAAAGTTTTTATATGGGCGTTGGCGACATTTGGTGAAACGAAATGGGTCAAATTGGCCCATCCCTACCGATGAAGCAACCGGGTTTTGGCTGCCGGAGTCAGCGACCCCCGTCTGAAAATACTTAGAAAAATAAAGACATTTTACAACTTTCATTTAACGAATCAACAACAAGAGATAAGTTGATAAGAACTGGGTATTTTATAACATAGAAGATATTACTTTGTGAAAAACTTTTTGACTTTTTAAAAATTTGTTACATACAGAACATGAAATGGACAGTTGAGAAGTGAAACATTCGAATAAGGATAAACAGGAATAAGGTGCAGGATTTAAAGAGATGTCCCAGCAGGTTAAATAGAACAAAATCACTTTAATTATTAGAAAACCTGGAGCAGGGCAAGTGCTACTCAACCTTCTTATGAGATTAAAGGCCAACTAGAACTATAGTGGGGTGGCAGTTAGTCCATGAGATTAAAGGCCAACTAGAACTATAGTGGGGTGGCAGTTAGTCCATGAGATTAAAGGCCAACTAGAACTATAGTGGGGTGGCAGTTAGTCCATGAGATTAAAGGCCAACTAGAACTATAGTGGGGTGGCAGTTAGTCCATGAGATTAAAGGCCAACTAGAACTATAGTGGGGTGGCAGTTAGTCCATGAGATTAAAGGCCAACTAGAACTATAGTGGGGTGGCAGTTAGTCCATGAGATTAAAGGCCAACTAGAACTATAGTGGGGTGGCAGTTAGTCCATGAGATTAAAGGCCAACTAGAACTATAGTGGGGTGGCAGTTAGTCCAGTGCATTTAGATGTTGGAAACAAACATTTTAATGAACTAAATTGGGACACAATGAGCCAGTGAGTAAAGTAATGATCTGCTACTACTGATCCCTCACCCTTATCAGTGTATCGTTACTATCGATGTAATAAATCCACCATTCGGCCTTTTTCAGGAAGATTCGGCTAAATCCTTCTGCCCAGCTGAACCCGAATCCTAATTAGCATATGTAAATTAGGGGTGAGGAGAGAAATCTTGTGACTGTCACAAAACAAGGAAGTAAAAAGTTTTACCCTTCCCACCGTTAATTATGCAAATTAGGATTTGGTTCAGTATCTTTCACGGAGGATTCGGCCAAATCCAAAATAGTGGAACAGGGGTGGCCAGACTTTGTTACCCCGGGATCTACTCTCGACGCCTGGTCCCTATAAGGAGATTTACCTTGATATAAATAGTGGGCGTCTGCCGTACGGCACATCCCAACGCCATAAAATGGTTATAATAATAAAAAAAAAAAATAATTTAAAGATGAGGAATCTCTTTTAAAATCAATGAGGATAATGATGGAATCTGCATTGTAATTACTCTCTCTCCAGGGGGCAAATTCACTAAGCGCAGAACGCTAGCGTCAATTCGCTAGCGTTTGTCATTTTCGTTACTGCGCAAATTCACTAACGAACGCTGGCGTAGTTTCGCTAGTGTTACTTCGCACCCTTACGCCTGGCGAATTTTCACTAGTGACGTAACTACGCAAATTCACTAACGCGCGCAGTATACTGAACGCTACCTTTTACGCCAGACTTCCTTCGCCACCTCAGACCAGGCGAAGCGCAATAGAGTAGATAGGGATTGCTTCAAAAAAAGTCAAAATTTTTTCTAAGTCCCAAAAAACACTGGCGTGTTTTCTATATTATGGGTGATAGGCCGAAAAAAATTTTTTAGGGCTCCCCTCCTTCCCCCCTACATTTCCTGACTCATGGCAACTTAACTATACAGTGGGCACATGTGTAGGGCAAAATAAACATTTTATTTGATGATTTGAAGGTTTCCCAGGCTTGTGTAGTGATTCTACGTATTCCTCCATTGAAATTTGAATTTGGCGCCTTATGCAAATTAACCATCGCTAGCGTAACTTCGCTAAGTGAATCAACGCTAGCGCAACTTCACAACCTTACGCTACCACTCAGCGTAACTTCGGATTTTAGTGAATTTGCGGAGCGCTGGCGAAACTACAAATCTTAGTGAATTTGCCCCCAGGGCAGTAACCACTGACTGTTACTATAGTTACTCCAGTTTAACATCCAGACACATTTAATCCACAATTTATCCCAATGTCAGGGCCCCGGATACAACTCAGGGTGAAGAAGTCTAGTCCTGAATGTAAGAGAAGACTCCGGTTATTGTTGCACTTCAACTCGTACAACGTCACAGAGACGCAAAGGCTGGGAGTTGTAGTTCAGCACCGTATAATAATAATAATAATAATAATATAGCTTGGGACAATACTCAGGGGTTTTCATATGTAAAAACTTTGAATTTTGAACTAATTTTTGGGTACTTAGACTGTCGAATAGGCCTAAATTTGACTTCGATTCGAAGTAAAAAAGTTTGAAAATCGAAGTACTGTCTCTTTAAAAAAAGATTGACTGCGACACTTTGTACCTTAAACCTGCCCAATTGCTACGTTAGCCTATGGGGACCTCCTAGAACGTTTTTAGAAGTCCAAGTAAAATAATTCGATCGATTAAATCGTTACGATTCAAAGGATTTCATCGTACGATTTTACTTCGACCGAATACGGCCAAATTCGATTAAAAAAAACCCAAAAAACCTTTGACTATGAATATCGAATTTTTACACTTCGAAATTGGACCCTTGATAAATCTGCCCCTCAGTGTCCTGATCTCAAGAGCCAACGGCCCCCCATAGTAACAGGGACACATTGGAAAAGGAAATATAGATCTTTTTTTTAACTATTTCATTCTTATAAAAAAAAAAAAAATGAAACTTGGATGAAGAAATGAAGTGGGACTGAAACGGTGTTCATTAGGAATGGAGAGACAGTCCAGGTGCAATTTTTAAAGAGACAGATTCAGTAAGTACTGGACTTTGTTCGGCACCTGAGGGTAGATTGTGCCTGCCAATTGGACTGCAAGCTCTTGTGGCTCCACAGTGATTGTACCGGCTGTGCTGCTGTTCCTCATGTGTGTGTGCACTGACAGGCAGCATTATGTGCAGGCTCAGCACAGGCGTCAGCATTAAATATATGATCCACCCACAGTCTCAGTAACTGCCGGGCAGACACAGACCTGCTGATCTACAGCTTTCCTCCCGACTGCTTTATTTTTAGAGGGACAGTCCCTCTTTCGACAGCTCAACCCTCATTTGTACTGGAAAGTCCCTATTTTCTCTAAACTGAACAGCCAGAAAAAAAAAACAACATTTCCAACTTAATTTGCTTTTGGCAGAGAGCCCAGAACAGCCACAGCAGCAGATAAGATACATTTGTAACAATTTCTAGATAAGCAAATAAGTAATTGTAACAATATAAGATAACAGGTCCCTTGGGAGAAGACTCACAGCTTAAAGGGCAATTCAGCTTCATTAGCAAAACTGTAATAACTGGAAAGAAAACACAGAAATATGTTCAAACTTTCATAACCTGCCAAGTTTTGTAAAACAAACATGGTAATTAGGGGGTTGTGGTCACATAAACTGGCTTGGTAAAAAATGTAATTTCTCTTTTTACTTCCAAAATGTTGGCAGGTACTTGTTCCTGCAGGAGCCAAAAATCCCATCACATTGCCCCCAAATAATCGGTTTATCTGAGCAGCAGCCGCCGCAGGGATATTGGCCTCAAACATGAAGCTCTTCCAGCAGCCAAGAGAGAGGTGGGGAGTGAGTCTGACTGCAGTGGGAATCACACACAATAGGAACAATATAACATTGAATACGGTAACTATTTAAGGTCAAGCAAACCAAAAAAATCTCCCCTGAAAATGCACCACCCCGAGACGCCCGAGACGCCCACCTACTGTGACTTCTTCTAGTTCCAGCTCTGCAGCTGGCGGCTCTATATCAGTCACCAATCACCTAATCTTCAGTGTGTTCTCTCCCACCTCCCAATAATCGCTGAAGGACTCGGGCCCACCAAGGCCGGGGACACTGGGTTTTACCTGGTGCCCCAGTAAGTGAGTCTGACCCTGAAATACTCACAACCAGACCCTGAAACAATTGGTTGAATGAGAGCAAGGAGAGTATTTATTCACTTGAGAAAGGGCTGAAACATGTGGTGTACAGTATGGTAGTCAGTGAATAAATAAATACTTTTTCACAGCATTTTGCTTTAAACTGCTCTCCTTGAAGCAATTGTTTAAAGATTTGCCTAAGGGCAAGCGGTGCCTGAATGAGGATTAATACACTTTACACTGGAGATCACCCGCAGAGAGTAAGAACATTCACTTAAACCTTTTAGATCCTGAAATACTCACAAGTAAATCCTGAAATACTCACAAGTAGATCCTGAATGTGCTGCACAAGTCACAGAACTAGAGCAAAGGAGAATCAGAGCAGGTCTCAGACTTCCCTCAGTCACAGGACTCACTGTGTGTTACTGTCTGGGGACTGAGACTCTTTCATAAAACAGCTGAAGGATCTGCTGGAGGCCCTGCTCTTCCGGCTTCCCCTCGTATTATATGTGGAGCTCACACTGACACTCACACACTGACACTCACTGACACTCACACAGCAGAGTCAGCAGCAGCAGAGTCCGCAGAGTCAGCAGTAGAACAGAGAGTGGAAGGGGCGGAGCAATGCTGGGAGACAGGATGGAGGAGGAGCGGTCCTAGAGACCACTGGATGCATTCAAGTTTTTGAGCCAATCAATGCAGTGTATTAAATCCCCTCATGGTCGGACTGGGGGCCCCAGGGCTAGTTTGTAAGATCGTGCCATGAGCACATACACAAATTTGCACAATGATTTTCCAGCACTAGGAACCCAATGTGGATCTGGGCCTACCAGGATTTTCCCCCCAGTATCCTACCGGCCCAGTCCGACCCTACATCCCCCTCCTCTCTGGTTGGTTTTGGTCTGACAGAAACAGGGCCGGACTGGGAGTAAAAAGCAGACTGGGCAACAAAAATGAAAGCAGCCAACATGTAAACACACAATGTTCTTGTACTCCGCTTCACTTATATATATATTGGGTTAAAACGTATATATTGGTGTCCACCTTGTAGGTCTGTTCACCCTCCATGTATGCAGAGAAATATGATCCTCTAAATAACCGATATGCCATAGATACTAGAATTCATCAATTAACTATATAAATCAATCAACGGCTTGAGGTGGGAGATATTGGGTTGATCCAATCGTGGGCCCTAAGTACCCCCCCCCCCCTGCACCCTTGATAATTACACCACTGACAGGGATAGGCAGAGCTAAAATTACAAACTGCTCAATAAAAATAACTCAAAAAACACAAATAAAAACCAATAGCAAATGAATGCATGGTGGTTGCTAGGGTAATGTGAACCCTAGCAACCAGACTGCAGAAATTACAAACTGGAGAGCCACTGAATAAAAAGCTAAATAAGTAAAAAAAAACAATAATAAAAATAAAAACCAATTGCAACTTGTCTCAGAATATCCCTCTGTACATCATAGTAGCAGTTAAGTCAAGTAACATCTATACACTTACCCACAGGCCGTACAGTTGTATCGGCCCAAAAGCCAAACACACACACATAGCACATGATCTGTAGTGGATTTAAGGTACAGAAATCCAAATTATGGAAAGATGGGTTATCTGGAAAACCTCAGGTTCCGAGCATTCTGGATAACAGGTCCCATACAGGCCCGGACTGGCAATCTGTGGGTTCAGGCAAATGCCAGAGGGGCTGCTGGGAGTTGCCATAGAGAGTCAGTATTTAGTGGCTGGTGATGGTTGTGTTGGGCCTCAGTGTAGCTGAAATGTCAGGGCCTATTTTACTTCTCAGTCCAGACCTGGTCCCCTGCCTGTACTAGAGGCTGTAGTCGGACGTAGCTCCAGTGGGCCCGAGTGAGACCACTACACTTTAACTACACAAAACAGACGCAGACAATTTCAGTAGTAAATGGAGTGGCCCTTCGGGCATTTGCCCCAAACAGACAGAGTGTGAGGTTTTATGGATTTCACATAAAATCAATGAGGAGAAAAGCAGGAATATGCAGGAACTACGTATTTATGCAGCAATGCAGAACGACGCACAGATTTGTGCTGAAAATGAGATTCATAGGACAAATGTAATAGAATGTTGTAATTAACACAGTGAAAGTCAAGAGTGTGAGGATCATATGCAGCACCTGCCGGCACCAACGTTTAGGGCCTTTACTCACGGGCGTATGAAGCTGCGCTCACCTGTGTTCCAGTTTTATTGCGTTCAGCCGCAGGAGTAGATGCGCTGAATTCTTTTCAATGAGGCTGTACTCACACAGATGCATGTGAGCCCCAAATGCAACATACTGCATCCCAATCTGCATTTGGCGCTTACATGCATCTGTGTGAGTACAGCCCCATTGAAAAGAATTCAGCGCATCTACTCCTGCGGCTGAACGCAATAAAACCGGAACACAGGTGAGCGCAGCTTCAAACGCCCGTGAGTAAAGGCCCTTAGAGTGAGGGGGGACCACCAAATACTTTGTCTCGTGGTCTTTATCCTGCACAATCTTCCTGATGAGCTGACGGGTTTCTAAACTAATCCTGCTGTTCAGTAACAACTGCATTAAAAATACGTTTCAGAGGTTCATTTTTGCTACATTGGGTCATAAAATGAAACCCCTGTGAAGCTTGTGGACTGGACCGGCGCCGCTGCCTTTATACAACTTTATTTATTTATATTTACTAGGCAATATCTCTAGTATAAAGAAAGGAAAAACACTGGAAAACTGAATTTTTTTTTTTTTTACATTATCAACGCATTTATTCATAGACAAATTAATATTTGATGTGAACTGAAAAAGTTCCAAATTTGCAGAAAACAGCGGTGAAGGTTTCTCCTGGTAACTTTCATCAACTAACTGGAGATCATCTGTTTTATACTGAGCAGGAAAGAGCCTGCCGAGCCATTTATTACTCTCTGGGGCAAATTCACTAACCTCCGAAAACTCGCCAGCGACGACTTCGCTCACAACGCAACACTTCGCCAGGCGTAGATTCGCCAGGACAACACTAATTCACTAAAATCTGAAGTTGCGCCCAGGGTGCCGAATGCTGGTGAAGTTGCGCTAGCATTACTGTACCAATTGAAGCGAAATTGCGCTAGCGTTGGTTAATTTGCATACGGCAGGTAATTAAGTCTATCACCCCGAAAAATAAAAAAACACCAGCATTTTTGGGACTTAGAAAACTAAATTTTGAGAAACTCCTATCTACTCTATTGCACTTCCCCCGGTCTAAGGCGGCAAAGGCAAGTTTGGCGCACGAGGTAACGGTCAGTATAATGCGCATCTTAGTGAATTTGCGTAGTTACGTCCCTTTGCCAGATCGAAAATTTGCCTGGCGTTAGGGAGTGAAGTAGCGCTCGAGTCTCCTTCACTAGCAGAAAGCTCCCCAACCAGTCTGCCGGCCAATGAGAGGGGCAGGAGCTTGACCTTTCCCTGACTAATGGCCAATCATAGGAGGAGGGAGGAACACAAGGCGGCTCAGTGTGAGTGTGAGTGTGAGTGAAGGGAGAAGCAGAGGCAAGAATTGGCTGGAGTGCCGTAGTCTGTTGCATTAAACAACTGAAGTGGCCCATTAGTAGTGGCCCAGCAGTAAATGCAGTGGCCCTTGGGGCATTTGCCCAAACAGTCTGGGCCTTACCAGAGACTTTACTGGGATCTGATGGTAGACCACGATCAATGTATTGAGGAACCCCTGTTATAGAATGAATGATTCAAAGCAACAATTGGTCTTGATTATCTATTTTTTTTATTTATTATTTATATTATTGATAATTTTTATTACTGATCTTTCTATTCAGGCCTCTCCTATTCACATTCCAGTCTCTTATTCAAATCAGTGTGTGGTTGCTAGGGGAATTTGGACCCTAGCGACCAGACGGCTGAAATTACAAACTGAAGAGCTGCTGAATAAAAAGCTAAATAACTGAAAAACCACAAATAATAAGCAATTTCAAATGGTCTCAGAATTTCACTATCTATTTCATACTATAATTCTATTCTGTAAGTTCTAAGAGAGGTTGTGCAAAGTGACTCCAGGTAATGTATGAGAAGTAAATAATTATATATATTCCTGCAGATAATATACACTGATATAATCACTAAAAAGGACAGAACACCAATAACAGTTGTCTAAAATGACACATTTTTAGCATATTGACCCCAGGAAACCCAGTCCCACCAGTAAGTTGGAAACACTGATCTAGTTACCTGTCCTTGGGCAGAGTCTCCTCATTAGCCTGCAGAGCTCCTGTACCCACACGTCTCTTCCCCAAACTAACTCACCTTTTTGGTAAAAAGGTTCCCCCACAATATGTAAAGGGGGGCTGATGAGTTCCTGTTCTCTAACGACCTTCATTAGCATAGTCACATGTTTATCAATGGCTCTTAATTAGCATGGGATAATGAGAGCCTGGAGTGTTAGGGCTCTAAGGGCTCTTACACATGAGCGTTCTGACCTGCGCTCCGTTATTTGGCGTTCAGCCGCAGGGGAGCGCAGGAATAGACGCAAGTCATTATTTGAAATGGGGCTGTACTCACTCAGGCGCGTGTAGGCGCCGAACGCAGGTTCAGACGCAACATGCTGCATTTTTCCTGCGTTCGGTGCCTACACGCGCCTGAGTGAGTACAGCCCCATTTCAAATAATGACTTGCGTCTATTCCTGCGCTCCCCTGCGGCTGAACGCCAAATAACGGAACGCAGGGGAGCGCAGGTCAGAACGCTCATGTGTAAGAGCCCTTACAGATGAGCGTTTGAAGCTGCGCTCCGTTTTTATGCGTTCAGCCGCATGGGAGCGCAGGATTAGACGCATTCAGTTTTTTTCAATGAAGCTGTACTCACACAGGCGCCGAAAGCAACATGCTGCATTTTTCCTGCGTTCGGCGCCTACATGTGCCTGTGTGAGTACAGCCCCACTGAAAAAAAACTGAATGCGTCTACTCCTGTGGTTGAACGCATAAAAACGGTAAGCAGGGGAGCACAGCTTCAAACGCTCGTCTGTAAGAGCCCTTAGGGCTTCATGCGTTCAACCGCAGGTTTCATGCGTTCAACCGCAGGGGAGCGCAGGAGTAGATGCGCTGAATTCTTTCCAATGGGGCTGTACTCACACAGACGCATGTAAGCACCGAACACAGGTTGGGACGCAGCATGTTGCATTTTACCTGCATTCAGGGCTCACATGCGTCTCTGCGAGTACAGCCCCATTGGAAAGAATTCAGCGCATCTACTCCTGCGCTCCCCTGCGGCTGAAACATATAAAATGGCTTTTATTCCAGCCGGCAGCAAACAGGTAGAAAATAAAGGCAGTTTTTCTTTCCAAACAACAAAACTATCTTTCAGCAGCAGGATCAATAACAATAGAGTCAGATTACAGACCTTCCTGCGAGTGTCCGTGTGTGTCCAGGTACATAGGATCATTAACGTCAGGATCCCAGACCCTCTCTGTGTGTCTCTCCCAGTTAGAGAAATGAGCCTGGGGTTTGAGGACTACTAATAAGCCACCTGAGGCTAATGATACCCAGCTGGTCACTCTTAATTAATACAGATAATTACTTCATAGCAGCATAGAAACCAGTGCAATTAGTAATTATCATTAGCTTATATGACAGTTGCACCTCATTTTATGCTTGATGATTTACAATGAACCCGAAGTTCAGTTTCTCAACAACATGTGCAGATACTGATGTTCCTAAGAAAATCCACAATGGTGAACCCCCTCCCTGTACAAACCTATAAAGGCCCCAATCATTACTGTTATAGAGATGCTGAATCTTTAGGCTGATGCAGTTCCTTGTGTAAAATATCCAGGCATGTTCATTTTTAGGGTTCAGTTCTCCTTCATTAGGGCTCTTACACTCGGCTGGTTTTGCCTGCGCTCCCCTGTATTGCGCTTTCTTCAGTTCAGCCGCAGGGGAGCGCAGGAGTAGATGCACTCGATTATTGTGACAGGGGCTGTACTCACACAGGTGCATGCAGGTTATTGGGGGCTGTACTCACACAGGTGCATGCAGGTTATTGGGGGCTGTACTCACACAGGTGCATGCAGGTTATTGGGGGCTGTACTCACACAGGTGCATGCAGGTGAAATGCAACATGCTGCGTCTTAACCTGAGCTGTTACATGCGTCTGTGTGAGTATTTTTTAATTCAAACATTTTTTGGCAAAATGGGTCAGATTCGAGTTAGTGAGAAATTCGGATAGAGATACAATATCAGAAAGATAAAAAAAGAAAAATCTCGAGAAGAAACCAAAAAGGATAATTTTGATTTAAAGGAGAAGGAAGGCTAAAAGTAAGTGAGCTTTATCAGAAAGATCTATATAAATACACCAGTAACCCCTCAAAGTAATGCTGCTCTGAGTCCTCTGTCAAACATCACATTTCTTTCCTTCTATTGTGTACTCATGGGCTTCTGTTTTCAGCTTAAACCTCCAGGGCTAGGGCTTGAGCATGCTCAGTTTGTTCCTCTCCCTTCTCTGCTGTAATCTGAGCCCAGAGCTATGAGTGAGCAGGGAGAGACTCAGACAGGAAGTGATGTCACAACAAGCTAATATGGCAGCTGCTATTCTAAACAAGCCGAGAGCTTTTTACTCAGGTATGGTAAATCATTCTGCAGAATAAATATAGTGTTATAGCTTGTACTACTGTGGCTAATCTATTGGCAATACATTGCTTTGCTAGCTTTCCTTCTCCTTTAAAACTCAATATAACCATGAAGCAAGGACTATTACAAATATTATCGAGAATCATTTGGGGGGGGTATTGGGTTTGGCTAAAACATTAGAACCACTTCTCCCTAACAAATCTTAAGTTATTTTCCAAAGAGCCCCAAATCTGAAACAGATGTTGATATATACTTGTAATGGGAAAAGGGATGGAAGGTAATAAGAGAGGGCTTTATCAAGGGGTTTTTTTTCTCCATATAATCTCTGTAATTAGTGTGGATATAAGGAAGGCTAAAATCTTTAATAGTCAAATGTTCCAGACCCTAATTAGATGCGATATACTTATTGGAGTGCCCTTGTGGCTAGTGGCTTCCTCATTTTCCTCATTTTTTAAACTCCGTTATTCACTATATATTTGATGTATGTCTGATAAATATTCATTTTCATTTTTCGTGTAAACTGGAACTAACTGAGTTCTATATTGTGGTTTACTGATAAGAGTGGATATGGTCAGACTGAAGGTGTGTGTTAAGTGAGAACGCAAGTTCCCAAGAAAACGCCAATGGCACACAGGTCTGCATGAAGACTTCTAGTGTTTATTTCAAGTGGAGGGCAGTGCACTAGAAGTCTTCATGCAGACCTGTGTGCCATTGGCGTTTTCTTGGGAACTTGCGTTGGGAGGTGACTGAGCCTCCAGCTGTTGCACCAGGCCCATCTACACCAGCTGACAAGTAGGGTGTGTGAGAACACACAACTTTTTCTGGTTAAGTGAGAACGCTACACTATGGGGCAAATTCACTAAGCGCCTAATGCTAGCGTCAATTCGCTAGCGTTGGGCATTCGTTACTTCGCAAATTCACTAACGAACGCTGGCGTAGATTCGCTAGTGTTACTTCGCACCCTTACGCCTGGCGAATTTTCGCAATGGACGTAACTACGCAAATTCACTAACGCGCGCATTGTACTGAACGCTTTTACGCCAGACGTCCTTCGCCACCTCAGACCAGGCGAAGCGCAATAGAGTAGATAGGGATTGCTTCAAAAAAAGTCAAAATTTTTTCTAAGTCCCAAAAAACGCTGGCGTTTTTTCTATATTATGGGTGATAGGCTGAAAAAGATCGAAAAAAATTTTGGGGCTCCCCTCCTTCCCCCCTACATTTCCTGACTCATGGCAACTTAACTATACAGTGGGCACAAGTGTAGGGCAAAATAAACATTTTATTTGATGTTTTGAAGGTTTCCCAGGCATTTGTAGTGATTCTACGTATTCCTCCATTGAAATTTGAATTTGGCGCCGTATGCAAATTAACCATCGCTAGCGTAACTTCGCTTCGCTTAGCGAATCAACGCTAGCGCAACTTCGCAACCTTACGCTACCCCTGAGCGCAACTTCAGATTTTAGTGAATTTACAGAGCGCTGGCGACACTACACCTGGCGAAGTGCGGCGAAGTTACGCCTGGCGCAACTACGAATTTTAGTGAATTTTCCCCTATGTATTTTTCTTGTTTCAAGTCAACTTTACTCATTAAGCGTTATTCTCTTAATCTGAGGGGCCTGATACCGTTCCACAACAAGATAATGAATTTACCTGCACTTAGACCCAAGAGTAAAACATGACCCATCTACTATTAAAGAAGAACTAAAGTTCAAGGAAGACTGACAATAGAAAGACTATATTGTATTGTAGTCCTTTATCAGGGAATATTTGTGCCTCCCCCAACGTCTTTTCTGGGGATTCCCAGCACATCATTTGGGCTGCTGTCACTTACCTAAACTCCCAATATACAGTATATATCTAATATAATAGTCACAATACAAAGCTTATTGGTAATGAAATCAGATTTACATGGCAATATTTAAACCCGTGCATTCTGTATTTTGTTTAAACTGTTTTATATTATCTTAAAGTATTAAATTAACTGCCGATTCTGCCTCTTAAAATATATTAGTAGAAGTAACTCTTCTCCAGCCCAGGCTCTATTTCCAACAATGCCATTAATTAGGGATGCACTGAACCCACTTTTTTTGGATTCGGCCGAACCCCCGAATCCTTCGCGAAAGATTCTGCCAAATATGGAACCGGATCCGAACCCTAATTTTCATATGCAAATTAGGGGTGGGAAGGGGAAAATATTTTTTACTTCCTTGTTTTCTGATAAAAAAAGTCACGCAATTTTCCTACCCACCCCTAATTTGCATATGCAAATTAGGATTTGGATTCGGTTTGGCCGGGCAGAAGGATTCGGCCGAATCCGATTCCTGCTGGAAAAGGCCGAATCCCAAACCGAATCCTGGATTTGGTGCATCCCTACCGTTAATGTTTTCTCTTAGTTCTTTTATTCAACTGGCTTCTGCCATATTGTTTTAAAAAAAAGCTACAGTGCAGTTTACAGATAATTTTCTAATTATTTAATTATTTGTTGTGTAGAATGACATGTTCTTCCACTAGGCACGTATGAATGGGTTCTCCCCTGTCATGTTGTGAATTCTGAGATGATGCTTTGTACAAAAGCCTTTTATGCATTAGGTTTCTCCCCTGTATAAACAGGGTAATCTTTTCTAGAAAATCCCTTTGCCGCATTCTATGCATGTGAAGGGGTTCTCCCCTGTGTGAACTGCCGGGTGAATTTTGAGTTGATCTTTTCTAGAAAATCCATTACTGCATTATTGTGCACATGAAGGGTTTCTCTCCTGTGTGAACAACTTGGTGATTTTTCAGCCTCTGCTTTGTAGAAAAGCATTTGCCACATTCTGTGCATGTGAAGGGTTTCTCCCCTGTGTGAACTGCCTGGTGAATTTTGCGCTCATACTTTCTAGAAAATCCTTTGCCGCATTCTGTGCATGTGAAGGGTTTCTCCCCTTTGTGAACTACTTGGTGAGTTTTCAGCCTCTGCTTTGTAGGAAAGCATTTGCCGCATTCTGTGCATGTGAAGGGTTTCTCCCCTGCGTGAACTACCTGGTGAATTTTCAGCCTCTGCTTTGTAGGAAAGCCTTTGCCGCATTCTGTGCATGTGAAGGGTTTCTCCCCTGTGTGAACTGCCTGATGAATTTTGAGCTCATACTTTCTAGTAAATCCTTTACTACATTCTGTGCATGTGAAAGATTTCTCCCCTGTGTGAACTGTCTGGTGAAGTTTGAGTTGAGCTTTCCTAGAAAAGCTTTTGCTGCATTCTGTGCATGTGAAATGTTTTTCCCGTGTGTGAACTGCCTGGTGTAAGTGGAGCTTCTGCTTTGTAGAAAAGCATTTGCTGCATTCTGTGCATGGGAAGGGTTTCTCCCCTCTGTGAAGGGTCTGGTGAATTTTGAGATAATTCTTTGTGGAAAAGTCTTTGCCGCATTCTGTACATGTGTAGGGTTTCTCCCCTGTGTGAGTCATGTGGTGAATTTGGAGCTGATGCTTTGTAGAAAAGCCCTTTCCACATTCTGTGCACGTGAAGGGTTTTGCCCCTGTGTGAACTGCCTGGTGAATTTTGAGCTGTTGCTTTGTAGAAAAGCCATTGCAGCATTCTGTGCATATGAAGAGTTTCACCCATGTGTGAACTTTCTGGTGATTTTTAAGATGTTGCTTCGTAGAAAAACAATTACAGCATTCTGTGCATGTGAATGGTTTCACCCCTGTGTGAACTGTCTGGTGAAGTTTGAGCTGATGCTTTGTAGGAAATCCTTTGCCACATTCCGTGCATGTGAAGGGTTTCTCCCCTGTGTGACATATCATGTGAATTTTAAGCTGATACTTTGTAGAAAATCCTTTGGCGCATTCTGTGCATGTGAAGGGTTTCTCCCCAGTGTGAATTGTCTGGTGACGTTTGAGCTTCTGCTTTGTAGAAAATCCTTTGGCACATTCTGTGCATGTGAAGGGTTTCTCCCCTGTGTGAACTGTCTGGTGAATTTTGAGCTTCTTCTTGGTAGAAAAGCCTTTGCCGCATTCATTGCAGGGAAATGATTTCTCCCTTGTGGGATGTATAAGAAGATTTGCATTTGAAGAGTAGACATTGCCATATTCTTCACAAGGGAAAGTTTTCTCTTCGTGGATAAACGTCTGATGTCCTGTAAGACTGTTGGTTGGCTGCTCAGATTCCATTGTGTGAATAAAGTTGCACCTCGGCCTCTTTTGTCTTCTGACTTGTTGTAACTGACAGACAAGAAGATCTGTTGCTATTTGGTTTCTGAGAGACCTGATATCCTATTCCTGAAGATCTTGGTCTCTGCTTTATTGTATGAGCTGAACCTGTAATGGCTCCTTGGCTGGATCTAAGGAATCAGAGGAATCCCTGGATTCTGCTACTTGGAATCTCTGGGTTCTTATTGGTCTGGAACATTCTGTATCCTTAAGGGGAAAAAAGTAACAATAAAACCTTGTTGGTGGTTTAGAGTAAAATGACCTGCTGACCGATACGGAGTTAGAAAGTGTCGTTTCCACTGATATATTTGTTTATATTTTTGAGCTTTTATTGGTGCAGGTGATTTTCTACTCTAGGAATTGAACTGGGTCTATAAAAGCCAGTGCCATTTTGCCCTGGGGAGGGGGTGACTGTTAGTCAATCAACGAGCCTGGACCCTGTGACCCACCGTGTGCAGATATTGTTCTTCATGTACGAGATGTCCACTGATTTGATCGGTTTCTTATATAAACTTTACTGTTGGGTAACACTCTAGTTCCTAGAGGTGAATCCCTTGCAATCCAATAGTTGGAGTAACCAGATTAGTACCGGCTTTGTGAGACTCTCCTGGGAATTTGTGGTATCAGTTTCGGAGATATTGCAGCCCAAATGCCACCACATTCCAGCTCCATGTTACAACTTTAGAGCCAAAGTGAGTCGGGGGGCTCATCACTAATACAGAGTCGGGGGCTCATCACTAATACAGAGTCAGGGGCTCATCACTAATACAGAGAGCCCTCACCTTGGGGCAAATTCACTAAGATTCGTAGTTGCACCAGGCGTAACTTCGTCGCACTTTGCCACACTTCGCCAGGCGTAGTTTCGCCAGCGCTTCGCAAATTCACTAAAATCGGAAGTTGCGCTCAGGGGTAGCCTAAGGTTGCAAAGTTGCGCTAGCGTTGATTCGCAAAGTAAAGCGAAGTTACGCTAGCGAAGGCTAATTTGCATACGGCGCCAAATTCAAATTTCAATGGAGGAATACGTATCTGCACTACAAATGACTAGAAAACCTTCAAATCATCAAATAAAATGTTTATTTTGCCCTACACATGTGCCCACTGTCTAGGTAAGTTGCCATGAGTCAGGAAATGTAGGGGGGAAGGAGGGGAGCCCCAAAAAATTTTTTGATCTTTTTCAGCCTATCCCCCATAATGTAGAAAACACGCCAGTGTTTTTTGGGACTTAGAAAAAATTTTGACTTTTTTTGAAACAATCCCTATCTACTCTATTGCGCTTCACCAGGTCTGAGGTGGCGAAGGAAGTCTAGCGTAAAAGGTAGCGTTCAGTACACTGCGCAAGTTAGTGAATTTGCGTAGTTATGTCGCTAGCGAAACTTCGCCAGGCGTAAGGGTGTGAAGTAACACTAGCGAAACTACGCCAGCGTTCGTTAGTGAATTTGCGCAGTAATGAAAATGCCAAACGCTAGCGAAGTAACGCTAGCGTTCGGCGCTTAGTGAATTTGCCCCCTTGTCTCATGGCAAGAGCAGAGCTGCCTATACGTTGCCTTGTTTCTCTCAAGCAGACAGGACGGTGAGAGGGAGCCATTAATGAGCAAGAAGAGCCAAACTAAAAATCTTTCTTAATAAAACAACAGACAATAAAAGTATATTCCACACTCATGTTGAAAAGGGGTGTATACTGTATACTGTATAACGGGGCCGCTACAGGTCTCAAGCAAAAATCAGCAGCAATGCCGACAAAAAGAATAGCAGGCGCATGCAAAGTATAAAACTGGGCACATTAGTTACTCTGCACTTAAATAAATTACACATTTTAACTCTTATTTCTACCTAATTGCTATTAAAAAACATCATCTTCTTATTCCTTTCTTTACGGCTCATTGGAACAACAACAAAAAAACAACAAAGAAGCCGCCAAGGCTCTAATTGGTACAAATCATTGTATTGGTCTGTTTCATGGGTCTGTTATCAGCTACATTGTGCTGCATTGTTCCACGAGAGTAAACAAGTAGTGCAGAGAATAGCAAGGGATGAGCACATGAATCTTTTAATATCGATTACATACGGAACACATTCTAGGACATCCTGCAGTGAAATACCTCTCCTTCATGCGATGTCCTATGACTTCCGAACGGCACATCGATTGCTTTTACCGTCATTCACCGGCCAAATCTACAATCACTCCTCTGCCCTCCCTTCTCAGCTGTCAGTCATATGAACTACACCCTCAGCCTTCAGCCCTCCATCCTCCTCCTCCTTCAGTCCTCTGCCTTCCGCCCTCAGTCCTCTTCCTTTTAGTCCTCTGCCTTCCGCCCTCTTCCCTCGCTGCTCAGCCCTCCCCCCTCAGATCTCTCTTTTCAGTCTTATCCGTCAGTTTCTAAAGTGGTGAGCGAGGGCAGAAGGAAGAGGAATGAGGGCGGAAGGCAGATGACTGAAGGAGGAGGAGGATGGAGGGCTGAGGGCAGAAGGCTGAGGGTGGAGTTTGTATGACTGACGGCTGAGAAGGGAGGGTAGAGGACGGAGGAATGATTGCAGATTTGGAGGATGAGTGACGGTAAAAGCAACTGATGCGCCAATCAGAAGACATAGGACATTGCAGGAAGGACTGGTATTTAGCAGCAGAATGTCCTAAAATGTGTTCTGTAATTACAATCCTGGTGTCCTTTAAAGCTTGTCAGAGGGCTGGTGAGTGTGAGTGAGAGGAATACACAGTGTGAGTGAGTGTGAGTGAGTGGAATACACAGTGTGAGTGTGAGTGAGAGGAATACACAGTGTGAGTGAGTGTGAGTGAGAGGAATACACAGTGTGAGTGTGAATGAGAGGAATACACAGTGTGAGTGTCAGTGTGAGATGAACACAAAGTGCAGAGGTGAGTCCAGAGAGAAATCTCACAGGTCCCTCTCTATAAGCCCCTGTCTGTCATTCACTACTTACTTCTTACCTGCAGTCTCTCCTCATCCACTCACACACAACTTGCTATTCCTCCTCCTGTCACGTGACTTTCCTCCTCCTGTCACATGACTTTCCTCCTCTCACGTCACATCCTCCTCCTGTCACGTGACTTTCCTCCTGTCACATGACTTTCCTCCTGTCACGTGACTTTCCTCTGCAGGGTGTCTGCTCCAATCCCAACCCTCCAAGAGAACCAGTGCACAGAGCAGGACAATCGCACTTATAAGTGATGTCATCAATTCAGTAAATAAAAAGACAAATCCAAACGTGTGTAACCCCGTGTAGGCCAGGCTAGAGCTTGTCCCAGCAGGAATCAGGCAGAGCAGCGGTTACATTTCACCCTCTCTCCACAGGAAGGGCCGTTTGCTACATGAAAGGGGGAAGGAATGGTGTTGTGCAACTGCACCTCACATGTGCTGTGTGACTAAGTAACACAATTGCAGAAATGAAGACAAATGAGGGTTTTCTAGTCACAATCCTGTGAGGTTTATCACAGACATGTCAGGTCTAGGGTTGCCGGTAAGACACCAGCCAAGGCCGGGGCCGATATTACAAATTTATAGACAATGTAGCTGCCGGTAAATTTGTAATACTCCTAAAAAAGCCCTCGGCCGCCCCCAACCCACTCAAAATGTATCTTTTTTTTCTGTCTTCTGGGCAAGCGCCCTTTAGGACCCACCCCCTTACACCACAGCCCGCCCCTTTTACCTCACGGCCCGCCCATGATCCTTGTATTAAAAGGTGGGAACCGTAGTCAGGTCACATCAGAGCAATTGAGAGGCAGCAGCTTGTGACACCCCTGGAGAGATAGCGCCCCCCAAGGATAGTTGCACCTCAGCATGTCTGTAGCCTCACCTGGATCAGAACTAAACCTAAATCCCTATTCAGCTGACTCATCCCTACACTACAGGGAAACAGGAAGTCCCACCCTCTGCCCAGCACTAGACTGACGTCTGACAGGAACTTGTCATCAACCTCTGGGCCAATCACACACTGTACACATTATGCTAATGAGCAAAAGTAGATACATGGGCTTCTGCCCAGCTCTATACTGAAGTGTGACAGGAACATTTTTAACGATTTTAAGAAATATACAAAAAACACAGATTGTTTTAGATTTGTGGAAAAAAAATATATAAATTCAGCCCCATAGCATTCCTCCCAACATGTTGGAAATAAAAAGTGGGACAAAAAAAGTTACAGTTGGTTTGTACCTAAAAGAGAGGAACTGCCAAGAAGAGTTAACAAGGTGACACAGTCTGTATTATAATGATTGGGAAATAGATTGTATATATATATCATCATCACTTCAATCCGTAAATGAATTCATTGTGTGAAAACCAAAACTCGGTGTCATAATTGTGTCCCACACTGAGTTTCGGTTTTCACACAGTGAATTCATTTACGGATTGAAGTGATGATGTATTAATCACATTAAATTAATTAAATAAATAAATAAATAAATAATCACATTTAAATAAGTCATGAATTTTCTCTTTTTTGTCCATTTTCCAACTATATATACAATCTAATTCCCAATCATTATAATACAGACTGTGCCTTGTTAACTCTTCTTGGCAGCTCCTCTCTTTTTGGTACAAACCGACTGTTTTATTTTAAGAGTTGTCAGCACATCTACATTCAGTTACTGGACTTCCTAATAGGGGTGGCAGGTGGTTAGAATGTGCGGAAAAACAAACGAATCTCAATGGACAGAAAAAGTTGCCTCGCTATGTGCAGTTTCACCCCACCCCTAATTACCATGTTCCTTTTACAAAATTTGGCAGGTTATGAAAGTTTGCACATATTTCAGTTTCTTTTCCAGTTATTACAGTTTTGTTAATGATGGTGAATTGCCCTTTAGGGTAAGGCCACACTGGGCGTTTTGGGTAGATTTGGTCACCTTGCAACTAATCGCCTCGTTTTTGCGGCGACCAATCTCCCCAAACTCTGTGCCGGCTAAAATGAAAAAACATTGGCGCTAATCACACGCGGCGATTCATTTTCCGAAGTCGCCCAAAGTTTCCTCGTGAGAGTCAGGGAAGGCATTTGGGGAGATTGGGCGCCGCAAAAACGAGGCGATTAGTCACCAGGCGACCAAATCTCCCCAAAACGCCCTGTGTGGCCTGACCTTTAAGCTGTGAGTCTAACTTTTCCCAAGAGACCTGTTATCTTATATTGCTACAATTACTTATTTGCTTATCTAGAAATTGTTACAAAGCATCTTATCTGCACCTGGTGACTGTTCTGGGCTCTCTGTCAAAAGCCAATTAAGTTAGAAACTTTGTTTCTTTTTCTGGCTGTTCAGTGCAGAGAAAGTTGGGACTTTTCAGAACAAATATGGGACTGCGGGTTGAGCTGTCAAAAGTGGGACTGTCCCTTTAAAAACGGGACAGTTGGGGGGGTATGCACATAGTGTCAGATTGTTATTGAATCCAGGACTAGGGAATGATGTACATAAGAACTATATCATTGGATGCAGGGAGTTACAAATGACTTACGGTGGAGAACTGTACATATTGATGTGCACTGCTTATATAGCTTCTAAACTGAAAAACAGATAAAAGAAAACTCCATAAAGAAAGGCCAGGAAGCAGCACAAGACTTCTATATACAGGGTCACTGGTTCCACGTGGATATTAGGCTGAATATATATATATATATATATATATATATATATATATATATATATATATATATACTGCTACGCAATATGTTGGTGCTATATAAATACATGTTAATAATAATAATATATATATATATATACAGTATATCAGTGACAATTGGGGGCTGATTCACTAAGCTCGAGTGAAGGATTCGAATGAAAAATACTTCGAATTTCGAAGTATTTTTTGGGTACTTCGACCATCGAATTGGTTAAATTCGTTCGAATTCGAACGAAATCGAACGAATCGAACGAAAAATTGTTCGACTATTCGACCATTCGATAGTCGAAGTACTTCCCCTTTAAAAAAAACTTCGACCCCCTACTTCGGCAGCTAAAAGCTACCGAAGTCAATGTTAGCCTATGGGGAAGGTCCCCATAGGCTTGCCTGTGATTTTTTGATCGAAGGATTTTCCTTCGATCGTTGGATTAAAATCCTTCGAATCGTTCGATTCGAAGGATTTAATCGTTCGATCGAACGGAAAATCCTTCGATCGATCGATCGCAGGATTAGCGCTAAATCCTTCGACTTCGATATTCGAAGTCGAAGGATTTCAATCCGAGGGTCGAATTTCGAAGTATTTTTAACTTCGAAATTCGACCCTTAGTGAATCGGCCCCTTGGTGTTGCCACCAGGCCGGTATTTTACTAGCCTAGCCGGTAAGACACCAGCCAAGGCCGGGGCCGGTATTACAAATTTAGCGGCAATGTAGCTGCCGGTAAATTTGTAATACACCTAAAAAAAAGCCCGTGGCCTGCCCCCAATCTGCTCAAAATGAACCTTTTTTCCTGAGTTCTTGCCAAACACATCTGCCCCGCCCCTTTGATGTCACAACCCGCCCAGCCAATGGCGCATCATGGACCCACCCTTCTTCCTGGTTAACCTCAGCCTCACTTACAAAACCTCCATCAGAGAGGTCACAAGGTCAGAAGCAAATCCCTCTTGCTGATTGGCCAGGCTGTGACTGAAAACTGTCTCACTGCAGTACAAGCAGCCGCCATGTTTTTGGTTGTCCCAGAGTCTTGTATTTAGGGAAAGGGTAAGTAGTACCTCTTACATATACTTTTATGGGTTTTACTAATTGTTTTGGCTTCCTTGTGTGTTCCTTTTGTGCCTTCTATGTGTGAGGAGCTGCTCCCTCCCCAGAGGTAAGGAATGGAATTATTCCCTTTAATATTTATCCCTCCATCCTGAATAAACATTTTGTGGATTCCAAGTGTCTGGTGAGTGCAGCTATCTGGCAGGTATTGGCCATAAATCATTAGCAGCTCCAGACGACTAATCTCCCCAAACTGCCTCCCTGCTGGCTACAATGTAAATGGCTGGCAGGATGGCACTCGAAACTTCGGGCGACTTATGAAAACAAGCGCTCTTGGTGCAACCCCCCCGGCGATTTACATTCTAGCCGGCAGGGAGGAGTACGGGGAGATTAGTCGTCTGAAGAAGAGGCGATTTGTCACTGGGCAACTAATCTTTCCCGAATCTTCTCGTCTGTCTCTGCCTTAAAGCTGCCTTATCTCTATCAGCATTACAGTCTTTTATTATATGTCTCTCTAATTCAATGGTGTGAGTCAATTTTCAGGGTCAGAAAGGGAGAAAAGTGTATTCTTGGGCAACCCTGCTGGGGGAAAAGGGAGGGGGTGATATCACTCCAACTTGCAGTACAGCAGTAAAGAGTGATTGAAGTCAAATGACTGGAGGCAGCTGGGAAACTGAGAATATATCTAGCCCTATCTTAGAAGCTCTCCCAATTGTTATTTACATTTGTCTGTATCAATAAATATTGGCTGTTTCATAGTATGTATATTAATAATTGATTTTTGTTTATGTATAATGAATATGTGATTAGGCATGAACAATACACTGTTCAGAAGGGAGGGAAATTATAAGGACTTTCAATAATCATCTTTGTTTACGTAATCATATATTGCAAATAGAGTCCATTTGATGTACAACTTTACTGTGTGTAACTAAAAGCACAAGTTTTGTCACACGATCACTTCTCTGTGTACATGTAATGTGGGGTCTCCATGATAAGATAATTCATTTCTTACCTGTACTTAGAACTTGGAATAAAACATGAACTATAGTTAAAGGGGTTGTTCACCTTTGAAATAACTGTTAGTATGACGTAGAGAAGGATATTCTGAGACAATTTGCATTCGGTTTTCATTTTTTATTATTTAAGGTTTTTGACTTATTTAGCTTTTTATTCCGCAGCTCTCCAGTTTGTCATGTCAGCTATCAGGTTGCTAGGGTCCAAATTAACCTAGCAACCATGCATTGATTTGAATAAGAGACTGGAATATGAATAGGAGAGGCCTGAATAGAAAGATGAGTAATAAAAAATAGCAATAACAATACATGTGTATCCTTACAGAGCATTTGTTTTTAGATGGGGTCAGTGACCCCCTGTTTGAAAGCTGGAAAGAGTCAGAAGAAAAAAGGCAACTATAAAACTTTAAAAAAAAAATAATAGTGAAGACCAATTGAAAAGTTGCTTAGAATTGGCCATTCTATAACATACTAAAAGTTATCTTAAAAGTGAACCACCCCTTTAAAGAACTAAAGTTAAAAGAAGATTTAGAATAAAAAATTGACGTTTAATTGTAGCTTCTGTATCAGACTTCCTGTTTTCAGCTTAAACCTCCAGGGCTAGGGCTTGAGCATGCTCAGTTTGCTCCTCTCTCCCTCCCTCCTCCCATCTCTGCTGTAATCTGAGCTCAGAGCTATGAGTGAGCAGGGAGAGACTCAGGCAGGAAGTGATGTCACACCAAGCTAATATGGCAGCTGCTATCCTAAACAAACAGAGACAGTGTCTAGAGCTGTTGACTCAGGTATGATAAAGCATTCTGCAGAATAAATATAGTGTTCTAGCTTGTACTATTGTGGCTAATCTGTTGGCAATAAACTGTCTTGAAGCTTTCCTTCTCCTTTAAGGGGCTGCTACAACTTTACACAATGGGAGCTCAACCATTTTTTATGTTTATAATGATATGGCAACTTTCCATCGTGCTGATAATAGAGAATTCTTAAAATATGTTTGCAGCTAGAACCCAATGGAAAATCAGAATTGTGCCAAATGCTGCAAAGAATGGAGCACAATCAGACTGATCATTGCTGCTATTGACAAGCTGAAACTTCAGTCTCGTGCAATAAGTTCACTATATAAATAATATAGCACTTCTAGCCTTGTTAATTTTTAGGGTTTAGTTCTTCTTTAACTCATAGAGATGCTGAACCGTTAGGCTGGTTCAATGAGTTCAATTTATAAAATATGTCATTTCTAGTTATATTGATGTTTAGGGTTTAGTTCTAATTTAAGGGATGGAAGGGGGAGAGAGAGAAAAAGTGATGGAGTGATTTCTTTCTGAATTAAAGTTACAATAAACATAAAAAACAACATGACTAAGGAATTGCAGAAATATTTTGTTAAAATTCTGCCCTTGGGTTGTAGATTTTGGTCACTTTTTAGCTTTAGCAACAGAAAAAATCAACTAACTCTCACGGGAGAATCTTGTTTTGTAGCAACAACACAACAACATGTCTTAGAAACCTCCCCATGTTGCAAGAGATTCACACTGGATACTTTATAAGACACACTCCAATCGACAATTCATCAAGAAACTTTAAAATAGAATCATATTTTCCTACGTGGCCAACAACATATAGTGTTTGTGATGCTCCAATACCCAACATATATGTTGACAATAACCCAACAGCACCACCTCCACCCAACCAACACTTTCTGATGTTCCAACAGCTAGACATCAAGATCCCTTTTATCCAAGATTTCCTCCAAAAAGTATTGGCTCACAAACTAATCTATTTTGACTGCAGGGGTCAGGATATATTTTTCAGCATGAAAGAGGCAAAATACACTTGCAACCTGCTGGGCAGAGCAAATAACCTTAAAGGGATACTGTCATGGGAAAAAAAATTTTTTCAAAATGAATCAGTTAATAGTGCTGCTCCGGCAGAATTCTGCACTGAAATCCATTTCTCAAAAGAGCAAACAGATTTTTTTATATTCAATTTTGAAATCTGACATGGGGCTAGACATTTTGTCAATTTCCCAGCTGCCCCCAGTCATGTGAGAGAAATGCTTTCTGGCAGGCTGCTGTTTTTCCTTCTCAATGTAACTGAATGTGTCTCAGTGGGACATGGGTTTTTACTATTGAGTGTTGTTCTTAGATCTACCAGGCAGCTGTTATCTTGTGTTAGGGAGCTGCTATCTGGTTACCTTCCCATTGTTTTGTTGTGAGGCTGCTAAGAGGAAAAGGGAGGGGGTGATATCACTCCAACTTGCAGAACAGCAGTAAAGAGTGATTGAAGTTTATCAGAGCACAAATCACATGACTTGGGGCAGCTGGGAAACTGACAATATGTCTAGCCCCATGTCAGATTTCAAAATTGAATATAAAAAAATCTGTTTGCTCTTTTGAGAAATGGATTTCGGTGCAGAATTCTGCTGGAGCAGCACTATTAACTGATTCATTTTGAAAAAAATTGCAAACAGCCTTATGGTGTTATTTACTAAAATTTGAAAAATTCTAATTTTCAAACAGGAATAAACTCTACTAAACTCACATACAAAAATGTCGCTTATTTATTAAAAAATTGACTTGAAAACATCTGATCGAGAAAACTCGAAAATTCCCAGAGCCAAAAACATCTTCAAGTGGTTGCCATTGTCTTTTACATGAAATCGACTGGAGTGTTTTCCAATTTGAGTTTTTATTGCTTCAGAGCTTATAAATCTAAAGAAATCTAGTTTTTTAAGGGGCATATTTATTAAGGTTTGAACGGTATGAATGAATTTAAAATCAATTTTTTTTTTTGTGTCAAAGCTCACAAATATGAATTAAAAAGCACCAATTCGTATGTAAATTTGAATGTGAGATTTGTCACACCTTGACCATAGAAACAGTTCTAATTTGGATAATCTCCACAAGTCAGTGAGGTCTGTTGGCCCATTTGAAGATATTAACAGGCTTCTTGACATTTGAGTTCTTTTCGGAACAAAATTCAATTTGAGTTTCGTTCGTATTCGATTAGAATACAAATCAAATTTTCAGGTCGTTCCCATTCGATTTTAGACGTAAAATTTTTTTTTTGTAAATAACCTCCCATTCGAGTTGTGAGTACATTCAAATTTATTAGTGTAAAATAAAATTCACATCTTTTCGAAATTCGAACTTTGATAAAGCTGCCCCTAAAAGTTGAAAATTCAAATGTATTTTTTAAAAATTAAAATTTTAATAAATCTGATAATGTTAGCACAATTCTCAATCTCAAAACATTACTCAGTAACAGATTATTACATAAATATAGGAAACATTTTTGTTTGAAGTAAACATCAAGTATCACATAGTTCTAGATCATACAAAAAATGTCACATCAAAAGTAAAATTCATACCCAATGGTAAATATGCCTTGGAAAAGAGATCAAATAGATCCGCATTTCGATGGGAAATTTTAAAACATTTGCCTTTTAAAACAAACCCGGGACCCAGTTCAATGAGCAAATCTAGATTGTACTCCTGAGTGTTCCTGTGAGCTTTATAATTCTACTCCTGACTGATTCTTGGATTCTGAACTCTTGCCTTGCTCCTGACTATGCTGATTGCTGCCTACCCTTTACTCTCTGCCTGGAAATTAACCTTGAACCAATAAACTCTTTTGGTACCGAAAACTGGAGTTTTATTTACTAAAATTTGAAAAATTCTATTTTTTTTTTAATAAAATGTGGCTTATTTATTAAAAATTTGACTTGAAAACATTTGATTGAGAAATCTTGAAAATTCCCAGAGCCAAAAACATCTTCAGATGGTTGCCATTGACTTTTACATGAAACCGACTGGAGTATTTTCGAATTTGAGTTTGTGTTGCTTCAGAGCTTAATAAATTGAAAGAAATCAAGTTTTTTAAGGGGCATATCTAAATTCCGCCTCTTAAAACAAATTAGTAGAAGTAGGTCTTCTCCAGCCAAGGCTCTAATTCCTACAATGCTCTCTATGCTTTTCATTAATTATATTAATCAGTTGGCTTCTGCTCTATTGTTTCAAAACAAAATCTGTAGCACAGGTTACAAACAACTCTAGAATGAGTTACAGCCATTTACTAGAGGAAACTTGAGTGTTGTAAAGGATTCCATGTTCTTTCATTTGGCACACATGAAGGGTTTCTCCCCTGTATGAGTCGTGTGGTGAATTATGAGATGATGCCTGAGATGATGAAGCCTTTGCTGCATTCTGTATGTGTGAAGGGTTTCTCCCTTGTGTGAACTGTCTGGTGTCTGTTAAGGTTCTGTTTTACAGAAAAGCCTTTGCCACATTCTGTGCATGTGAAGGGTTTCTCCCCTGTGTGAATTCTTTGGTGAATTTTGAGGTTCTTCTTTATAGAAAATCCTTTGTCGCATTCTGTGCATGTGAAGGGTTTCTCCCCGTTGTGAACTGTTTGGTGAATTTTGAGAAAATCTTTTCTAGAAAAGCATTTTCCACATTCTATGCATGCGAAGGGTTTCTCTCCTGTGTGAACTGTTTGGTGTATTCTGAGATGATGCTTTGTAGAAAATCCTTTGCCACATTCTGTACACGTGAAGGGTTTCTCTCCTGTGTGAACTGTTTGGTGAATTTTGAGGCTCCTCTTTATAGAAAACCCTTTTCCACATTCTGTGCATGTGAAGAGTTTCTCGCCTGTATGAACGCTCTGGTGAATTTTGAGGTCCTTCTTTGTAGAAAACCCTTTTCCACATTCTGTACATGTGAAGGGTTTCTCTCCTGTGTGAACTGTCTGGTGAATTTTGAGCTCACAGTTTGTAGAAAATGCTTTGCTGCATTCTGTGCATGTGAAGGTTTTCTTCCCTGTGTCAACTGTTTGGTGAATTTTAAGAAGATCTTTTCTAGAAAAGTCTTTGCCACATTCTGTGCATGTGAAGGGTTTGTCCCCCGTGTGAACTGTTTGGTGTATTCTGAGATCATGCTTTGTAGAAAATCCTTTGCCACATTCTGTACATGTGAAGGGTTTCTCCCCTGTGTGAACTCTCTGGTGAGTTTTGAGGTTTTTCTTTATAGAAAATCCTTTGCCACATTCTGTGCATGTGAAGGGTTTCTCTCCTGTGTGAATTCTCCAATGAATTTTGAGATTATGTTTTGTAGAAAATCCTTTGCCACATTCATTACAGCAAAATGATTTCTCCCCCGTGGGATTTATAAGAAAGTTCACGATTGAAGAGAAGTCTTTCTCATATTCTTCATAAGGGAAAGTTTGCTCTTCTTTGATAACCTTCTGATCCTGTAAGACTGTAAGTCCTGTAAGACTGTTGGTTGGCTGCTCAGATTCCATTGTGTGAATAAAGTTGCACCTCGGCCTCTTTTGTCTTCTGACTTGTTGTAACTGACAGACAAGAAGATCTGTTGCTATTTGGTTTCTGAGAGACCTGATATCCTATTCCTGAAGATCTTGGTCTCTGCTTTTTGAGCTGAACCTGTAATGGCTCCTTGGCTGGATCTAAGGAATCAGAGGAATCCCTGGATTCTGCTACTTGGAATCTCTGGGTTCTTATTGGTCTGGAATATTCTGCATCTCCTTCTTCTTTCCTGAAAGGGAAAATAGAATAATTAAAACCTTGTTGGGCTTTAGAGTAAAATGACCTGCTCACCCATACTGAGTTAGAGACTGTTGTTTCCTCTAATAGATTTGTTGATATTTTGGAGCATTTACAGGTTCAGGTGATTTTCTACTACAGGAACTAAACGATGTATTTAAAAGCCAATGGCCTTTTCCCTGGGAGGGGATTGTGTTAGTCAGTCGGCTAGTTTTGGTCTTGCCAGATAGACCCCCATGTTACACAAGCCGGACTTTATATTTGACCTGGAAGTGACAGGGAAGTGAACGCACCCTATAAATCAAGTAAGTTGTGTGCAGCAGAAAAGATTTGGGGGCCGATTCACTAAGGGTCGAATATCGAGGGTTAATTAACCCTCGATATTCGACTAGGAACTAAAATCCTTCTACTTCGAATATCGAAGTCAAAGGATTTAGCGCAGATGCTACGATCGAACGATCAAAGGATTATTCCTTCGATCGAACGATTAAATCCTTCTAATCGAACGATTAAATCCTTCTAATCGAACGATTAAATCCTTCTAATCGAACGATTAAATCCTTCGAATTGAACGATTCGAAGGATTTTAATCCAACGATCGAAGGAATATCCTTCGATCAAAAAAAGTTAGCCAAGCCTAGGGGGACCTTCCCCATAAGCTAACATTGACTTCGGTAGCTTTTAGATGGCGAACTAGGGGGTCGAAGTTTTTTTTAAAGAGACAGTACTTCGACTATCGAATGGTCGAATAGTCGAATGATTTTTAATTTGAATCCTTCAATTCGAAGTCGTAGTCGAAGGTTGAAGTAGCCCATTCGATGGTCGAAGTAGACAAAAAAAAACTTTGAAATTCGAAGTTTTTTTACTTCATATCCTTCACTCGAAGTTAGTGAATCGGCCCCTTACTGTTAGATCCCATGTGTCACCATTTACACATATTGTTCTGGATGGATGAGATTCCTATTGATTTCCCTGTCCTTGAGAACATGGAAAAAGATGAAATTCTACAAAATTTCTACAAAACCAAGGAACCAGCTAATGAATGTTTTCCTTAATTCCTTAGTTCCAGTAATACAACTAGTAATGGATGGAAATTCAAAAGAGACTGGTACATGGAAAGGTAAAGAAAAGTCCGGGACCACATGATATTCCTCCAGAGCAGGGCGACCCCCCCTTGTGTGGCCCCCCAGATACTGTGTCTGATTACCATATGTAAGATTTAAAAGGTATCACTACAGAGATTAACTGACCCCTGTATTGTTTAAACCTCAAATTCAGACTAATCCCCTGTATTGTTCACACATGTGACACCTCTATTGTTTATATCCTAAAGCCCCTGTACTGTTCTACCTGAGACCCCTCTATTGTTTATATCCTAAAGCCCCTGTACTGTTCTACCTGAGACCCCTCTATTGTTTCTATCCTAAAGCCCCTGTATTGTTCTACCTGAGACCCCTCTATTGTTTATATCCTAAAGCCCCTGTACTGTTCTACCTGAGACCCCTCTATTGTTTATATCCTAAAGCCCCTGTACTGTTCTACCTGAGACCCCTCTATTGTTTCTATCCTAAAGCCCCTGTACTGTTCTACCTGAGACCCCTCTATTGTTTATATCCTAAAGCCCCTGTACTGTTCTACCTGAAACCCCTCTATTGTTTATATCCTAAAGCCCCTGTACTGTTCTACCTGAGACCCCTCTATTGTTTATATCCTAAAGCCCCTGTACTGTTCTACCTGAGACCCCTCTATTGTTTCTATCCTAAAGCCCCTGTACTGTTCTACCTGAGACCCCTCTATTGTTTCTATCCTAAAGCCCCTGTACTGTTCTACCTGAGACCCCTCTATTGTTTCTATCCTAAAGCCCCTGTACTGTTCTACCCGAGACCCCTCTATTGTTTCTATCCTAAAGCCCCTGTACTGTTCTACCTGAGACCCCTCTATTGTTTCTATCCTAAAGCCCCTGTACTGTTCTACCTGAGACCCCTCTATTGTTTCTATCCTAAAGCCCCTGTACTGTTCTACCTGAGACCCCTCTATTGTTTCTATCCTAAAGCCCCTGTACTGTTCTACCTGAAACCCCTCTATTGTTTATATCCTAAAGCCCCTGTACTGTTCTACCTGAGACCCCTCTATTGTTTATATCCTAAAGCCCCTGTACTGTTCTACCTGAGACCCCTCTATTGTTTCTATCCTAAAGCCCCTGTACTGTTCTACCTGAGACCCCTCTATTGTTTATATCCTAAAGCCCCTGTACTGTTCTACCTGAGACCCCTCTATTGTTTCTATCCTAAAGCCCCTGTACTGTTCTACCTGAGACCCCTCTATTGTTTCTATCCTAAAGCCCCTGTACTGTTCTACCTGAGACCCCTCTATTGTTTCTATCCTAAAGCCCCTGTACTGTTCTACCTGAGACCCCTCTATTGTTTATATCCTAAAGCCCCTGTACTGTTCTACCTGAGACCCCTCTATTGTTTCTATCCTAAAGCCCCTGTACTGTTCTACCTGAGACCCCTCTATTGTTTATATCCTAAAGCCCCTGTACTGTTCTACCTGAGACCCCTCTATTGTTTATATCCTAAAGCCCCTGTACTGTTCTACCTGAGACCCCTCTATTGTTTCTATCCTAAAGCCCCTGTACTGTTCTACCTGTGACCCCTCTATTGTTTATATCCTAAAGCCCCTGTACTGTTCTACCTGAGACCCCAGCACTGTGTCACTGTATGTAGCACATATTAGACTGAGAGCTTTCCCTTTCTCCTGCTCTCTTCTGCCTTCCCTCCCAGCAGGGCTGGAACTAGGGGCAGACAGAGTAGGAGCCCACCTGGGGCGCAATCATGGGCGGGGCACACTTTTAAGGGGAATTTCCTTTCTTTCTTTTTCAAACCCTGATTTGCTTGGCCTTTAATAGTTTTTCAACTTTATAAACCCCCTGTTCCAGACAGAATCACTCCCAGCTCCCTTTTGGCAGCTGCTGGCACAGGTACATATTTGTGGGCAATATCTTGGCTGCTACTTGCACAGGTAAACAGATGATATGATGGATATTTGGCTGCTGCTGGCACAAGTACATATATGGAGGCAATAGTGTGGATTTATTGGCTGATGCTGGCGCAGGTACAGATTGGGGGCAATATAAGGGATTGGCTGCTGCTGGCTCAGGTACATGGGGCAATATGGTGGCTGCTGGCACAGGTACACACATGTTTGAGGGCAATATGATGGATTTTTGGCTACTGCTGGAACAGATACAAATTGGGGCAATATGATGGATTCTTTTGGTTGCTGCTGGCATAGCTACAGATTGGGAGTAAAAATATGATGGATGTTTTGTCTTATGCTGGTACAGGTACAGATTGGGGCCTGGGGGCAATCTGAGGGATTAACTGCCATTCTCTGCTTGCCCAGTGCTGCTTGTGTGTGCCATTCTCTGCTTGCCCAGTGCTGCTTGTGTGTGCCATTCTCTGCTTGCCCTATGCTACCTGTGGAATGTAAGCCTGTTAGGGGTTTGTTCTTGGGGTTAATAGCATTTGGAAATTGTTGTTTATGGCCCCTAACGTATTTAATCACAGGGGAGGATGAGGCATATGGATTTAAGGGAATGTTTTTCACATGACTTCAATTTTTCACATATGAGTGATGAGGGATTTCCCTGCAGTGAGCACCAGCCATTTGGTTTTTTGGTGTGTTACCACCGTTAATGTGGATATGATCTTAAAAGTTCTTGTGGTAATATTGGTGTGGTTTACAGTGGGTGTGGTTTAAAAGGGGGAGTGGCCAACACTGACTTCCATTATCGGTCCTCCTCCACATAGGCCATAGGCCCTCGGTTCCACAGATCTTGGACAGCACTGCTCCAGAGGTACTAAATAAGCTCAGTTCTGTGACTGCTCTTACTTTATTTTTCAGAATTCATTGAGGTCTGGCATGGCGCAGAGAGATAAGAGAGATTTCGAGATAAGATATTTGACTTTATTATATATCACAATACTATGAGTTTGTCCCAGCATGGTTTTATGCATAACAAATCTTGCTAGACTAATTCATTTGCCTTTTATGAGGAGGTGAGCAGGAACCTCCACTCTGAGATGGCAGTGGATGTGATCTACTATGGAACATAGCCTATGATTAAGTGTTTGTAACACAAAACGTGCTAGGCGGAGGACATAATAAATCTGTTCTACTTGATTTCTACAACCTGTTGGAAGATTGCCTTTTTTGAGTGCCTGCTACCAGATTTCTTTACAGTTGGCTGCTCCCCAAGCGGAGGGCTCAGGGGGGGGGGTGCATCTGGGCCACTTCCCTAATATTGTGAGTTAACATTTTACTCACAAAATAACCCCTTTGTTGTTCCACTATACTATGGAACATTGTATTTGTACTTGGATAGAGAACCGGCCGAAGGATAAATTACAACAGCTGGTGGTAAATGGAACATTTTGTAATGGACTAGTGTTGCATTTTAATTTGTTTATTAATTATATGGAGGTGGGCATTGAATGTACTGTTGTTATTTTCTATTTTTCTGATGACACTATAATGTGCAGAACTATAAATTCCATGCAGGAATTTGCCACTTTCCTGCCCAGCTTTCCAATTCATTAAAATCCCTCAGCAAACTGGAAAATTAGGTTTCAATGTAAGTTTATGCACTTTGGAAGAAATAATATAAATATAACTTATTCAAGAAATGGCAGTGTGTTGGGGATTTCCAGAATTGAGAAGGATCTGGGGGGTTGTATAGAAGAAGGATATAAATAGCTGGAGAGAGTACAGAGAAATACAATTAAACTAGTCAGGAGGGTAGACTGTCAAGGGTGGAACACTCTTTTCTAGTACATTAAACAGGTTTTTTTACCCATAAAGAGAATCACGTACCAGAGGCCTCCCCTTCAGACTAGAGGAAAAGAAGTTTCATTTAAAGGAACAGAGTAGGGGGTTCATCACAGTGAGGACAGTGAGGTTGGGGAATGCACTGCCGGGTGATGATTCAGTTAATGACTATAAGAGGGACTTGGATGATTTCTTGGACAGACATAATACAAAGGCTATTGTGATACTAAACTCTATAGTTAGTGTATAAGTATATATAGTTAAAACCCTAAAGCAGGGGTGTACAACCTTTTGGCTTCGAAGAAGAAACAATTTCTGGGGCCGCACATGAAATACATAACACTTTTGATCTCTAAAAATAAAGGAAATATACAGAAATGAACTACAATACCATCTGGATAACCAGATTGAGCTATACACTGGAATATGGGACAAATATAGAGCAACCTTCTCCAGATTGATTACTAATTGGGCAATGGGCAGTCCCCCTCCTCCCTAGGTCTCCACATTGTTACAAGCTGACATAGTAAGCCTTTTCCTAACAAGACCACAGACTGAGGTGGGAATGTGTCTGGACAAAAAACACAATGACAACACAATGATAGCAGCCAGCCATAAATATTGCCCCAAATCTGTAACTGTTCCAGCCAAAAGAATTGCCCCCAAATCTGTACCTGTGTCAGCCATAAATATTGCCCCAAAATCTGTACCTGTGTCAGCCATAAATATTGCCCCAAATCTGTAACTGTGTCAGCCATAAAAATTGTCTCCAAATCTGTAACTGTTCCAGCAGCCAGCCATAAAAATTTGCCCAAAATCTGTACCTGTGTCAGCCATAAAAATTGCCCCAAATCTGTAACTTTGCCAGCAGCCAGCCATAATTATTGCCCCAAAATCTTTACCTGTGCCAGCCATAAAAATTACCTCCAAATCTGTAACTGTCAGCCGTAAACAAATGCCCCAAATCTGTAACTGTGCCAGTCATAAGAATTGCCCCCAAATCTTTACCTGTGCCAGCAGCCAGCCATAAATATTGCCCCAAATATGTACCTGTTGTTGGGCTATTTGAACATATATTTGATAAAATCATAGAAAAGAATTTAAGGCTCCTTATAAGTAATAAACAGGAGGAGTCTTAAATAATATATGCCCAACTCTGAATTCGATATCGAGACTTCCCAATCAATTGGTACAAAGGGTGAAAAATCAGGACAACTATTTAACAAAATAATTTATTTATATATAATAATAACAAATCAAATGATTACTTCTTACAAAATCCACCAAATACTTCTTGATATCCACTCAGTACAAACTCAAAATAAAATTCACCACCAGATATTAATCGATAAGACCAAAATCATCAACACGGCGAGTATCCACAAGACAATATACACTTTTACTAATAATAAGGAATTGGAATCAAAGGAGGAATATGTGACTGATCTGGTCTGTTTAAGGAATTCTACCCTCAATCTTTTACTTTCCCATTTAGTCACTAACTTGGACATCATAATATATATGTACTAATAAAAGGGAAAATAAACCCAAATTAAACAGATTATTCCCAGTTTGCAATGCTGGGAAAGTCGATGTTTAGGGTATAACTATACAATATATAGGAATAACAAATATCCAAGCAAATAACTTAATTGGTATTAAATATAACTAAAATGTATATTTACCAGTTGTAAGTTCTCACTGGCCTGTGATGTCTCCCTGATCTCTTCCTGGAGCTTTAACACATCTGATCCTTTTCTTTTATTTGGCTTATAGTTTAAAAGTCTGTTTTTCTCTTTCCAGTTCTCTTTTTCAGTTCATTCCTTTCTTAGTCTTTCCTTCTTTCCTCCTTATTTTAGCCCCTTTTTTCCTTTTCTTTTCTCTCTTTTTTTTTTATCTCAGTGTCTCCTAATTTATCCCTAAACTCAACCCCTGGGATTAATCAACTAACCAACTGGAATTGAAGGGTAGTCTCCGAAGTTAAACTATCACCAGATAATGTAAATATTTTGTAAAATGTCAATCATTGACCCCTGGACGTGTTGTCCTACACTACCTGTAGATGGCACTATTGCCTCAAACACCGTGGCCTAAAAATATCCAAAAATACAAAATAGCCTTTGACCTCCTTAGTCTGGTGTTAAACATTAATGTTGACATTGTCTCAGACTGGAACAATACTTTATGATTCCTTAATACCTTTGGTAAATAATAAGGTATTTGTGAACACACTAGCCATTCAAAATTTGTCTGTCCTTGATTAATTATTACCCCAACAAACATTTAGGCTCTATTCTATGGATAGCTTTTAAAATTCTTTAAATTGTTCCCATCTTATACTCAAACTGACACCAAGGATTCTACAACCTTTGAAATTTGCTTAAGCTTAAAGTTGTGAAACACCTGGGTCAGCAGGTAAGTTCTCCATCCAACGTTAATTTGTATAAAACAAAATAAAACACTTATTCCTCATTACTACATGATAGATCAAACATGCATAATATATATAAATCATTTATACATAAAATAATAGAAGGTTATATTATATAAAATAGAAACAATTATATGTTATTATAGAACCTAAATATTCTTATGATTAATTATTCATTTATTTGAAACTCCGACAATGCAGAGGGTTAAGGCTCACAGTTAACTCTTTCAGGTGAGGTTCCTTTAGAGCATCAAAGACAATCTTATTAAGTTGTATATTTAATATTATAAAAGGTATAAGAGTGCAATTAACAAAAAGATGTTACAAAAGAGACATACATTCAATAATACAATTACAAACAGTTGTAAAATAAAAAGGGAAAAACATAGAAACTTATACTCTTACCAAAGATATAGAATTCCTGGTGCTGGAGGTAAGGGGAAACAAACTGGTTGAACTTCCGACAGCAATTGGTCCTCCTAAGTAAATCCAATTCGTAGAAGAGCTGACAATTTATCAGTGATTTCAGGGCATCCAATAACAGCACACTCCCCCCTCCCTCAGGAATGCAAGGGGGTGTGGCCTAGCAGGACACAGATTGAGTGAGTATGAGCTCCTGTGAGTAGGAACTGGACCAGGAATATAATGACCATAACTCCTTATAGGAACATAGGAGAGAGATGATATTATATTCATTGGTTATTAATTCTCTCAGGGATTCCATAGATACTAAACATCAATACTGTGTGACCTGCCCCTGCCCAGATATTCACATGTGATATACACAGACAGGGCTGCCATTAGAAATCACGGGACCCCATACAACAAAATTTTTGGGGCCGCTCCACCCAGGGCCCACCCCAGATCCCGCCCACTCCACACAACAGAAAAGACATCAGCGCTAAAAAAGGTAACCCCCCCACACACACAAGTTATACAAAGCTATTGGACAGGGCCCCCTTATAAGTTAAAAAAAACAAACTGTGGTGCCAGGGCCCTCCATAAAAGTTTTTTTTTTTTTAAATTGGGGCCCCATAAAATATTTTTTTTTAAAAAATTGGCAGGGGCCTATAGAGTATAAGAATAAAACATTGGTGGCCAGGGGATTAAAAAAAAACCCATATTGGTGTCAGTAGAATTGAACTCGTGGCTCCAGGACTTCAGTGACGGCTCCTTTTGTGACTTTGGGTCTTTCCGCGGCTTCAGGACTTCGTCTGTTCGGCACTTCCACATTCGGCTGTTCGGGACTTTGATCAAGCGGCACTGCTTCAGAGCTGTCAAGGGGGGCCCGGCTCTTCAAAAAGTGTCCCCCCCTGATGGTGGCCCTGTACACACACTACTAACCCTTGTCATGTTTGGACTCATCTGAAACCTGAAATTACCTTGAACCCATCACCAGTTTTTTATACTGTTGGTACAACTGGGTTTGGTGTGGATAAATATATTTCAGGATAAATTATATGTGACCTATATGTGACTCCAGACCTTAGTGAAGAGAGGCCTGTCATGTGTCTGATTTAGGTACTGCCACAAATATTTCTCATGATACCGTGGCCTGTTTTATTAAATATTACACACCTGTATCATGACAGTAATTAATTAATAATTCTGATTATTCAGAATGTAATAATCAGCAAACCTGTAGCATCAGCTTATATTACAGCCAGGGAAGCTCATTTTCTGCTGGATAATTATTGACGAGCCCTAAGCTTAGCTTCTCAACAGCCAATCAGAGCCCACTGAGCATGTGAGTGTCACAGACACTTTCCAAGATGGTGACCCCCTGTGACAAGTTTGAAGTCCTGGATCATTGCTGCTATTGACAAGCTCAAACTTTAGCCTCGTGCAATAAGTTCACTATAGAAAATAGGACATTTCTAGTTATATTGATGTTTAGGGTTTAGTTCTAATTTAAGGGATGGAAGGGGGAGAGAGAGAAAAAGTGAGGGAGTGATTTTTTTCTGAATTAAAGTTACAATAAACATAAAACAACATGACTAAGGAATTGCAGAAATATTTTGTTAAAATTCTGCCCTTGGGTTGTAGATTTTGGTCACTTTTTAGCTTTAGCAACAGAAAAAATCAACTAACTCTCACGGGAGAATCTTGTTTTGTAGCAACAAAACAACAACGTGTCTTAGAAACCTCCCCATGTTGCAAGAGATTCACACTGGATACTTTATAAGCAGGGCCGCCATCAGGGGGGGACAGGGGGGACAAGTGTACCAGGCCCAGGCATGAAGGGGGGCCCGGCAGCGCTGCATTTTTTGAAGATCCGGGCCCCCCTTACGAGCGCCCGAGCCGTACGTCTTGCCTCTTCAGTGCCGAATGCGCAAGTGCCGAAAAGCCGAAGCCGATGCGCCGAAAAGACCCGAAGTCACGGAAAAAGCCGAAGTCACGAAGCGCCGAAAAGACCCGAAGTCACGAAAAGAGCCGAAGCTGAAGTCCTGAAGCAGCGCAAAGACCCGAAGTCACAAAAACAGCCGAAATTGAAGTCCTGAAGCGGTGAAAAGACCCGAAGTCATGAAAGGAGGCGAAGTTGAAGTACTGAAGCCATGAGTTCAATTCTACTGAACACCAGTTTGTGGTTTTTTTTTTTTTAATCCCCTGGCCACCAATGTATTATTTTAATATTCTATAGGCCCCTGCCACCAATCTTTTTTTTAAAACTTTTGTTTTTGGGGCCCCAATTTTTTTTTTAACTCGTAAGGGGCCCCTTGCCAAAAATTTTTTTTTTTCCAAATTTTTTTTTTGGGGCCCCAATTTGTTTTTAACTTATAAGGGGGCCCCTGCCGCCAATGTTTTTTTTTTTTTTCAAAAAAAAATTTTTTTTTTCAAATTTTTTTTTGGGGCCCCAATTTGTTTTTAACTTATAAGGGGGCCCCTGCCACCAATGTTTGTTTATTTTTTAGTTTTTTTTACATTTTTTTTTGTTGGGGCCCCAAGTTTTTTTTAACTTATAAGGGGGCCCCTGCCACCAATGTTTTTAAAAAAAAAAAAAAAAAAATTAAATTTTTTTTTTTTGGGGCCCCAATTTTTTTTATAAGGGGGCCCTGACCATCAATAGCTTTTTACAACTTGTGTGTGGGGGGGGGTTACTTTTTTAGCGCTGATGTCTGTGTGGTCTTTTAACTGCGATGTGGGCGGGATATGGGGCGGAGCTTGGTCGTCAGTGTGGGCGGGGCCCAGGGGGCCCCAAAAATTTTGTTGTACGGGGCCCCGTGATTTCTAATGGCGGCCCTGTTTATAAGACACACTCCAATCGACAATTCATCAAGAAACTTTAAAATAGAATCATATTTTCCTACGTGGCCAACAACATATAGTGTTTGTGATGCTCCAATACCCAACATATATGTTGACAATAACCCAACAGCACCACCTCCACCCAACCAACACTTTCTGATGTTCCAACAGCTAAACATCAAGATCCCTTTTATCCAAGATTTCCTCCAAAAAGTATTGGCTCACAAACTAATCTATTTTGACTGCAGGGGTCAGGATATATTTTTCAGCATGAAAGAGGCAAAAAACACTTGCAACCTGCTGGGCAGAGCAAATAACCTTAAAATGCAAACAGCCTTATGGTGTTATTTACTAAAATTTGAAAAATTCTAATTTTCAAACAGGAATAAACTCTACTAATCTCACATTAAAAATGTGGCTTATTTATTAAAAAATTTTGACTTGAAAACTTCTGATCGAGAAAACTCAAAAATTCCCAGAGCCAAAAACATCTTCAAATGGTTGCCATCGACTTTTACATGAAATCGACTGGAGTATTTTCGAATTGGAGCTTTTGTTGCTACAGAGCCTAATAAATCTAAAGAAATCTAGTTTTTTAAAGGGCATATTTATTAAATTTTAAACAGTATTAAACTATTTTTTTGTGTCAAAGCTCACAAATATGAATTAAAAAGCACCAATTCTAATGTAAATTTGAATGTGAGATTTATCACACCTTGACCATAGAAACAGTTCTAATTTGGATAATCTCCACAAGTCAGTGAGTTCTGTTGGCCCATTTGAAGATATTAACAGGCTTCTTGACATTTGAGTTCTTTTCAGAACAAAATTCAATTTGAGTTTCACCCGTATTGGATTAGAATACGAATCAAATTTTCAGGTTGTTCCCATTCAATTTTAGACGTAAAATTTTTTTTTGTAAATAACCTCCCATTCGAGTTGTGAGTACATTCAAATTTATTAGTGTAAAATAAAATTCACATCTTTTCGAAATTCGACCTCTGATAAAGCTGCCCCTAAAATTTGAAAATTCAAATGTAGTTTTAAAAAAATTTAAATTTTAATAAATCTGCTAATGTTAGCACAATTCTCAATCTCAAAACATTACTCAGTAACAGATTATTACATAAATATAGGAAACATTTTTGTTTGAAGTAAACATCAAGTATCACATAGTTCTAGATCATACAAAAAATGTCACATCAAAAGTAAAATTCGTACCCAATGGTAAATATGCCTGGAAAAGAGATCAAATAGATCCGCATTTCGATGGGAAATTTTTAAAACAAACCCGGGACCCAGTTCAATGAGCAAATCTAGATTGTACTCCTGAGTGTTCCTGTGAGCTTTATAATTCTACTCCTGACTGATTCTTGGATTCGGAACTCTTGCCTTGCTCCTGACTATGCTGATTGTTGCCTACCCTTGACTCTCTGCCTGGAAATTAACCTTGAACCAATAAACTCTATTGGTACCGAAAACTGGAGTTTTATTTACTAAAATTTGAAAAATTCTAATTTTCAAACAGGAATAAACTCTACTAAACTCACATACAAAAATGTGGCTTATTAAAAATTTGACTTGAAAACTTTTGATTGAGAAACCTTGAAAATTCCCAGAGCCAAAAACATCTTCAAATGGTTGCCATCGACTTTTACATGAAACCGACTGGAGTATTTTCGAATTTGAGTTTGTGTTGCTTCAGAGCTTAATAAATCTAAAGAAATCTAGTTTTTTAAGGGGCATATCTAAATTCCGCCTCTTGAGTATTGTAAAGGATTCCATGTTCTTTCATTGGGCACACATGAAGGGTTTCTCCCCTGTATGAGTCGTGTGGTGAATTATGAGACGATGAAATCCTTTGCCGCATTCTGTACGTGTGAAGGATTTTCACTTGTGTGAACTGTCTGGTGATTTTTGAGCTCATAGTTTCTAGAAAACCGTTTGCCACATTCTGTGCATGAGAAGGGTTTCTCCCCTGTGTGAACTGTCCGGTGTCTTTTGAGGCTCTTCTTTGCAGGAAATCCTTTGCCACATTCTGTGCATGTGAAGGGTTTCTCCCCTGTGTGAACTGTCTGGTGAATTTTGAGGTCAAAGTTTCTAAAAAATCCTTTGCCACATTCTGTGCATGTGAAGGGTTTCTCTCCTGTGTGAACTGTCTGGTGAATTTTGAGGTTCTTCTGTACAGAAAATCCTTTGCCACATTCTGTGCATGTGAAGGGTTTCTCCCCAGTGTGAATTCTTTGGTGTACTGTTAGATGATGCTTTTCAGAAAATCCTTGGCCACATTCTGTGCATGTGTAGGGTTTCTCTCCTGTATGAACTCTATGGTGAACATTGAGGTTTTTCTTTCTAGCAAACCCTTTTCCACATTCTGTGCATGTAAAGGTTTTCTCTCCTGTGTGAACGGTCTGGTGAGATTTGAGGCTCCTCTTTGTAGTAAATTCTTTGCCACATTCTGTGCATGTGAAGGGTTTCACTCCTGTGTGAACTGTTAGGTGAGTTTTGAGGCTCCTCTTTATAGAAAACCCTTTTCCACATTCTGTGCATGTAAAGGGTTTCTCCCCTGTGTGAACTGTCTGGTGAATTTTGAGGTTAAAGTTTGTAAAGAATCCTTTGCCACATTCTGTGCATGCAAAGGGTTTCTCTCCTGTGTGAATTCTTTGGTGAATTTTGAAGTTACTACTCATTGAAAATCCTTTGCCACATTCTGTACATTTGAAGGGTTTCTCTCTTGTGTGAATTGTTTGGTGAATTCTGAGTTTTTTCTTTGTAGGAAACCCTTCTCCACATTCTGTGCATGTGAAGGGTTTCTCCCCTGTGTGAACTGTTTGGTGAATTTTGAGAAGATCTTTTCTAGAAAAGCCTTTGCCACATTCTGTGCATGTGAAGGGTTTTACCCCTGTGTGAACTATTTGGTGAATTTTGAGAAGATCTTTTCTAGAAAAGCCTTTGCCACATTCTGTGCATGTGAAGGGTTTTACCCCTGTGTGAACTGTTTGGTGAATTTTGAGAAGATCTTTTCTAGAAAAGCATTTGCCACATTCTGTGCATGTGAAAGGTTTCACCCCCGTGTGAACTATTTGGTGTAATCGGAGATAATACTTTGTAGAAAAGCCTTTGCCACATTCTGTGCATGTGAAGGGTTTCACCCCCGTGTGAACTATTTGGTGTATTTGGAGAAGATGTTTTGTAGAAAATCCTTTGCCACATTCTGTGCATGTGAAGGGTTTCACCCCCGTGTGAACTATTTGGTGTATTTGGAAAAGATGTTTTGTAGAAAATCCTTTGCCACATTCTGTGCATGTGAAGGGTTTCTCTCCTGTGTGAACTCTCTGGTGAATTTTGAGGTTCTTCTGTATAGAAAATCCTTTGCCACATTCTGTGCATGTGAAGGGTTTCTCTCCTGTGTGAACTCTCTGGTGAATTTTGAGGTTCTTCTGTATAGAAAATCCTTTGCCACATTCTGTGCATGTGAAGGGTTTCTCCCCTGTGTGAATTCTCCAATGAATTTTGAGCTTCTTCTTTGTAGAAAATCCTTTGCCACACTCATTACAGGAAAATGATTTCTTCCCCGTGGGATTTATAAGAAGATTCACAGTTGAAGAGAAGTCTTTGTCAAATTCTTCATAAGGGAAAGTTTGTTCTTCTTTGATAACCTTCTGATGTCCTGTAAGACTGTTGGTTGGCTGCTCAGATTCCATTGTGTGAATAAAATTGCACCTCGGCCTCTTTTGTCTTCTGACTTGTTGTAACTGACAGACAAGAAGATCTGTTGCTATTTGGTTTCTGAGAGACCTGATATCCTATTCCTGAAGATCTTGGTCTCTGCTTTATTGTATGAGCTGAACCTGTAATGGCTCCTTGGCTGGATTTAGGAAATCATGGGAATCCCTGGAATCTGCTAATTGTAATCTCTGGGTACTTAATGGTGGTCTGGAATTTTCTGCATCTCCTTCTTCTTTCCTGAAAGGGAAAAAAGAATCATTAAATCCTTGTTGGGCTTTACAGTAAAATGACCTACTCACCCATACTGAGTTAGAGACTGTCGTTTCCACCTATATATGTGTTGATATTTTGGAGTGTTTACAGGTTCAGGTGATTTTCGACTACAGGAACTAAACTATGTATTTAAAAGCCAATGCCATTTTTCCCTGGGATGGGATTGTGTTAGTTGGCTAGTTTAGGATTTGCCAGATGGAAAATGAAACTTTTACAGGTGCAGGTGATTTTCACTCTATAGTAACTGAAACATGTCTTTAAAAAGCCAATGCCATTTTTCCTTGGGGCAGGATTATGTTAGTCAGTCATCTAGCCTGGCTCTTGCCAGACAGACCCCTTATATCACCATGTACATATATTATTCTGGATGGATGAGATGCCTATTGATTTCTCTGTCCACGAGAACATAAAAAAAGCTGAAATTCTGAACTGTTATTTTTTGTCTTTCTACAAAACTGAGGAACCAGCAAATGAATGTTTCCTTATTAATTGTCCCAATTCTAGTAATACAACTACTAATGCATGAAAATTCATGCTGCAGAGAGACTGGTAAATTGCTAATGTGGTGTCGCTATTTATAAAGGATCCCATTCTCAGCCTGAAAACTACAAGCTTGTTAGTTGGACGTCAGTGGTAAGAAAACTTTTCAATGGGGTGTTTAGAGATAAGAAAGATTTAGAGATAAGAATTTTCACTTTATTATAGATCACAATATTATGAGTTTGTTCCAGCATGGTTTAATGCAAAAACAGATTTTGCTAGACAAATTAATTTGCCTTTTATTAGGAGGTGAGCAGGAACCTCCACTCTGAGATGGCAGTGGATGTGATCTACTATGAAACATAGTATTTGTACCTGATAGAGAACTGATTGAAGGATAGATTACAAAGACTGGTGGTAAATGGAACATTTTGTAATGGATCAGTGTTGCTAGTGGAGTACCGCAGGGGTCTGTACTTGTCCATTTGCATTTTAATTTGTTTGTTAATGATATGGAGATGGGCATTGAATGTACTGTAGATATTTTTCTGATGATACTATAATGTGCACAACTTTAAATTCCATGTAAGAATTTACCACTTTTCTGCCCAGCTTTCCGATTTATTCAAATCCCTCAGGAAAATGAGGTTTCAATGTTGATAAACTTAAAGGGCAAGTAAAGTCTAAAATGGAATAAGGCTAGAAATGCTGTATTTTGTATACTAAACATAAACTTACTGCACCACAAGCCTAATAAAACAAATGATTTCTGCTTTCAAAGTTGGCCACAGGGGGTCACCATCTTGTAACTCTGTTAAACATCTTTGCAAGACCAAGACTGTGCACATGCTCAGTGTGATCTGGGCTGCTTAGGGATCATCATAAACAAAGCTGCTTGAATTCTGCATGGCTGGGAAGTAAGGCGGGAGCTCCCCCTGCTGTACATAAGTATGATTGTTTCCCTGCACAGCAGTTAGGGACAGTCTGACAATTCCTATCCACAGCAGTAAATGAAGGGAGAATTTCACTGCATACAGTCAGGTTTCTTATAAAAAAAAACAGTTCAAATTTTTTAATTAAAGTATATTGGAGATAGGTTTCTTCATAAAAGAAAGTGAAATGGGATTTTATTTTTTTGCCTTTACATGTCCTTTAAGGTTATGCACTTTGGAAGAAATAATATAAATATAACTTATTCAATAAATGGCAGTGTGTTGGGGGTTTCCAGAATTAAGAAGGATCTGGTGGTTGTGTAGAAGAAGGATATAAATAGCTGGAGAGAGTACAGAGAAATACAATTGAACTAGTCAAGAGGGTAGACTAAGGGTGGAACACTCTTTTCTGGTACATTAGAGGACAATATAAACAGATAAGATATTTTTACCCATAAAGAGAATCACGTACCAGAGGCCTCCCCTTCAGACTAGAGGAAAAGAAGTTTCATTTAAAGGAACAGAGTAGGGGGTTCATCACAGTGAGGAGGACAGTGAGGTTGGGGAATGCACTGCCGGGTGATGATTCAGTTAATGACTATAAGAGGGACTTGGATGATTTCTTGGACAGACATAATACAAAGGCTATTGTGATACTAAACTCTATAGTTAGTGTATGAGTATATATAGTTAAAACCCAAAAGCGTGAGGTTTATTTATGCAATATGTTAATGAAATTAATAGTAACTATGTATGTTACGTAGTCTCCTTGGATGCTCAGGAACACTGGGATTTCAATAAATATATATAAATATATAATAAATATATGATTTCAATAAATATAAATAAATATATATATCTTATAAATATACTCAGTTGACAGTTTGTCTGTGAGCCTGAATGTCACCATCTTGTGTACGTGATACAATTCTTTTACATTTCCCAAGGAATGGCAAAAACCAGTATTAAATCTGGGAAAATATAAAATCCAGGAAAAATAAAATGCAACTTGTTTGTATGGTGTAAATTATAGGAAACTGTACAATCCCGGTATGTGAAACCCACAAATATTAGTAGCAATAGGTCATTTTGTATTTTTTTTTTTAAAAAAAAATTCTAATAATCTTTTCAATATATATTCATAAAGGATTTAAATAAATCCCCCCAACATGAATAAATGAGCCATAAGCACAAGGACATAAGGAGAATAAAAAAGCAATAAGTGATCAGTATGAGAGGAAACAAATGGGCTCAGTAGCACAAGCTGACTCCAGTGGATTCACAGAATTCAGGGGGGATCTGTTATCCAGAATGCTCAGGACCTGGGGTTTTCCGGATAACGGATGTTTCCATAATTTGGATCTTCATACCTTAAGTCTACTAGAAAATCATATAAACATGAAATAAAGCCAATAGGCTGGTTTTGCCTCCAATAAGGATTAATTATATCTTAGTTGGGATCAAGTACAAGCGACTGTTTTATTATTACACAGAAAAAGCAAATCATTTTTAAAAATTTGGATTATTTGGATAAAATGGAGTCTATGCGTAATTCGGAGCTTTCTGGATATGGGGTTTCCAGATAAGGGATCCTATACGTGTAGTTACCTGTCCTTGGGCAGAGTCTCCTCATTAGCCTGCAGAGCTCCTGTACCCACACGTCTCTTCCCCAAACTAACTCACCTCTCATTCTCACACCTTTTTATCCCATTTTGGATCCCCCCAAGCCTGGATCTGCTTCAACTACAATAAAGAACTATGGGCCGTGCCTTTGTTTTAGTGTAAAGGAAGACTGACTTCCTGAAAGATAAAAACCTTAATTAGCATAGTCACATGGTTCACAAAGGACCCTAATTAGCATGGAATAATAAAATAACGAGTGCGGAGTCAGCCTTAATTTGCACCCTGGAATGAAATTATTTATAAATCTTCTAAAGGCACATGCTTAGTATAAGTGAAATTATTATGCAACGTAAAGGGTTAAGCAGCATAAGAGGTAATTTTCAGAGGTTCAGTGGTGTGTAATTAAATACAGAATGTGAATTTATTTCATGTTTATCACCAATTTGAAAGATTGTGCCTATGTGCAATAAAGGAGAAGTAAAGCCTAACTAAAGAAGTAGGTAGAAATGTTGTACATGATGTTTTGTGCTTCTGTACCAGCCCAAGGCAACCACAGCCCTTTAGCAGTAAAGATCTGTGTCTCCAAAGATGCCCCAGTAGCTCCCCATCTTCTTTTCTGCTGATTCACTGATTCACATGCTCTGTGCTGCTGTCACTTACTGAGCTTAGGGAGCCACTCACAATATACAGTACACATAGAATAGAAATGTCACAATATAAGGCTGATTAGTAATTGTCACGGATTTGGTACTTCCAGTTACACGTGACTTTAAGGGGGGTATTTATCAAGGGTCGAATTTCAAAGGGTTAAAACCTTTGAAATTTGACCATTGAATTGAAATCCTCCGACTTCGAATATCGAAGCCGAAGGATTTTTCACCGAATTTAGCGGTCGAACGATCGAATAAAAATTCGAACGATATTTACCGATCGATCGAAGGATTTTTATTCGATGTTAAAACACTTTAAAAAAATGCTCTGGAAGGTCCCCATAGGCTAACACAGCACTTCAGTAGCTTTAATTTGGCAAAGTATTAAATTCAAGGTTTTTTTAAAGAGACAGTACTTCCAAAGTAGTAGAACGATTTTTATTTCAAATCATTCGAATATCGTAGTCGAAGTCAAATATGGCCTATTCGATGGTCGAATAACCCAAAAATTTAGTTTTTTACATTTGAAAATTCACTCCAGGCTTAGTAAATGTGCCCCTAGGTGTGACTATCAGGGGTCACTTACTCAGTCTCTCACTCACTTTGTACACAGGTTAGACTAACACAACAGCACCCCAAATACCAACCAACACCCACAAACTCATTCGCTGCCACCATCTATCATTCACAGACGATAGAAACCTAATGGGACTATTCCCCTGTTCTCTCTAACAGGCAGGGCCACCATTAGAAATCACGGGGCCCCGTACAACAACATTTTCGGGCTCCCCTGGGCCCCCCTGGGCCTCGCCCACCCCAGATCCCGCCCACCCCACCATACATCAGCGCTAAAAAAGGTAACCCCCCCACACACAAGTTATAAAAAGCTATTGATGGTTAGGGCCCCTTTTTATAAGTTAAAAAAACGGTGGCAGCAGGGTCCCCATAAAAGTTTTCAAAAAAAAAAAAAAAAAATTGGTGGTCGGGCCCCCCTACAAGTTAAAATAAATAATTGGTGACCAGGGCCCCCTTATAAATTAAAAAAAATTGGCGCCAGGGCCCCCATAAAAGTTTTTTTTAAAAAAAAAACATTGGGCCCCTTTACAAGTAAAAAAAAAATTGGTGCCCCAGAGAATATTTTTAAAAAAAACATTGGTGGCAGGGGCCTATAGAGTATTACAATAATACATTGGTGGACAGGGGATTTAAAAAAAAACCAAAAAATTGGTGTTCAGTAGAATTGAACTCGTGGCTTCAGGACTTCAACTTCGCCTCCTTTCAAGACTTTGGGTCTTTTTTCCGCTTTCAGGACTTCAGCTGTTCGGCTTTTCAGAAGGAAGAGGTGGTCGTGGTCAAAGGGGGCCCTGCTATTTCAAAAAGTGTAGCACAGCCGGGCCCCCATGGGCATCCACACATAGGCAGGGTCAGACACCATGAAAAAAACCCGGTGGGCCCCGACCCTCATGGGCCCCTGCCAGGCCAGACCCTCCTCTCCCAATTTGAAAATAACCATTTCCTGACGCGCAGCACTGGGAGGAGAGGCTGGAAGGGAGGCAGGGGGGGCCAGAAGGGAGGAGACAGCGGTGGAGGGGCGGAGGGGGGCCCTGGATGGCAGTCCTGGTGAGCCCCCCAGTCCAACCCTCCACATGGGGCAAAAGGGGGGCACTTGTCCCCCCCTGGATGCGCCTTGAGTGTGTGTGAGGCAGAGAGAGGGAGGAGGAGGGATGAGTGGGGGAGACCCTGGGATCACATTTTGGGACATGGGGAGAACAGACGCCCCGGCTGCTGCACTCTCTCTCCTGAGGAAGAAATACAGACTCGCCTTTACTCACTGATTTAAAGGACCAGTAAAACAATTTTTAAAATAAAAAAAAACAAATGCATAGACATTACTTACCTCCAATCTGCTGATCTTTCCTGCTGGTTGGATAAGACATAGGAAAAAACTCAAACCGGCTCTGTCCCACGGCGTCCAATGGTTCTCTGCTATCTTTTTGCTTCTTGTCCTTCTTCTCCCCTACGTACACGCTGCTGGGTGTCTCTGCTGGGTGTCTCTGCTGGATGTCTCTGCTGGATGTCTCTGCTGGGTGTTTCTGCTGGTTGTCTCTGCTGGGTGTCTCTTCTGGGTGTTTCCGCTGGATGTCTCTGCTGGGTGTTTCTGCTGGGTGTCTCTGCTGGGTGTCTCTTCTGGGTGTCTCTGCTGGGTGTCTCTGCTGGGTGTCTCTTCTGGGTTCTGACGTCACTTCTGGATGCTTTTCTCTGCTCACACTGACAGCAACTCTGCCGTTCTGTTACATTATCTCCCTGCTCTTTTGCCCTGCAGTTATGTTCCCTCCCTCAGCGTCTCTTCCCCCTGCAGAATCTTTTTGTCAAGGGAATTTATCTCTCCCCCCCCCACCACAGCCTTTGCCTCCCCTCTGCCGGTAGCTTTTCTATCCCCCCCCCCCCGCAGCATTTAAAGGAACAGTAACACTAAAAAATTAAAGTGTTTTAAAGTAATGAAAATATCATGTACTGGTGCCCTGCACTGGTACAACTGGTGTGTTTGCTTCAGAAACACTAGTATAGTTTATATAAACAAGCTGCTGTGGAGCAATGGCGGAAATTGAAAAACGACTATATGGCACAGGATAACTAATGGATAACAGATAACACCACTAGACAGACAGAGCTTATCTGCTATCTGCTGTGTAACCTAAGCCTTTTCTCCTTTGAATGGCTGCCCCCATGGCTACACAGCAGCTTTTTTATATAAACTATAGTAGTACTTATCTGTTATCTACTGTGTATCCTGTGCTTGAATGGCTGCCCCCATGGCTACACAGCAGCTTGTTTATATAAACTATAGTAGTACTTATCTGTTATCTACTGTGTATCCTGTGCTTGAATGGCTGTCCCCATGGCTACACAACAGCTTGTTTATATAAACTATAGTAGTACTTATCTGTTATCTACTGTGTATCCTGTGCTTGAATGGCTGCCCCCATGGCTATAAATGATATATAAACTATAGTAGTGTTTCTTAAGCAAACACAGCAGTTGTACCAGTGCAGGGCAACACTACATTATATTTTTATTACTTTAAAACACTTTTATTATTTGCCTGCAGCATTCTGCCCCCTCAGTGTCTCTCTGCAGCCTTTTCAATCCTCTGCTTTTCTCTGTCTCAGTTCACTCACCACTGCTCTGATGCCTCACACAACTTTACTTAGCGGCTGCTCTGGGTTCTGACTTGCAGGTTCCTTACGTCCGCGTCTTTGTACAGGAACAGCGCCCGGAGTGCACACGCCATGGCGAACCAGTCACCTTTCCGCCGTTTTCCAATGCAATGGAGAAAAGGTGTTTTTTTAATTTTTTTAATAAAAAAATGCTAGGTGTATTGTATTAATTTATTAGGGCATGCCCATTATTTTTAGCATATAGAATGGATTTTTTATGTAAAAATTTTTGATGTTACTGGTCCTTTAAACGGATACTATCATGGGAAAAAACTTTTTTTTTGCAAAATGAATCAGTTAATATTGCTGAATTCTGCACTGAAATCCATTTCTCAAAAGCTAAATAAGAACGGTTGGCGCAGGATATATTTTAAACTAAATAAATGGTGAATTAGGCCGCATGGAGTGTCCTCACCCAACTTAGAAGAGTAAATATAAATATTAGAAAAATGGGACTTCAACTCCAAATCACCAATTCACCATTATAATATTAATTTGGATATGGAATTACAAAATATTCTGAGAGTCAAAATAAAAGGCAATATTTATTTGTTTAACCATGAACTGGTTAAAAAGATTTAAAAACCAAGGAGACAGCGCTGCAGAAGGACTGAGGGATCCCTCTCCCCTGACAAACTTACAATGAGAAATTAGATGTTTGTAAAGGGGAACTGAGCCACTCAAAATAGGTGTCTGATAAAAGCCCTCCTGGGAGGCTTAATTGTTTGCAGTCAATGAAATGGGAGCTCCCGGGACAAGGTGCAATGCTGGATAGTGTTGTATCCGTTGTTACAAAGTTGGGAAGAGTTTGCTGGAATAATTATTATTGATCCATAACACTCCGATGAGGTGGGGACTAATCAGCCCTAGATGTGTAGCCAAGTCGGTATGGGGCTGTTGTATTAGACCGCAGTCTGTGTGAGTCCGAATGACATGGAGTGTAGTTAAATGTATAATCCAAATGCGGTTACAGTTTCAAGACCCCCGTCACAGCCAAATAGTCACTCTGGCCACAATATTGGACGTAATAACCCAAAGGGGGCCCCGGGTATCACCAATTCCAGCCCCAAACACAGTGAATTTTACCGACCGCAGCAGGCTAACCGATCTGGCTCCAGACTCCTTCCCTCCAATCCAATGCGATCAATGCATGTACTTGCGCAGGTGTATTCCAGGGTCCTACAGATATATGTGGAGGACGGGACCTCAGCTCTGTGTCAATTCTGTGTCAATTTCCCAGCTGCCCCTGGTCATGTGACTTGTGCTAGCACTATAGGAGAAAAATGCTTTCTGGCAGGCTGCTGTTTTTCCTTCTCAATGTATTGAGAAGGAAAAACAGCAGCCTGCCAGAAAGCATTTTTCTCCTAAAGTGCTGGCACAAGTCACATGACCGGGGGCAGCTGGGAAATTGACAAAATGTCTAGTCCCATGTCAGATTTCAAAATTGAATATAAAAAAATCCGTTTGCTCTTTTGAGAAACAGATTTCAGTGCAGAATTCTGCTGGAGTACCACTATTAACTGATGTGTTTTGAAAAAAACATGTTTTCCAATGACAGGATCCCTTTAAGAGGCTGCAGTGCCGTCCGTGCTACAAATACTTGTTGAGTTGCGATCTCCCCCCTCTTAGCCCCCGTCCGTGCTCATCACATGAAAACCTTAGGTCACAAGCTGAACACAGAGCACAGAGGGGGGCTAAGAGGGGGGAGTTTGCAACTCAACAAGTATTTGTAGCATGGACACAGCTGTCACTGCAGCCTCTTAAATCAGTGAGAAGAGGCGAGTCTGTATTTGTTCCTTAGGAGATTGAGTGCAGCAGCTGGAGTGTCTGTTCTCCCACCTGAAAGATTTTCTGTGCTCTCCTCTGTGGGCCCCCCTTCAGGTCCCGGCTCAGTACAGTAGTACCCCGTGCCCCCCTGATGGCGGCCATGCTAACAGGTAATAACTCACACTACGCCAATTAAACACTCTCTCACTAGAGTCAGTTAGTTCCTACTAATTCAACCAGTACTCCAGCACACCAAGGGGCAGATTTACTAAGCCTCGAGTGAATTTTCGAATATAGAAAAGTTCGAATTTCGAAGTAAATTTTTGAGTACTTCGACCATTGGCTATATTCGACTCAAATGATTCAAAGTAAAAATCGTTAGACTATTCGACCATTTCATAGTGGAAGTACTGTCTCTTTAAAAAAACTTTGAATTCAATACTTCGCCAAATTAAAGCTACCGAAGTGCTGTGTCAGCCTATGGGGACCTTCTAGAAAAATTTTTGAAGTCTTTACACATCGAATAAAAATCCTTCGATCGATGGCTAAAATGTTCGAATCGATCAAACGATTTTTATTCAATCGTAGGATGGCCAAATTCGGTGAAAAACCGTCAAATTCAATATTCATCATCATCATCGTCATCGTTTATTTATATATTCAAAGTTTTTCAATTTGATGGTCGAATTTCGAAGGTTTTAACCCTTTGAAATTTGACCCTTGATAAATACCCCCCAAGGGTTAATCCACATACACACAGACTATTGTCTCCATTCAGCATGCAGAGGGTTAAGGCTCACAGTTACACTCTTTTAGGCTATTAAGTTGTATATTTAATATTATAAAAGGTATAAGAGTGCAATTAACAAAAAGATGGTACAAAAAGAGACAGACATTCAATAATACAATTACAAACAGTTGTAAAATAAAAAGGGAAAAACATAGAAACTTATACTCTTACCAAAGATATAGAATTCCTGGTCCTGGAGGCAAAGGGAACATTAACTGGAGGAACTTCCGACAGCAATTGGTCCTCCTAAGTAAATCCAATTCTTAGAAGAGCTGACAATTTATCAGTGATTTCAGGGCATCCAATAACAGCACACTCCCCCCTCCCTCAGGAATGCAAGGGGGTGTGGCCTAGCAGGACACAGATTGAGTGAGTATGAGCTCCTGTGAGTAGGAACTGGACCAAGAATATAATGACCATAACTCCTTATAGGAACATAGGAGAGAGATGATATTATATTCATTGGTTATTAATTCTCTCAGGGATTCCATAGATACTAAACATCAATACTGTGTGACCTGCCCCTGCCCAGATATTCACATGTGATATACACAGTACTAACCCTTGTCATGTTTGGACTCGTTTGAAAGCTGAAATTACCTTGAACCTAGGGTTGCTACCTAGCCGGTATTTTACTAGCCTAGCCGGTAAGACACCAGCCAAGGCCGGGGCCCGTATTACAAATTTACCGGCAATGTAGCTGCCGGTAAATTTGTAATACCCTTAAAAAGACCCCTCAGCCCGCCCCCAATCGACGGTAAACTTACCTTGTCCTTCGGTTTTTATCCTGGCCTTGCCGTGGCCCCTCCCCTTTGCGTCACAAGCCCCTCCCCTTTGACATCACACCACACCCCTTTTTGTACCCGCCCCCTACCAGCTGGAATTTTTTTTTTCAAAAGGTGGCAACCCTACTTGAACCCATCACTAGTTTTTAAAGGAGAAGGAAAGCTACGGAGGCATTTTATTGGCAATAGATTAGCTGCAATAGTACAAGCTAGAATACTATATTTATTCTGTAGAATGTTTTACCATACCTGAGTAAAAAGCTCTAGAAACTCTCTGTTTGTTTAGGATAGGAGCTGCAGTATTAACGTGGTGTGACATCACTTCCTGCCTGTGTCTCTCCCTGCTCTGGGCTCAGATTACAGTAGAGAAGGGAGGGGGTGGGGGGAGAGGAACAAACTGAGCATGCTCTTGCCCAGGGCAATGAGGTTTAAGCTGAAGGCAGGAAGTCTGATACAGAAGCCCATGAGTACACAATAGAAGGAAAGAAATGCTGCGTTTCTTTTGACAGAGGACTCAGAGCAACATTACTTTGGGGGTTTACTGGTATATTTATATAGACCTTTCTGATAAGGCTTACTTACTTTTAACCTTTCCTTCTCCTTTAATCATCTGGGTACAACAGGTCTGGCTTCTGTGAGGAGAAATATATGTGAGTATACATTATATGTGACCTTCACTTCACCTGTGAGGGTCTTGCTGGGAACTTTAAGTCCCCCTTCCCATGGAATGACTTATCAGCCTGGGCTTGGAGAAGGTCAACATAGTCTGTGACCCTGTTATAAATGACTCCAGACCTTAGTGAAGAGAGACCTGTCATGTGTCTGATTTAGGAACTGGCACAAATATTTCTGATGATACCTTGGCCTGTTCTAGTTACTATTACACACCTGTATCATGATATCTCCCCTGTTTAGAGTGAGCATGTGGAGATAATCTTGCCACAATAATATATTAATCCATAATTATAACCAGGTAACTATTGAAATATCCATTAATATTATACAGTATGAGGGACCAGGGTACCTCCCAGGCCTATAGTCTTGCTCCTCGAGGGCTGTATCAGTATAATCTCAGGTACTGGACTGGTTTGAAGTAGATACACTTCCCACTTTGCCGGTCTCTGGTTCAAGTGCAGGTTTGAGTAACAGGCAATGCTCTATCACTGCTCTCCGCAGGCATCTGACCTATTGCTCCCACCTGGTTCACTGAGGGGCCCTCCAGCCTCTCTCTAATTCCCCATTCCCTGGGCCTAGACTTAGAAACTAGCTGGCTGCTTCCACCATCTTTATACCACCCTGGTCTCCACTGACCTTCTTATTCATGGGTTGGTATAAACCACTGGGCTTGTCCCTAATATCCTGGACTTCTGGAAAAACTGCTTTGTTGCTTTCTGACTTGGGAGCAACTCCTGGTACTGTCAGCCTCCCCTCCTTAGCACCGACCACCTGCCCCCCCCCCAGTACTGGTTCTGGCATGGGGGGGGCTATATCTGGCCAGTATCCACTAGGACCCTACTCTGAGTCCTTGCCCCTCATGCTTCTGCAGTGACTCCTGAGCTTGGCCTAGATGCTGACCCCTCAAGACCTCAGGCAGTTTGGGTACAGGACCAGGGATCACATTCTGGAAATCCCTCACTGCCGACACACTACTGGGCTGCACCAGGGAGACTCCTAATGGAAACCTCTCCTCCCCATCTCCCCTCTTTCTTTTTTTTTTAAACAATTCGTGTTTATTTAGTTTCAAATGTACACATTGTACATCATATCACTGATCAGTATGCGTTGTACAATGAATAATATAGTATGAAATGCCATCAATAAACATAAACAAAATTAACGTTTGCAGTGTCAGTTATTTGCAGGTTCTACATACATACCCTAAAACAATATTACCAGTATACCATTAAATATAACATAAATTGCCCCTAGTGTGTTAAGAGTCTTGTGCAATTTCCGGGTCCAACCATACTGCCCATATTTTGTCAAATTTCTGGGGCCAGCCCCTCCGAATGTACCCCATCTCCCTTCTTATTCCTACTTTGGACAACACTGGTTCAGGCACTTGTTGACTCAGACTCCTGCCTCCCAGTCCTCCCTCCCAGTTACTTATGTATTTTACTTTTTACAATTACCTGTTGAGTTGGGCGGCCACACTCCAGTGCAGCTGGACCCAGTGAGACCTGGTCATAGGGCACAAAAGCAGTTACCATGTAACCCAAATCATTCCCCAACAAGACATTTACAGGCAGGGGCGCTCCACCAATGAGACGAGTTGAGACACTCGCTTCAGGCAGCAGCGCCCCCCTGGTTGCCAGGGGCGGCAAAAATGCCACTCCTGGTAACTAAGAGCCAAATTTCCGGTTTTCAAACTATTGCGCCCTCTGCACTATGCATCGCGGACCGCCCCTGCCCTCTCCAGCGCTGTAAAGGTTAGTGCCGTGGGGAGGGGTGGGGGCTGCGAAAGAAGGCCGCCTCAGGTGGCATAATAGCAAGAATCGCACCTGTTTACAGGAATTTCATTGGTTACACCCACTTCTCTTAGACCTCTCCCTGCACCCCAATCCAAGAAAACTTGGCATGGCCCATCTGGTTGCTGGAAAATTATCTGTGGGTGTAAAGGTGGTCCTTAACTGCCCTTCACCTGCCACACCCTTGGGGTAACTCACTCAGGATCCCGAGGCCTCCGGGAGACATGCAATACACCTCACAAGATATGACGCAGAACTTGTCTGGTTCATTAGTAGGACTAGGTTTTATACTCTTTGGAACGGCCAGTGTCGGACTGGCCCACCAGGATACCAGGAAAACTCAAAAATAGTGGAAAATAGTGGAATATAGATTATAGTCTGTAAAGAAAAGAGACTAGGAGAATAGAAGTTGAGTGAAGAGAGGAAAAATAATAATACTGAGAGTGGACCTCTAGTCTAAGGTTTTTGGATGGGCCCCTGGTGCCCCAGTCTGACACTGTTCCCCACATGTTGGTGCAGGAGTGTAGAAGAGTTTTGGGGAGGGGGGTTTTAATGCTATACATGAGACTGACCCCCATGGTCCAGGCTCCCCATAATGTCTTAAAAATCACTGTATCCATTCAAATGGGACTTCTGCCATACTGAGGCCCATCATCTGTGCCCAAGTAAGATTTCCCACAATCCATATTTACACGTTGATCTTATCAGTTGTGAAGAGTTCGCTAGTTAAACCCCCAGGTAATTACACGGATAATGCTCAAACTCAGAAGATAAGATTTTTTGAAAGGTGCACCATGAAGGGTTAACATGCCTACGTGCCGACCCTTGTAGGCCTCTGTACTTGTTTTTCTGTACGACCCTGTACTGTCTCTTCTTAGACAACGTTGCACAAGTATCATCATGTACCATAAACAATGTTATCCGCTTGTCTCAGCCAAAATGTCTCTGAACATATTTGTCTCTTTATTTCTCTCTTGTCCATCCTGAATGCTGTACCTGTTAGACATATATGTACTATGCTAATACGTCACTATATTGGCATGTCTTTACTTATACCCTATATAAGCCTATGTTTGGCCTTCAATAAACGGAACTTGTTATTCTGATCCACTCGTTGGTGTTTCTTTGTACAAGTTCCCCGGATCTAGAATACAATACCTTGTTGGGCAGCCAGAACCCAAGGTTCCAGTGGCAGTTGGTTTGTTTTCCCCAACACACCAAACTGCAGATTAGCAAAAAACAATCAATTCCAATCACGGTTGGAGAAACCCCACAAACCCTAAATTCTTACCCTGGTGCCTAGTGATTGGCCACCTCACATCCAAGGTATGAAGAAATTCACTGGCACCTAGGGTAAAATACCTGCCAAGGCCGGGGCCGGTATTACAAATTTACCGGCAATGTAGCTGCCGGTAAATGCCAGTAATACGATCAAATGAGCCCTCGGCCTGCCCCCAATCCCCTGCAACTTACCTTTTTTTTTGCCTCTTCTAGCGTCCGCGGGTCTCCGTCGCGTGGCCCCGCCCCTTTTGACATCACACCCCGCCCATTTGAGGCCCCGCCCCCCCAGCAGCCGGTAATTTTTTTTATAAAAGGTGGCAACCCTACTGGCACCCAGGAGTTGCGACAGAAGGGCAAGCCCATTCCATTTTTGCAATTGCAACTCCGGTGCCGGTGAATTTCTTCATACAAAAAAAAAAATCACACAGGTCCGGACAGTGGCTGAACCCTCTTTACACCGTATAATATAATTTTATACCAAGAGCAAAACATCATCAACATTTTTAATGTACGTAACATATTTGATTCAATTTCATAGGTTAGTACATCACCTATTTACAGTAATTATTGCTTATTTCCAGGGGCGTAACTAGAGCAAGCAGACCCTGCGGCTGCAGGGGGGCCCAGGGGGTATAGGGGCCCCATGAGACTCTAGTTCATATACAATTTCAATAAATATTGGTAAAACCGGACAACCTCTGGATATGTTGGGGCCCCTAAAATTAATTTGCTGTGGGGCCCAGTAACATATAGTTATGCCACTGCTTATTTCTCATTATTATTATTATCTCAGGGCCTAAAAAAAATGAAAAAGAACTCGCAGACTTATAATCTCCTTGAGACACTGAGCTGTTTTCATTAACTGTGTTCAATGTCCTTGATAGTTTCAGGGTTTTTTGATAAGAACCACAAACCAGAGCCAACACTTTCTGTTCCTATTTTCCAAATTGATGCAATATCACAATCCAGCAGTATTAAGATTTAACTCTATGAATGCTAGCATAAGCTGCTTCACGTGTCTTTTGAGGCCTGTTGCTTATTTTTTTAATCTTAACAGTTGTCATGTGGATATTTTACTATTTGATTGATTGTTTCACCTATAAAATATAGAATAGAAAACTCTAGAGCCTCCAGATAGAGACACCATCTCCACTTACCTGAAGGTCAGAAGAAGAGAAAGGGAGGTTAAAAACAAGAAGAAAAATATATTAAAAAAAAAGCAAATTTCGGCAGTAGCCAAAACAGATCAGTTCCAGCTTCTCGTTACATTGGGAATTTACTGGATTGTTCCAATAACGGGAAATGTGTGGGCACGGCACTAACAGAATCTAAGGACACACCAGTAAGCCACACGTGATGGTTAAAAAGAGACTTTATTTCACTTTACAACCGTGTGAGTTTTGTGACTCGTAGCCATGGGCTTATCCACCCAACAGAGTCATTCAGCCTATGAAAAAGAAGTTGGAACTGTGGCATCAATGAACTCTTTGTACCAACGCCAGATTTTACAGACTGTGACACAAATAATGAAACTCATCCCATCAGATCAATTCACGTAGGACTAAATCAATTAGCCTTATATACAGTGACCCAATCATATTAATAATGGTTATCATATAAAGCAACTTTATCCCACAATCCATTGAGTGGATGTGTATCTGACATAGAAGTCCATTGACCTTCATACTTCAATACAAAACAATTTATTTCATTTGTCACCACTTTGGCCTTGAGGTACCAGCCCAAATGTCCAGGAGATACTTTACCCCCATTTCAATAGGTTGTTTCCCCAAATCTAACTACTAACGAATTAGGTGTTTATTCACCATTTCCCTTAGGTCTAAACTAGATAGGAAGCTTAGTGGCCCATGTATGATGTAGTCCTCTTCTGGCACGTCTGAGGTCTCCATAGCTGCCACTGTATTATTGGATTGTTGGCTTGCCAGATAGGCAACTTTGAGATCATATATAAAGCCATTGGCATTTCCCTTTCCTTAAACCTTTTCCCGACAATTTTACTTACAGTAAATTAATTTTTTTTAAAAATGTCAGAGTTAGCATGACGGAAGGAAAGCCCTTTGTATTCCATCCAGTGATATAGCTTGCCCCTAAATTGTGAAAAGTATTTAATCCTTTAGGCTTGCAACTCTAGAAAAACATTTTCCACGTTCTCTACATCTAAAAGGTTTAACTTCTTGGGGTTGCTGTGAGTTTTATGGTGACGTTGGAGTTTCCACTTGTCTGGAAAGCATTTGCCACAGTGTGAACATGTGAAGGGTTTCTCTCCAGTGTGAATTCTCTGGTGTCTCAAGAGGTTGCTGTTACTAGTGAAGACTTTGCCACATACAGTGCAGATGAAAGCTTTCTCCTCCGTGTGAGTGCTCTGGTGTGTCTGAAGGCTGCTGTCATCTGGGAAGCTTTTCCCACATTCTGAACATGTGAAGGGTTTTTCTCCAAAGTGATCTCTTCGATGAATCAAAAGAGTTTTTTTGTTAATGAATTTCTCCCCACAGTCTGTGCATCTGAAACGTTTCTCCCCTGTGTGAGTTTTATGGTGACTTTGAAGGTTGCTCTCCGCCGAGAAACACTTGCCGCATTCTGTACACGTGAAGGGTTTCTCCCCCGTGTGAAGTCTCTCATGTCTCAGGAGGTGGCTTTTGTTATTAAAGCCTTTGCCACATTCTCTACATGCGAAACGTTTCTCTCCCGTGTGAACTGCCAGGTGACTCCGAAGATGACTTTTTTGATGGAAACCTTTGTCACAAACTGAGCAGGAGTAAGGCCTAGCGTCAGTGTGAGAATTCCAGTGAATCACCAGTTGTGATTTGATAGAAAAAGCTTTGCCACATTCTGAACAGGAGAAGGGCTTTGCGCCAGAGTGCACCCGCTCATGTACCACAAGGCTGGACCTTTCAGGGAAGCATTTGCCACATTCTGTACATTGATATGGTTTCTCCCCTGTGTGAGTTCTCTGGTGTCTACGAAGCCTACCCTCTTCTGAAAAGCTTTTCCCACATTCCGTACATGTGTAAGGCTTTACTCCTGTATGAATGGCCTGGTGCGTCTGGAGATAGCGCTTGCGCAAAAAACTTTTGCCACATTCTGTGCATGTGAAGGGTTTCTCCCCTGTGTGAGCTATCTGGTGAATTCTTAGCTGTTGTCCTGTAGAAAAGCCTTTGCCGCATTCTGAGCATGTGAATGGTTTTTCATCCCTGTGAGTAGTTGCGTGTACTTGGAGACTGCCCTTCTGAGAGAAGCATTTGCCACATTCTGTACACTGGAAAGGTTTCTCCCCGGTGTGAATTCTCTGATGTGTGAGGAGCTTTGTCTTAAAAGGAAATATTTTGCCACATTCTTCACATATCAAGGGTTTCTCTTCTCTAAAAACCTTCCGATGCCCCGTAAGGCTGTCGTCTTGCTGTTCATATTTCATTCCGCTAAAAAGTTGCACACAAAAAGATCTGCTGCTGTTTGGTTTTCTGAGAGAGCCTTGTCCTGTTCCTCAGTAACACGTGGTCTACATGTGCTGGTGCTTTACCCACTCCTACACCCTTTAGCCGCTCCTTGGTTGGACTGAAGGTATTGGAGGAATTCCTGGATTCTACTACTTGTATCCGCTTGGTGCCTTATGGTGGTCTGGGATGTTCTGCATCTCCTTCTTCTTTCTTTAAAGGGAGACAAACAAGCACATAAAGGATTGTTGTAGCAATTGTTTTCATTTCTTAAACACGACTAGGGGCTTTTATTTCACATAAAACAAAAAAAGTAGGGTATTGGGGTTTACAGAGGTTGAAATGTAAACCATTAGAAAACATACTATAACGTGGGGTCTCTACATGCTACATAATTGGGTAACTCTATGCATAATGAGTGCCAGACTGGTGTGAATAGTATTTATTATGTTTTGCTATTTGCCTTTAATGGTCAAAACTTACCATCCTCTGGAAAATAAAGAGCTAAAAGAAAACTGGAATTGAGATACAAACCAAGGGAGGTGAACACTTTTCCACCCCTCCCTGACTGCTTTGGAGAGAAAGAAGTGAGTTCAGTCAGGAGTTGCTGCCTGGAGAACAGAGGGGCCTTATCCAAAAAATAAATTGTTATCATAAATACACCTACTAATAAATACTCACCAAGTAAAGGGATGGCCCAAAATATAAAGTGTGTGTGGCACACTGGAGACCATACCAGGTCAGACCAAAAGTTTTTTTATAAAATGGAAAATACTTTATTGAACAATCATCTCAAACCTTACGCCTTTTGGGTCAGTCTAACACTTAATAATAGGCTTAAATTGGCCGAACTTACCATCCTCTGGAAAAGAAAAAGGACCCCAAAAGGAAACTGGAATTGGAACCCAAACCAAGGGAGGGACCACCAGAGCCTATGAACACCCTTCCATTGTTCCCTGACTGCCTTGGAAAGGAAGAAGTGATCTCAGCCGGGAGTTGCTGCATTGAGAACAGAGGGACCTGCCAAGCTGTAAGATGTCCAAGAGTTTGCCAATGCCAATTTTGAGAGCATCGGTGATGAAGCTGATAAGATCATACTTTTGAGTAGACCACCATTAAAAGAGCAATAGCAGGATTACAAGTATGGGGCCCCTTTTTAAGGACCGGAGTAGTGACTCTTTGTGAAATCTTTAGTTATTTGTGGGGACAGCACTTTATGAGACAGTCAGCCAGCCTATCAGAATCGCTTGTATAATGATCTGCTCCTTATCTCAGAGCCTGACTGGCTGCAGCTGGAGGACAGAAGGGAATCTTTAAACAGAGGCTTCTGATTTGTTTCCATTGTGCTTTTAAAAACATGAAGTAAAGACCCACCTGTTTTGGGAAGAATAGTGAAAGGAACTTGTGACACCATATAAATTAATTATTGTTATTTTCCTAAATGAAACAACAAGTAAAAAGTATGTTCAGCACAAGCATGTTTAAAATGGAGTACCGTATATACTCGAGTATAAGCCGAGTTTTTCAGCCCCCAAAATATGCTGAAAAACTCTACCTCAGCTTATAATCGGGTCAAGCGCAAAAACGGTCGCCGGCGTGTAAGAATAGTCGTGGGCGTGTAAGAATAGTCGCCAGCGCCCAAGAATAGTCTCCAAAAATATTCGCTGGCGTCCAAGAATGGTCTCCGGCATCCAAAAACAAGACACCGGCACTTCCTATGGGAGCAGAAACCCTCAATTTTTTGATTGAAATTCACCAGAAGCTGCTGCATTTCTCACCCTAGGCTTATACTCGAGTCAATAAGCTTTCCCAGTTTTTGGAGGTAAAATTAGGTACCTCTGCTTATACTCGGGACGGCTTATACTCGAGTATATACGGGTATATTTCTCCATTAAAGCAGCCCTGCCAGCTTTTTTATTTTTCAATAAATAGATCTCAGTTGACAGTTATCTGTCTGTCTGTGAGCCTGAATAACACCATCTTGTGTCTGTGATACAATTATTTGATTTTTCCCCAAGGAATGGCAAAAAAAAACAGTATAAAATCCGAGAAAATGTTAAATCTTGTCTGTATGGGACTGTGACAAAATTGTGCCAATTGCAGGAAACTGTAAGATCCAGGTGCGTAAAATCGGGGCTCTACTGTTTTAATATTGGCCAACAAAAATATTGCAAGGGATGATTATGAAAAACCCACACACACTAGTAGCCCTGGGTAATTTTGCATTTTGAAAAAATGTAATTCTAAAAATTGTTTGTAATATATATCTGTAAAGGATTTAAAGAAATCCCCCCAACATGAATAAATGAAACACTGATCTAGTTACCTGTCCTTGGGCAGAGTCTCCTCATTAGCCTGCAGAGCTCCTGTACCCACACGTCTCTTCCCCAAACTAACTCACCTCTCATTCTCACACCTTTTTATCCCATTTTGGATCCCCCCAAGCCTGGATCTGCTTCAACTACTGACAACAAAGAACTATGGGCCGTGCCTTTGTTTTGGTAAAAAGGTTCCCCCACAATATGTAAAGGGGGGCTGATGATTCCTGTTCTCTAACGACCTTCATTAGCATAGTCACATGTTTATCATAGGATCTTAATTAGCATGGGATAATGAGAGTCTGGAGTCTTAATTTGTACCCTGGGGTGAAACTATTTGTACATTTTATTACAATATAACACACCCTTAGTATTATAGTGCACAGGGAATTTTCTCCTGCATAAAACTACCCATATGCCTTCCACAATCTCCCTCTAACTGATCTTCAGACTGGGCCCCCTTAGCTCATAACAAGGTTACAGATATATAGAAACATTGGGGTGTCACCCTGCTAAAGTTCCAGGGGTACCCAGGGTACAAATAAACACTCACCCCAAATCTCCCCCTAACTGACCTTCAGACTGGGCCCCCTTAGCTCATAACAAGGTTACAGATACATAGAAACATTGAGGTAACAGTCACCCTGCTATAGTTTCAGGGGTACCCAGGGTACAAACTATAGCAGGGTGACTGTTACCCCAATGTTTCTATATATCTGTAACCTTGTTATGAGCTAAGGGGGCCCAGTCTGAAGGTCAGTTAGGGGGAGATTTGGGGTGAGTGTTTATTTGTACCCTGGGTACCCCTGGAACTATAGCAGGGTGACACCCCAATGTTTCTATATAACTGTAACCTTGTTATGAGCTAAGGGGGCCCAGTCTGAAGGTCAGTTAGGGGGAGATTTGGGGTGAGTGTTTATTTGTACCCTGGGTACCCCTGGAACTTTAGCAGGGTGACACCCCAATGTTTCTATATACCTGTAACCTTGTTATGAGCTAAGGGGGCCCAGTCTGAAGGTCAGTTAGGGGGAGATTTGGGGGGTGAGTGATTATTTGTACCCTGGGTACCCCTGGAACTATAGCAGGGTGACACCCCAATGTTTCTATATATCTGTAACCTTGTTATGAGCTAAGGGGACCCAGCCTGAAGGTCAGTTAGGGGGAGATTTGGGGTGAGTGTTTATTTGTGCCCTGGGTACCCCTGGAACTATAGCAGGGTGACACCCCAATGTTTCTATATATCTGTAACCTTGTTATGAGCTAAGGGGGCCCAGTCTGAAGGTCAGTTAGGGGGAGATTTGGGGTGAGTGTTTATTTGTGCCCTGGGTACCCCTGGAACTATAGCAGGGTGACTGTTACCCCAATGTTTCTATATATATGTAACCTTGTTATGAGCTAAGGGGGCCCAGTCTGAAGGTCAGTTAGGGGGAGATTTGGGGTGAGTGCTTATTTGTACCCTGGGTACCCCTGGAACTATAGCAGGGTGACTGTTACCCCAATGTTTCTATATATCTGTAACCTTGTTATGAGCTAAGGGGGCCCAGTCTGAAGGTCAGTTAGGGGGAGATTTGGGGTGAGTGTTTATTTGTGCCCTGGGTACCCCTGGAACTATAGCAGGGTGACTGTTACCCCAATGTTTCTATATATATGTAACCTTGTTATGAGCTAAGGGGGCCCAGTCTGAAGGTCAGTTAGGGGGAGATTTGGGGTGAGTGCTTATTTGTACCCTGGGTACCCCTGGAACTATAGCAAGGTGACACCCCAATGTTTCTATATATCTGTAACCTTGTTATGAGCTAAGGGGGCCCAGTCTGAAGGTCAGTTAGGGGGAGATTTGGGGTGAGTGCTTATTTGTGCCCTGGGTACCCCTGGAACTATAGCAGGGTGACCCCCCAATGTTTCTATATATCTGTAACCTTGTTATGAGCTAAAGGGGCCCAGTCTGAAGGTCAGTTAGGGGGAACAGTTATTACATAATTGGGGCAGAAGCTGCTCTTACACTTCAGGACTACACCTGGCCATACACAGACAAATAAATCCTGGTCATACACAGATCGTGTTGGCAGTTTAATGGCCTATGAATGGGGCCCTCCAACGGGCTCTCCCGATCAATATCTGTCTGAAAATTAGTCAGCTGTTGATCAGTGGGGCTAATAATGTGTTTGTTGATACAGTCCCTTGATCTGACCTCCCGTATTCCTTTCATTATGATCGGATGGTTGGGCCCTAGGGACCATGATTGGATCAGCCCAATATCGGGGAGAGATCCTTTCATTTGGCGACATTGTCTCTTTACAGACGTAGTGATAGAAGCGCAGAGTTGGAAGTGACAGAGCTTGGAATGATGGTGATTGGTGCTTGTGAGATACTTATTGCCCAGGGTGGGTCTGTTAGGGGGGCAGTTGTTCCAGGCCTAATGCATTTTGCCATTCTGAGAATCGATATATATATATATATATATATATATATATATATATATATATATATATATATATACTGTTTGTTTCTGTATGAAGCTGTTCAGTTTATTATTTTTTGTTGCTTTTATTGGGGGGAGTAGATACTATTTATTTATTTTGCTTTCCTCTTCAATTAAAGGATAAGTAAACCTTAAAAATAAGTGAATGTAAAATTGATGAAGGGTCTATTCTAAGCACTTTTATAATATACATTCATTATTTAATTCCAAGATATTAAGGGATACATGTACTGTCATAGGAAAAAAAATTTTTTTCAAAATGAATCAGTTAATAGTGCTGCTCCAGCAGAATTCTACGCTGAAATCCATTTCTCAAAAGAGCAAACAGATTTTTTTATATTCAATTTTGAAATCTGACATGGGGCTAGACATATTGTCAATTTCCCAGCTGCCCCAAGTCATGTGACTTGTGCTCTGATAAACTTCAATCACTCTTTACTGCTGTACTGCAAGTTGGAGTGATATCACCCCCTCCCTTCCCCCCCCAGCAGCCAAACAAAAGAACAATGGGAAGGTAACCAGATAGCAGCTCCCTAACACAAGATAACAGCTGCCTGGTAGATCTAAGAACAACACTCAATAGTAAAATCCAGGTCCCACTGAGACACATTCAGTTACATTGAGAAGGAAAAACAGCAGCCTGCCATAAAGCATTTCTCTCCTAAAGTGAAGGCACAAGTCACATGACCAGGGGCAGCTGGGAAATTGACAAAATGTCTAGCCCCATGTCAGATTTCAAAATTGAATATAAAAAAATCTGTTTGCTCTTTTGAGAAACGGATTTCAGTGCAGAATTCTGCTGGAGCAGCACTATTAACTGATGTGTTTTGAAAAAAACATGTTTTCCGATGACAGTATCCCTTTAATATGAATGAATTTTGTTACAACAGCTCCACCTGCTGGTCAGTTTCCCACCAGTCTGACCAGCAAGTAGTCAACAAATTGCAAAGTTGGATTGCTGTATCCCTCAGACCCGTGGGTTGTTTGAGGGGGAAACAAAACAGAAAAATGGAATAATATATAGTGCAGTATTTCAGGTTATTAAGGGGCACATTTACTTAGCTCTAATGAAGGAATAGAATAAAAAATACTTTGAATTTCGAAGTGTTTTTTTGGCTACTTCGACCATCGAATTGGCTACTTCAACTACGACTTTGAATCGAACGTTTCTAACTAAAAATCGTTCGACTATTCGACCATTCAAAGTACTGTCTCTTTAAAAAAAAAAAAAACGTCGACCTCTTACTTCGCCACCTAAAACCTGCCGAGCATCAATGTTAGCCTATGGGGAAGGTCCACATAAGCTTTCTAGCTAATTTCTGATCAAAGGAATTTCATTCGATCGATGGATTTAATATTTGAGGTTGAAGGATTTAACTTCAATAGTCGAATATCGATATTAGGATTTTCATGATGATCATGATATGATGAAAGAGGGGATTGAAGGGTTACACAATGTTACACAATCAATGTTTGTGCTGTTTCTTCTGTGCAACTGTTATAACTTACTGATAAGTGATGTATCCGGTCACATGATGTGTCTTACTCCTATAGATCATACGTTTCTTATACTCAAAGGGTTCTTTGTCCTTTAAAGGAGAAGGAAAGGCTAAAAGTAAGTGAGCTTTATCAGAAAGGTCTATATAAATACACCAGTAACCCCTCAAAGTAATGCTGCTCTGAGTCCTCTGTCAAACATCACATTTCTTTCCTTCTATTGTGTACTCATGGGCTTCTGTATCAGACTTAGGGGCAGATTTACTATGGGTCGAATATCGAGGGTTAATTAACCCTCAATATTCGACTAGGAACTAAAATCGTTCGACTTCGACTCGAAGTCGAACGATTTGGCGCAAATCCTGCGATCGAACGATCGAAGGATTATTCCTTCGATCGAACGATAAAATCCTCCGAATCGAACGATTCGAAGGATTTTAATCCAACGATCGAAGGAATATCCTTCGATCAAAAAATCACAGGCAAGCCTATGGGGACCTTCCCCATAGGCTAACATTGACTTCGGTAGCTTTTAGCTGCCGAAGTAGGGGGTCGAAGTTTTTCTTAAAGAGACAGTACTTCGACTATCGAATGGTCGGATAGTTGAACGATTTTTACTTCGAATCGTTCGATTCGTAGTCGAAGTCGTGGTCGAAGTAGCCCATTCGATGGTCGAAGTAGCCAAAAAAACACTTCGAAATTCGAAGTTTTTTTAATTCGAATCCTTCACTCGAGCTTTGTAAATCTGCCCCTAACTGTTTTCATCTTAAACCTCATTGCCCTGGGCGTGAGCATGCTCATTTTGTTCCTCTCCCCCCCCCTTCTCTACTGTAATCGTAGCCCAGAGCAGGGAGAGACTCTGGCAGGAAGTGATGTCACACCAAGCTAATATGGCAGCTGCTATCCAAAACAAACAGAGCGTTTCTAGAGCTTTTTACTCAGGTATGGTAAAACATTCTACAGAATAAATATAGTATTCTAGCTTGTACTATTGCAGCTAATCTATTGGCAATAAAATGCCTCCATAGCTTTCCTTCTCCTTTAATCAATACAAGCTGTTGTAACACTACCAATAAACTGACTTGTTCTGAGTCTCACTGCTTGTTATTGTCTCTCTGTACGAGATCCCGGATCCGAGGAACGTACGGACGCGCTGTCTTAGGGACCCCTGGGCGTTACCCCACAGACCTAAACAGGCATAAAACGTGTTAGGCTCTCGCAATGTCCTAATAAATATATTCGTAAATTTTACTACTTTTTTGATTTATTTTTTAGAGTAAAAGCTCAATTTCTGAAATGGTTTTGAATAAATAAAATACTCCTTGTAGGAAAATATGAGGAAAAACACTCGGCCTTTGTCCTTGTACTTATATATGATCATGGAACTCCTCGATGACTTATAATATCCTGATATTTTTACAATAAGTTGTACTTTATTCCCTATATTTGTTACATTTTTGCTGCCTAATTTCATAGCCCTGGGGCGCTGGAGCTTCTATACATTTTGGAGCATTCAGTACAATATCGCTCCCTGCAGTAGCCCAGCTGAATTTCAAGGGTAAAACCTGGAAGTTTGGTTCTTAAAGTTACAAGAGTCAGGGATTTGCCGCCCCTTCTAACCGCCGCTCGCTGCCGCCTGACGCACGAAACTCACCCGACTCACGGCAGGAGGGGCCCTGGGGATACGGCTCTAATGTAAGGGGCTGCTTTGGTGTAAATAAAATAAATTCACATTGGAAAACAATGTAATATAAAGTTCTCTGTGTCATTTCTCTCTATAACAAATCAGTCAGTACAATGTTTTATTTGTGATTGTCTGGTCACTGGCAAGTCTGAATATCAGTCTGAGTCTCCCCCCAGTATTGAATCTCCCCCCAGTATAAGTCTCCCCCCAGTATAGTCTGTAGTAAAGGAGCCCCAGGATGTCACACTGATCATAACTGCACCTCCTGTGTCTCATCCCTGTGCTGCGGATATTGTATCTGAAACATGTGATTTATCTTATTTCTACTATTTATCTACAACCCTGTGTTTCTGATAACATGTCTGCGGTATCAGATAAATTATCACTTGGGGTACCTAATGTGGCACCCCCAGTCCCTGCAGCAGGATTAACCCCCAGTCTCCCCTCTCTATCAGTCCCTGCAGCAGGATTAAACCCCCCAGTCTCCCCTCTCTATCAGTCCCTGCAGCAGGATTAACCCCCAGTCTCCCCTCTCTATCAGTCCCTGCAGCAGGATTAACCCCCAGTCTCCCCTCTCTATCAGTCCCTGCAGCAGGATTAACCCCCAGTCTCCCCTCTCTACTCAGTCCCTGCAGCAGGATTAACCCCCAGTCTCCCCTCTCTATCAGTCCCTGCAGCAGGATTAACCCCCAGTCTCCCCTCTCTATCAGTCCCTGCAGCAGGATTAACCCCCAGTCTCCCCTCTCTATCAGTCCCTGCAGCAGGATTAACCTCTCTATCAGTCCCTGCAGCAGGATTAACCCCCAGTCTCCCCCTCTCTATCAGTCCCTGCAGCAGGATTAACCCCAGTCTCCCCTCTCTATCAGTCCCTGCAGCAGGATTAACCCCCAGTCTCCCCTCTCTATCAGTCCTGCAGCAGGATTAACCCCCAGTCTCCTCTCTCTATCAGTCCCTGCAGCAGGATTAACCCCAGTGCCTCCCTCTCTATCAGTCCCTGCAGCAGGATTAACCCCCAGTCTCCCCTCTCTATCAGTCCCTGCAGCAGGATTAACCCCCAGTCTCCGCCTCTCTATCAGTCCCTGCAGCAGGATTAACCCCCAGTCTCCCTCTCTCTATCAGTCCCTGCAGCAAGGATTAAGCCCCAGTCTCCCCTCTCTATCAGTCCCTGCAGCAGGATTAACCCCCAGTCTCCCCTCTCTATCAGTCCCTGCAGCAGGATTAACCCCCAGTCTCCCCTCTCTATCAGTCCCTGCAGCAGGATTAACCCCCAGTCTCCCTCTCTATCAGTCCCTGCAGCAGGATTAACCCCCAGTCTCCCCTCTCTATCAGTCCCTGCAGCAGGATTAAGCCCCAGTCCCACAGACAGTACAGGAGGAGGAGGAGGAGGGAAAATGACTTACCCAGTAGATGAGGCTGGAGATGTGAGTACAGAGGATGGGAATGTCAGGAGCAGGGAGTTGCAGGGAGTTACAGGGAGCAGCAGGGGACAATTTCCTTTCAAATCTCGGCTCTGTGAGGGATGTGTATTGGGAGGAGACTGGGAATGTAGAATCCACTCCTGGGGGAGTCACTTCCTTCCTCTCTCCATGATATTGGCCAGTTTGGGATCAGCCCACAGCTTTAGTATCAGACTCTATAAGGTGGGGGTGCTGCCATTTTGTTGGTGGGTTACAGTCCCATTGCAGTACAAGCAGTAGAATTACAGAGATGTTGATAGTACTTAGTGCAGTGAGTATAAGGAGAGAGTCAGGGGTCGGCAGGAGCTCAGTGTTGTTATACAGATCAGACTGATTTTAGCAATTTGCAGCCCCGGCTCTCCTGCTGCTCCCCCAATATAATGATATATAATTAAAGGCTCGGGGCATTGGAGAATGAAGTTGAGTAAAGCCTGGGGGCAGACATTTGAATATTGTTATGAAAGATACTGAGTGATCCAATACATGTCGCACATCTCTGAAAATAAATTGATACAATGAATTATGTTGTGAGTCTTTCAGTAGATATAGAGAAGATTTGCAGAAAAGGGAGCTCAACCTTCCCACTGATTTCTGTGCCTCAAACTCATTAGGGGTGTCATTCTCTATAGGTACTTGTATCAAACGCTACTGACATTGCTTCCCTATACACTATATACCCCTGCCCTCCTCTAGTCTGACATTCCTTCCCTATACACTATATACCCCTGCCCTCCTCTAGTCTGACATTCCTATACACTATATACCCCTGCCCTCCTCTAGTCTGACATTCCTATACACTATATACCCCTGCCCTCCTCTAGTCTGACATTCCTATACACTATATACCCCTGCCCTCCTCTAGTCTGACATTCCTATACACTATATACCCCTGCCCTCCTCTAGTCTGACATTCCTATACACTATATACCCCTGCCCTCCTCTAGTCTGACATTCCTATACACTATATACCCCTGCCCTCCTCTAGTCTGACATTCCTATACACTATATACCCCTGCCCTCCTCTAGTCTGACATTCCTATACACTATATACCCCTGCCCTCCTCTAGTCTGACATTCCTATACACTATATACCCCTGCCCTCCTCTAGTCTGACATTCCTATACACTATATACCCCTGCCCTCCTCTAGTCTGACATTCCTATACACTATATACCCCTGCCCTCCTCTAGTCTGACATTCCTATACACTATATACCCCTGCCCTCCTCTAGTCTGACATTCCTATACACTATATACCCCTGCCCTCCTCTAGTCTGACATTCCTATACACTATATACCCCTGCCCTCCTCTAGTCTGACATTCCTATACACTATATACCCCTGCCCTCCTCTAGTCTGACATTCCTATACACTATATACCCCTGCCCTCCTCTAGTCTGACATTCCTATACACTATATACCCCTGCCCTCCTCTAGTCTGACATTCCTATACACTATATACCCCTGCCCTCCTCTAGTCTGACATTCCTATACACTATATACCCCTGCCCTCCTCTAGTCTGACATTCCTATACACTATATACCCCTGCCCTCCTCTAGTCTGACATTCCTATACACTATATACCCCTGCCCTCCTCTAGTCTGACATTCCTATACACTATATACCCCTGCCCTCCTCTAGTCTGACATTCCTATACACTATATACCCCTGCCCTCCTCTAGTCTGACATTCCTATACACTATATACCCCTGCCCTCCTCTAGTCTGACATTCCTATACACTATATACCCCTGCCCTCCTCTAGTCTGACATTCCTATACACTATATACCCCTGCCCTCCTCTAGTCTGACATTCCTATACACTATATACCCCTGCCCTCCTCTAGTCTGACATTCCTATACACTATATACCCCTGCCCTCCTCTAGTCTGACATTCCTATACACTATATACCCCTGCCCTCCTCTAGTCTGACATTCCTATACACTATATACCCCTGCCCTCCTCTAGTCTGACATTCCTATACACTATATACCCCTGCCCTCCTCTAGTCTGACATTCCTATACACTATATACCCCTGCCCTCCTCTAGTCTGACATTCCTATACACTATATACCCCTGCCCTCCTCTAGTCTGACATTCCTATACACTATATACCCCTGCCCTCCTCTAGTCTGACATTCCTATACACTATATACCCCTGCCCTCCTCTAGTCTGACATTCCTATACACTATATACCCCTGCCCTCCTCTAGTCTGACATTCCTATACACTATATACCCCTGCCCTCCTCTAGTCTGACATTCCTATACACTATATACCCCTGCCCTCCTCTAGTCTGACATTCCTATACACTATATACCCCTGCCCTCCTCTAGTCTGACATTCCTATACACTATATACCCCTGCCCTCCTCTAGTCTGACATTCCTATACACTATATACCCCCCCTCCTCTAGTCTGACATTCCTTCTTCTCTCTCATTGGTTACTTTGGTGAGGGCAGTTTCAGTTGAGTGTGATGGGCGGAAGGCAGGTTGCAGGGAGTTGAGAAGGGAGTTGTGAGTGAGATGCTGGATCAGGTGTTAGTAAAGAAGCCTTTCCAATAATTTGTATGTGAATGGAAGAAGGGAGACCGGTCGATAGTTAGCTGGAGATCTGGGATCAAGGGAAGGTTTTTTGAGGATAGGAGGATAGTGCTTGTTTGTATAATGATGTAAAGGTACCAGTAGAGAGTGAAAGGTTGCATAGGTGGGTAAGTGTAGGAGAGATTGTATCAGAGATTGGATAAAGGAGGCGAGAGGGTATGGGGTCAAGGGAGCAGATTTTGGGGTTTGAGCAGGCTAGAAGTTTGCTAATTTTATCTAGTGTTGCGGGTGAGAAGGAGTGCAAAGTGGATGTGAGTGGACTGCTCATTGGTTTGAGATTGTCGTCAGACAATATTCTCAGTTTAATGAGATTGATTTTTTCATTAAAGAAATGAGCAAGATCTTGGGCAGTTATATTAATGGTTGGAGGGGGTGGAGAGGGGCATAGGAGTGAGTTAAAGGTGACAAACAGTTGCTGTGGTTTAGAGGACAAAGTGAAGGTTAAAGAAGAGAAGTCCTGTTCTTTCGCTATTAATAGAGCTCGATTGTAGCAGGAGAGCATGAATTTGAAGTGGATGAAATCAGGATCAGTTTGTGACTTTCTCCACCATCGTTCAGCTGATCTACTACATCTTCTGAGGTTCTGAGTTACACTAGTGTGTCGGGGTTGGGGTTTAGCAGCTGTGACGGGTGGTAGAAGGAGCAAGGGAGTCAAGAGCTGTTGAAAGAGCATCGTTGTAGAGAGAAGCTGCCATATTGGGACAGGAGAGAGTATTAATATGAGAGATGGATTGTGCTGGTACTGTTGATAATTGTTGTGGATCAAATGGTAGTGCAGATGAAAGTATTATCTGAAAGGAGAGTAGGTGATGGTCAGATAGGGGGTAAGGAGAGTTAGTAAGATTGGATGACCTGGCCCCACAACAAAGCCTGGGTTGGCCCACATAGTAACACCCCCCTCTATCTCTGCACTGAACAGCCAGAAAAAGAAACAAAGTTTCTAACTTAATTGGCTTTTGGCAGAGAGCCCAGAACAGCCAACAGGTGCAGATACTTTGTAACAATTTTGAGATAAGCAAATAAGTAATTGTAACAATATAAGATAATGGGTCCCTTGGGAGAAGTTCAGGTCCCCATAGAGGGAAAGATTTTTCGTTGGTGAACGTCCAATTTCAGCGCAATCAGACCAATCCGTCAAATTATCGTGAGGTTAGGGGGAATCAAACAATCGCGCATCCCCTCCCCCTTTCTTAATTTCATCAAACAGTTTTTTATTGTAATACAGGTCTTTCCAAGGCTCAATGATCTCCAATACAGATTCATTTGCTCCTCCACCTCCTCCAAGAATTCAAATAAGTAGTGATGGGTAAATAAATTCGCCTGGCATGAATTTGCAGCAAATTTCTGCGTTTGGCCGCTGGCGAATAAATTTGCAAATGTCCTGCAAAATTAATGTCGTCAATAAATTTTGGACAGGCATCCCAAGAGTCGCTCGCATCAAAATCACCGTGCAGCAACAGTGTTTGGAAGCCCATTGACTTTAACGCCAGAGTCAAAATTGACGCGAGCGACTTTTCAGACAAGGGCGTAAATTTCAGATTTTCGCTATTTTTTTGTACAAATTTCTGATTTTCACATTTTTTTTTCACGCAAATTTTCGATTTCATGTTTTTTTTCATGAATTTTTTCCAATTTCACAAATTTTATGGAAGAAATTGGTCCATCACTACAAATAAGCCAGTTCTTTAATAGAATCATTCCTTTTCCCCTTGAGCTTGAGATCTCTAATTAATTAGTCTTATACCCCTGGTCAATACAAATTTAACCCATTCAGTCCTAGGGTTGACACCTTTTCTGGAAAAAAAATACCAGCTTTCCTGTATTCTTGCCATTTTTTCCTATTAATAACATTGGCGTCACGCATCAATTTTACTGACCTGGCCGCTAAATATTATGTTTGATGTACTGGTCGCATCCTCCATCTTGTCGTCGTGTCTCGTCTCGTGATGTTTCCTCACCGCTCACCACTGAGTCTGGCGTCTGAGAAGAATCGTCACATAAGGGAATGATTTGCCACATTCTGTACATGTGAAGGGTTTCTCCCCGTGTGCATTGTTTAATGTGAGTGAAGGTTGGCCTTTAAAGAGAAATGTTTTCTGCATTCCGTACATAGGAAAGGTTTCTCCCCCATGCGACTTGCCTCGTGTCTGGTGAGCTAGCTCTTTAAAGGATAAGTAAACCTTTAAAATAAGTGAATGTAAAACTGATAAGGGGGCTATTCTAAGCACTTTTGTAATTTACATTCATTATTTATGTTTAATTCAAGATATTAAGGGATACATGTACTGTTAATATGAATGAATTGTGTTACAACAGCGCCACCTGCTGGTCAGTTTCCCACCAGTCTGACCAGCAAGTAGTCAAGGAAGTTGTCAGGAGAAAGAAAGAGGCTGATGTTCTTCTGCTTAGGAAAGATGTGAGAAAGGTTTCTAATAGTTTTTTATCATATCTTTCCTTTCAGAGTCATCACTATTTCAGAACCCCCAAAGCCACTGCCATCTCCAAGTCTATAACCTCACATTGTTGATGCTTTTATCCCCTGGAGTTCCATTCCTGAATTCCCCAAGAAATCTCCCTCAGCTTCTTCAAACCTAAACCCAAGTGCAGAACACAAATCTTTGCTTATGGGCCAATGTACCGTCCGTTAGTAATGGCCGCCCTTGCTCGTTCCTCCTAATCGAGAGCCCTTGTTGCCGATGGCCAGTGGTACTGGGAGCAGCAGCCAAATGAAATTGTGTAGGTGAATATCTACATTTAGAGCACCAGCCAAGCCACACTGAGGAGTAGGGATGCACCAAATCCAGGATTCGGCCGTTTTTAACAGGATTCGGCCAAATCCTTTTGCTTGGCTGAACCGAATCCGAATTTGCATATGCAAATTAGGTGTGGGGAGGGAAATCTCGTGACTTTTTGTCACAAAACAAGGAATTAAAAAACATTTTACCCTTTCCATCCCTAAAAACAAGGACGTACAAGGTTGTTTCTTTAGATGTGAATAGCTTTTTAAAATGAAGATTTAAGATCTACTTAAAGGGAAACTATACCTGTCTCCCCTCTCTATCAGTCCCTGCAGCAGGATTAACCCCCAGTCGCCCCTCTCTATCAGTCCCTGCAGCAGGATTAACCCCCAGTCTCCCCTCTCTATCAGTCCCTGCAGCAGGATTAACCCCCAGTCTCCCCTCTCTATCAGTCCCTGCAGCAGGATTAACCCCCAGTCTCCCCTCTCTATCAGTCCCTGCAGCAGGATTAACCCCCAGTCTCCCCTCTCTATCAGTCCCTGCAGCAGGATTAACCCCCAGTCTCCCCTCTCTATCAGTCCCTGCAGCAGGAATAACCCCCAGTCTCCCCTCTCTATCAGTCCCTGCAGCAGGATTAACCCCCAGTCTCCCCTCTCTATCAGTCCCTGCAGCAGGATTAACCCCCAGTCTCCCCTCTCTATCAGTCCCTGCAGCAGGATTAACCCCCAGTCTCCCCTCTCTATCAGTCCCTGCAGCAGGATTAAGCCCCAGTCTCCCTTCTCTATCAGTCCCTGCAGCAGGATTAACCCCCAGTCTCCCCTCTCTATCAGTCCCTGCAGCAGGATTAAGCCCCAGTTTCCCCTCTCTATCAGTCCCTGCAGCAGGATTAACCCCCAGTCTCCCCTCTCTATCAGTCCCTGCAGCAGGATTAACCCCCAGTCTCCCCTCTCTATCAGTCCCTGCAGCAGGATTAAGCCCCAGTCTCCCCTCTCTATCAGTCCCTGCAGCAGGATTAACCCCCAGTCTCCCCTCTCTATCAGTCCCTGCAGCAGGATTAACCCCCAGTCTCCCCTCTCTATCAGTCCCTGTAGCAGGATTAACCCCCAGTCTCCCCTATCAGTCCCTGTAGCAGGATTAACCCCCAGTCTCCCCTCTCTATCAGTCCCTGCAGCAGGATTAACCCCCAGTCTCCCCTCTCTATCAGTCCCTGCAGCAGGATTAACCCCCAGTCTCCCCTCTCTATCAGTCCCTGCAGAAGGATTAACCCCCAGTCTCCCCTCTCTATCAGTCCCTGCAGCAGGATTAACCCCCAGTCTCCCCTCTCTATCAGTCCCTGCAGCAGGATTAACCCCCAGTCTCCCCTCTCTATCAGTCCCTGCAGCAGGATTAAGCCCCAGTCTCCCCTCTCTATCAGTCCCTGCAGCAGGATTAAGCCCCAGTCTCCCCTCTCTATCAGTCCCTGCAGCAGGATTAAGCCCCAGTCCCCCCTCTCTATCAGTCCCTGCAGCAGGATTAAGCCCCAGTCCCACAGACAGTACAGGAGGAGGAGGAGGAGGAGGAGGGAAAATGACTTACCCAGTAGATGAGGCTGGAGATGTGAGTACAGGGGATGGGAATGTCAGGGACACAGGGAATAGCTGCAGCTCATTAAATCCCAATACAGTGTTTCTCAGAAATATACTATAATATATGATAATATTCTATAATACATTTTTGGTTATAGCAGGATCAGAGGGTACATAAGACTTCCTTTCCCTTGATGATGATGATGATGATGATGATAATATACATATTAGAAATGAATTTTTCTGTGAATATCAGATCATGTAACTCTTTTTCCCATAAAATCACCTTTTTCAGAACCTTTTTTCTCCCTGTTCCCATTGGCTGTCATTCTGTTAGGGAGGTGCCAGACCATTGTTCAGGACAGACAGCCGGTGGTTGGACAAAGGGACGTACAGTATATTGGTTTCTGTATCGTCACAGGAGAAATGTAAAGTTATTAAGTAAAAACTTGTGACTATCGATAAAAATCTCCTAAACTGATCTCTATATAAACCATTGTGTGAGTGGAACTAGCGCCTACGGGAGGAACCAAGAGCTACAAAAGAGCCAACACGGAGGCTTCGCTGCAATTGCTGAAGATAAAATAAAACGCAGCCTCTGAGTTCAGCTCAGTTCTCATCGACCCCAAGTGCAGAGTCTCCAGTTTCCATAAATACAGTCAATGAACTGGATCCTCTCTGGGCAATACACTGGTGTCGCTAAAGGGAACAGAATCTCGGCCGGAGGAGAAGTTCTGATGGTTGAACCCAAGAGTCCCAGACTATTTATTTGTAACTGTGATGTACTGGTCCCGTATATTGTCCAATGGGATCCTGTACGTTCAGCTGCTTTAACATCCCTTTATGTAACACGTCCCAAATAATCATCTCGGCAGCGAGTCTTTGGTTCTCGTCCATTTTACGAAGTTTTGACGCTACGATGACCCCAAAATTGTCGCACTCGTCGTCGTCTCTGCCCAAAATGGCCGCCGCTTGGGACAACAACTGTTTTTCCAGGTCGTCGTTGCCCAGTTTTCTCTTCATTTGTTTCTTTGGGAGACTAAATTCTTCAGCGTCGTTTTCCACCAGCGCCTCGTTCTGCCTGTGGATACTCACCTACATAGAGACACCAATTAAAAAGGATGAAATGAGGCTTTTCCAAAACATTCCTGTGTCCTGGGGGGATGGGGAACAACTGATGGAGAATAGGTAGGGGTGCACAAAATCCCACAGAAATGGTTCAGCCAAAAACTAAAGTACAAAAAGCAGTCACAACAGAGCAATAATCATAATTTGGAAACAGTTTAAAGGGATTCTGTTGGGATTTTTATGATGTAGTTTTTATTTCTAAATGTTTGTTAAATGTGTCTCAGTGGGACCTGGATTTTACTATTGAGTGTTGTTCTTAGATCTACCAGGCAGCTGTTATCTTGTGTTAGGGAGCTGCTATCTGGTTACCTTCCCATTGTTCTTTTGTTTGGCTGCTGGGGGGGGGTGATATCACTCCAACTTGCAGTACAGCAGTAAAGAGTGATTGAAGTTTATCAGAGCACAAGTCACATGACTTGGGGCAGCTGGGAAATTGACAATATGTCTAGCCCCATGTCAGATTTCAAAATTAAATATAAAAAAAAGTCTGTTTGCTCTTTTGAAAATGGATTTCAGTGCAGAATTTTGCTGGAGCAGCACTATTAACAGATATGTTTTGAAAAAAAAACAAAACATTTTTTCCCATGACAGTATCCCTTTAAAGGGATACTGTCACGTGAAAAATTTTTTTTTCAAAATGAATCAGTTAATAGTGCTGCTCCAGTAGAATTCTTCACTGAAATCCATTTCTCAAAAGAGCAAACAGATTTTTTTATATTCAATTTTGAAATCTGACATGGGGCTAGACATATTGTCAATTTCCCAGCTGCCCCAGTCATGTGACTTGTGCCTGCACTTTAGGAGAGAAATGCTTTCTGGCAGGCTGCTGTTTTTTCCTTCTCAATGTAACTGAATGTGTCTCAGTGGGACATGGGTTTTTACTATTGAGTGTTGTTCTTAGATCTACCAGGCAGCTGTTATCTTGTGTTAGGGAGCTGCTATCTGGTTACCTTCCCATTGTTCTGTTGTTTGGCTGCTGGGGGGGGGAAGGGAGGGGGTGATATCAGTCCAACTTGCAGTACAGCAGTAAAGAGTGATTGAAGTTTATCAGAGCACATGTCACATGACTTGGGGCAGCTGGGAAATTGACAAAATGTCTAGCTCCATGTCAGATTTCAAAATTGAATATAAAAAAATCTGTTTGCTCTTTTGAGAAATGGATTTCAGTGCAGAATTCTGCTGGAGCAGCACTATTAACTGATTCATTTTGAAAAATTTTTTTTTCCCATGACAGTATCCCTTTAAGTCACATGACCTTAAGAGTTTGGCTAAACAGCAAAATTGACCAAATGAATTCAATCTCTAAAAACATGAATTCATGTTATAATGTTATATGGGGAGGCTGCTGGTAGTGATAAAAAAAACTGGCATTTCCCAACCAGTACCCACCCCTTCTCAACCCAGGCCCAACCTACACCGGGCTACAGAATGGACTTTTTATAGCCATGCCTTCTGTAGTGATGGGAAAAGCTGGCTCAATGCCACACAATCCTACCAATAAACTGGAACAGGGATAAGCCAGATGGATAAAGCAGATGGAGAGCACATATAGAAGTTACTGGGTGCTGCTTCTGGCAAGTGGCGACCCATGCCCACCACAACTCTGACATGGACGCCCTTACTGCGGCCCAAACTGATGTGTATCGGAGAAACCGCACAAAAGACTTTCCGCTAAGGAATTCATTTCATACCTGAGACAAATCGGGACTTTCAATAATTTCAACAAAGCTTGCTTCGCTGGCCCTTTGCTCCTCCTCTGCCTCGTCACAAGGGATCATTTCTTCGTTTTCCACCAGGTTGGGCATGCGATTGCTGGTCGTCTCCTGCTCGATGGTAAATTTTAGCAGTTCGAAATACCAGAGACGGGGGACGTACACGTTATCCCCCGTGGCCCCGGATCGTTTGGATAATTCCACTTTCTTCAGCTCCTTTTTGAAGACGGTTCTTAGGTTGGCGATTTTGTGTTTGACGTATTCCAGGTTGGCGGTGGGACACACGGTCTTGCACAGTCTCACCAGTTTCTCGTACGCCCGGTTCTTCTTCTGCTTGTTAAAATAATCCGTCGACTTCACTTTCCACAAGCACGGGAGAGCGCGGTACATCTCTATGAACTCTTTCAGGAAGTCGGGACTCATGTAGTTTTCTGGGGGGATCGGCCTTTCCTCACAATATCCTCCTACAGGGAGAAAAAATGAAATTCCAACAGTAATGCAAAAGAGTAAGCAGTCGCCCCCAAACAGAATCACTTTGTTATATTGTGATTATTATGGGTAATTGAAGTTATAATCTTCGGAAGCAGCAGTGACCATACTCCATTGTGACCACAGAAACCAATCAGAAATGAATAGAAGACGTCCAAGTCTAATTGGTTGTGGCTACAGTCAGTAGAGACCACGGCAATGGACTGTGCAGAAGAACCAAAGCCGACATTGTGTTGATACAGAACAAGATAAATGAGAGCGAAGCCCAGGTACTTACTCCCATTTGTAAATCTGCTCGATGTCCGTTCCATCTGGTGTAGCGGCTCTACAAAGTCCAGTTCTTCCTCCTCGATTTTAACCCGTAATATCTCTGGCTCCGGCTCTGGGAAACCTGCCGATAAGGAAAAGAGCATGAGAATGACAATTGCTCCGAACACCAGGCAGAACTTACAATAACACGATGAACAATAAAAGTATGTATTTATACAGGAGGAAGCATTGTTATGTGTACACAAGGGTTCTCAAAGCAACTCCCACCTTGTCTTGTTCCCACAAACACAGGGGCACCATTGCTGGAGGAGCATGTGACGGCATTTGACCTATAGGAAGGCAGTGTTTGCCTCAATACACAGTACAGTGCTGGGCATTAGTGATGTACAGACAAGCCTGATACTCATGGGTCGGCAGTCCTCGCTGCACCATTTGCGGGTCGGGTTGTGTTCTTCTGCATGCTCTCCCCACATGTGACCTTACACTGTCCGCTTCCGGTTTTATAGACGATCCTGCTCCGCCCCTTTTGTGACATCATTGGCTGGGCAGGTCGGTGTGGATCCACACATGGAGTTTTCCTCAACCCGCACATCACTACTGGGCATCTGTATATAGTTGAGGCAGGATCTCTTAAGGCAGACATGTCCAAAGTCCGGTCCACGGGCTACCCCGACACAGGATCTGGTATTTTTTCCACTCCCGAAAATGGGAGTACAGAGCAGAGCCTTCTATCTTATTCCCATGGCGGCTGCACGCAATGACGTAATCGCACGTTAGCATCTGCGAGTGACGCCATGATGTCACTGGATAAGGCGCTAGTTCTCGCCGGGGGCTGCCCTGGAGCCGAATCTGGCCCTCGATGCAGAAAGTTTGAACAACGCGGGAGGAGAAGACAATGTGAGAGGAGAAGACAACACGGGAGGGCGTGGGACAGCAGTGTCATTAACAGCCCAACAGGTGACTGACCAATAGAATGATGTCCTCTCTCGCTTGTGCTCTTAAAGGAGAAGGAAAGGTTAAAACTAAGTAAGCCTTATCAGAAAGGTCCATCTAAATATACCAGTAAATCCCCAAAGTAATGCTGCTCTGAGTCCCCTGTCAAAAGAAACAGCACATTTCTTTCCTTCTATTGTGTACTCATGGGCTTCTGTATCAGACTTCCTGCCTTCAGCTTAAACCTCATTGCCCTGGGCTTGAGCATGCTCAGTTTGCTCCTCTCCCCCCTCCCCCTCCCTTCTCTGCTGTAATCTGAGCCCAGAGCAGGGAGAGACTCAGGCAGGAAGTGATGTCACACCACATTAATACTGCAGCTCCTATCCTAAACAAACAGAGAGTTTCTAGAGCTGTTACTCAGGTATGGTAAAACATTCTACAGAATAAATATAGCATTCTAGCTTGTACTATTGTGGCTAATCTGTTGGTAATAAAATGTCTCCGTAGCTTTCCTTCTCCTTTAAATGAGGGGGAAAAGGTCTAGATGTGGATTATAGAGGCAGGGCAAAAAGAAAATGAGTGCTTATGTGTATATATATATATATTTATTCCCTATAAATTATAGTCTCAGCCCAATATGTGGCACACGGGATGCAGATAAGTCTGTGACCAACAATGGAGAATGAGAAATTCGGGGTTATCCACAATCACAAAGACTCTCAGAGGTTTCCACAAGCAGCTCCCCATGTGCCGACCTGATGCCCCTATAAGCCCCTCCTTGACATGATATAAATCACTAAACTTACATGCAACATACTCTAGGGGTGCAGGTTAAATAAACCACTATCCCTTGAAAATCAATTCAGCACCTCAATAAACACATAATGCCCACCCCTATCTACACAAGCTGCGCCCCCTACTGGTGAAACAGAGCAGGGAACACGTTCTGTATCCCCAGTATTGATATACCAGATACATTATATTGTTACATAGCTGGAATACACAATATCATTGTATACATATACCTAGTGATGTCATCAGTTATAATCGATGCTTAGTGATATCACTAGTGTCATTTCTGTAACGGTGTTAAAAGTCACTTCAGTGTTCCCTGTATATCTCAGCCTGCAGCCTTGTGCCTTTATATGGTCACAGAACAACCCCTCAGTGACTTCTAATATCCTTATCATTTACAGTAGGGGGTACATTATCCCTTATAATACACGAGTGATACTCAGAGTTCCCTGTATAACTCAGCCTGCAGCCTTGTGTCTTTATATGGTCACAGAACAACCCCTCAGTGACTTCTAATATCCTTATCATTTACAGTAGGGGGTACATTATCCCTTATAATACATGAGTGATACTCAGAGTTCCCTGTATAACTCAGCCTGCAGCCTTGTGTCTTTATATGGTCACAGAACAACCCCTCAGTGACTTCTAATATCCTTATCATTTACAGTAGGGGGTACATTATCCCTTATAATACATGAGTGATACTCAGAGTTCCCTGTATAACTCAGTCTGCAGCCTTGTGCCTTTATATGGTCACAGAACAACCCCTCAGTGACTTCTAATATCCTTATCATTTACAGTAGGGGGTACATTATCCCTTATAATACATGAGTGATACTCAGAGTTCCCTGTATAACTCAGCCTGCAGCCTTGTGTCTTTATATGGTCACAGAACAACCCCTCAGTGACTTCTAATATCCTTATCATTTACAGTAGGGGGTACATTATCCCTTATAATACATGAGTGATACTCAGAGTTCCCTGTATAACTCAGCCTGCAGCCTTGTGCCTTTATATGGTCACAGAACAACCCCTCAGTGACTTCTAATATCCTTATCATTTACAGTAGGGGGTACATTATCCCTTATAATACATGAGTGATACTCAGAGTTCCCTGTATAACTCAGCCTGCAGCCTTGTGCCTTTAAATGGTCACAGAACAACCCCTCAGTGCCCAGAGCCTGGCCGTTGCAAAATACCAATGAAACATATTGATTAGGGCCAGACCAACAAGAACACTCACCTCTACACACGGACACTGTATGTTGAAGCAACACACATGCAGTTGGTCGGATATGATCATACAATAACACAAACACAGTGAGGGAGTGCACGTTGGGTGTGGGGGAGGCAGATGGTACAAAGTCCTTTCCTTGCGTCACTAATGTATCTCGCCAGCTGGGGGAACAGTCTAAATACAGTCCTCATGTGTTTGTAGCCATTACTTGGCCACCTGGGATAAATCCTGGGCCAGTTCATGGGTAAGTAAATCCCATCTTCTTGGCTCAGATGTAGTGCTCAGCAGATATTTGAGGGATCACTCTTTTGATCTCTATTGAAGTTGATGGAGCAATAGTTACACCATCAACCTGATTTATAATAATCCCACAAAGGATTCTCTGCAGTCTGACCATGGGAAAGAGAACAGCCCAGGAGCAGGAAGTACAGAGAATCAGAGCTCTGTACCTGGGTAAGTACTGGGGGAGATTGGATTCACTTACCCAGGGGGAGGTTCCTGTCTGACCATGGGAAAGAGAACAGCCCAGGAGCAGGAAGTACAGAGAATCAGAGCTCTGTACCTGGGTAAGTACTGGGGGAGATTGGATTCACTTACCCAGGGGGAGGTTCCTGTCTGACCATGGGAAAGAGAACAGCCCAGGAGCAGGAAGTACAGAGAATCAGAGCTCTGTACCTGGGTAAGTACTGGGGGAGATTGGATTCACTTACCCAGGGGGAGGTTCCTGTCTGACCATGGGAAAGAGAACAGCCCAGGAGCAGGAAGTACAGAGACTCAGAGCTCTGTACCTGGGTAAGTACTGGGGGAGATTGGATTCACTTACCCAGGGGGAGGTTCCTGTCTGACCATGGGAAAGAGAACAGCCCAGGAGCAGGAAGTACAGAGAATCAGAGCTCTGTACCTGGGTAAGTACTGGGGGAGATTCACTTACCCAGGGGGAGGTTCCTGTCTGACCATGGGAAAGAGAACAGCCCAGGAGCAGGAAGTACAGAGACTCAGAGCTCTGTACCTGGGTAAGTACTGGGGGAGATTGGATTCACTTACCCAGGGGAGGTTCCTGTCTGACCATGGGAAAGAGAACAGCCCAGGAGCAGGAAGTACAGAGAATCAGAGCTCTGTACCTGGGTAAGTACTGGGGGAGATTGGATTCACTTACCCAGGGGGAGGTTCCTGTCTGACCATGGGAAAGAGAACAGCCCAGGAGCAGGAAGTACAGAGAATCAGAGCTCTGTACCTGGGTAAGTACTGGGGGAGATTGGATTCACTTACCCAGGGGGAGGTTCCTGTCTGACCATGGGAAAGAGAACAGCCCAGGAGCAGGAAGTACAGAGACTCAGAGCTCTGTACCTGGGTAAGTACTGGGGGAGATTGGATTCACTTACCCAGGGGGAGGTTCCTGTCTGACCATGGGAAAGAGAACAGCCCAGGAGCAGGAAGTACAGAGAATCAGAGCTCTGTACCTGGGTAAGTACTGGGGGAGATTCACTTACCCAGGGGGAGGTTCCTGTCTGACCATGGGAAAGAGAACAGCCCAGGAGCAGGAAGTACAGAGACTCAGAGCTCTGTACCTGGGTAAGTACTGGGGGAGATTGGATTCACTTACCCAGGGGGAGGTTCCTGTCTGACCATGGGAAAGAGAACAGCCCAGGAGCAGGAAGTACAGAGACTCAGAGCTCCATAACTGGAAAGTACTGGAAAGCGAATGGATTGATACAGCCGAGTGGAGGGTCCGAATAGGACCAAAGCAAATAGGCCTGTGATTTAACCCAAGAGAACTAAACCTTGTTGAAGTCCAAAAGACAGAGCAACCAGCTGACAGACAGACAGACACAACAGGGAGATCCCTCAAGCTCAGCCTAGAGATACTAACAGAATCATACGATTCTCACCCCCATCAGTAAGTGATGCCATGATTTCCATTGGGTTCAGATGATCTTCTGAATGTTCTTGCTCTAATTTTATTTCTGAAATTTCTGCTTTCATCTTTGGAAATCCTGCAAATCAGGAACGCACAGTCCGATGTAAAACTGGGGGGTAGGAAAGGCCTCGCACATCGATGGGTTCATATTGGTGAGAGTCTGGTGTAAATTGGGGGGTAGGAAAAGCCTAATAAACTTGATGAAGGACAAAGAGTGAGTGCAGGACCAATACTGATTGTACCTCCGGGGTATGGCAAAGGGCTGGCAGTTTGGACTGACAGACATGAGGACTGATGGCTACACATGTGCAACTGTTTCTACAGGAGAGGGGTATGAGGCAGCGGTGGCACAGGTAACAAACAGAGAGTATCTATAGTGGATCATACCAAAACATAACAGGTGGGGATTTCTAGCTATGGTACAGCCTAAGCCCCTAATGCTACGGTCACTTGGACTCTCTATAAATGGCCACTGGGTCAGAAACAATGATTCCAATAGGACGGGGGGTTAGCTGTGATTATGGTCTCTATAGGGACCAACTGCTGCTCCACATTCCCTTGCTCTCACCTTCACTGCACCCCAAAAGCCAACAATCCCCACAGTATCAAATAGTCTCGTCAGTCACACCCTCCTGTACAAAGGAGCAAGCGCTGCTCTACCCCCCGGCAACATCATTTCATCTTCCAGGAGGAGGTTTCGATCTTCTGTGATAAAATCAAGTCAAGCGAATGACTTCTAGGGAGAAACTGAGGGAGCCTCCAGGGCGGCCAGTCAGCAGGTGACTTTAGGGTTCGTCACATGAATGGAGTGACAGTGGGACAAACTGGCAGTTAGTGGTTTAGCTTCCACAATAAAGGCCAAATAGCACTGATTCTCCAGTATGGGTGAACTGGGAAACAACTGGAGCCTCAGCACATCCAGATCTCCCCAAAATAACATGGAATTATTTTGTTTTCTATGGGAATTGTCCCACCAGTGGATATCAGCACCTATTGGCTGTAGCCTGTGTGGGTCCAGTTGCTCAGTAACAATGTGTATGGTCCCATCATACCCCTGGGGGACATGGTTGTGCCGTAGCAGTTTGGGACCAGGGGAGGCTCACACATTGGGGACCTGTATCATCAGGTAAGTGAACTCTCTTATTGGTGTGATATGCCACAACCCTTGGTCGGCTCCATCCGATCGCCTTGCTATGGGCACGTGGCACAGTAAATATGACTGGAACACGTTCACGAGCCTCTGGTGAAGAGCAGGTTGTTACTGACGTCTGATGTCTATGGACACAACGAGCAGCCCGAGGGAACGGCTTATAGATCAATAAAGAGACTCGTGAACTGGCCACGCTCACTAATCACAGTTATGCAGTGGGAACAGACAGTGATTGTGATCCAATCACTGCAGGAAACTGGCGGGTGCCAAATACACCCAGAAACTGTGTGAGAGCCCAAAAATGCAGCCCCAATGTAACTGCTACACCTACATCACACACAACCCAGCTGCTAACACTCTATACTAAGCCTGACAGATAAATGAACCTAAAACTGCCCCATTATCAGTGTCTCAGCCACAAACAGTCTCAGCTCACTCCCAGTAGTTAATGGAAATCAATGGCTTAACAGCACATTAGATAAAGAGCCGAGATCAGACCATTCCCTGAGCTTTAACTGACTGAGTTTTCCTCTGAGGCTCCTGACACACAAGATTAGTTGCCCCACAATAAATTCCCTCTGGTGCGACTGACTAATCCCCCTTCCCCCCAGCAATGAAGAGAGGAAACATATAAAACACTTCCGCTTTTTATTTCATCCAAAGTTTTCTACACAAACCAACATCAGGTGACTTTGGAAAGAGAACGCAACTCATATGTTTTGCCACTGCCAATTCACTTTATTACTGGTGACTAAACATTCACAGGAGATTAGACACCGACACTAGTGGCAACTGATCTCCTCATCTGTCAGGAACCCAACTGTCAGCCAGGGACCAACAGGCACAGAGGGGCGGCTCACTCACAGCCCAGCAGCAATACTGTCTAACTGCCACCAACCCTACATGGTCTCCCCTCTCTATCAGTCCCTGCAGCAGGATTAACCCCAGTCTCCCCTCTCTATCAGTCCCTGCAGCAAGATTAACCCCCAGTCTCCCCTCTCTATCAGTCCCTGCAGCAGGATTAACCCCCAGTCTCCCCTCTCTATCAGTCCCTGCAGCAGGATTAACCCCCAGTCTCCCCTCTCTATCAGTCCCTGCAGCAGGATTAACCCCCAGTCTCCCCTCTCTATCAGTCCCTGCAGCAGGATTAACCCCCAGTCTCCCCTCTCTATCAGTCCCTGCAGCAGGATTAACCCCCAGTCTCCCCTCTCTATCAGTCCCTGCAGCAGGATTAAGCCCCAGTCTCCCCTCTCTATCAGTCCCTGCAGCAGGATTAAGCCCCAGTCTCCCCTCTCTATCAGTCCCTGCAGCAGGATTAACCCCCAGTCTCTCCTCTCTATCAGTCCCTGCAGCAGGATTAACCCCCAGTCTCCCCTCTCTATCAGTCCCTGCAGCAGGATTAACCCCCAGTCTCCCCTCTCTATCAGTCCCTGCAGCAGGATTAAGACCCAGTCCCACAGACAGTAGAGGAGGAGGAGGAGGAGGAGGAGGAGGAGGGAAAATGACTTACCCAGTAGATGAGGCTGGAGATGTGAGTACAGGGGATGGGAATGTCAGGGACACAGTAGAAGGGAGTTACAGGGAGCAGCAGGGGACAATTCCCAGCCTGCTCCTCAGCGAGTCCCTAGCTGGGCTGTGTACGAAGGGCGGAACTGGCATCTCACAGCCCGCCCCCCAGTTGAGACAATTCAGTCTCCTACCAATGAGATTGCTCGGTTTGAGTGCAGCCCAGGAAGTGATGCGTCTATAAACTGTCCCTACACAAGTCAGATGTGTAAATAACAGAGATGCGCGACGCCATTTTGTTGGTGGGCGGATATGCCGTGACAGCACTATACAGCGGAGTGCCCGGATTTAGGTGTTTAGTGTAAAGAGCAGTGACTGTATATAATCTGGTTAATGGTAACTCAGCCCCTAATTATCGTATAATTCAAAAGATGGTCTTGTTTTCCTTTGTAGCACTTTTCTGTCATTAGAGTCTTGATATTGGGGGGATAATAGTGGTTCCTGGGCACATTCAGCACTTTATATCCGTGTGTAAATGTTTCCCATGATCCTGTGCTGTCCCAGTGTGTGATATGTATATATTATATGTTATATTAGCTGGGCTGGGGCGTGCTTTGTTTTCCTTAAAGGAACAGGGCAAATAATTCTTCCAGACAGTGGTACAACATGTAGTGCTGTAATGTACAGTAGTGATGTGCGGGCCGACCCAATATACTCAGGTTTGGGTTGACCTCGCATTGCTCTTCACGGGTGGTGGGCGGGTGCGGGTTGAGCTCTTCTCCTGCTTTCCCCCGTCCGCCACCTTCAAATCCCGGCATCCAACTTCCTGGTTCCGGTTTTATAGTGTTGCGTCTGCTTGCCCCGCCCCTTTTGTGACGTCATTGGCGGGGTGGGTCGGCGTATGTCTATAAAAGGAACCCCGGAAGCGGGTGCGGGCAGGCGCGGGTATTAGCAGGGCAGGTTAGGGTCGGGTGCGGGTCGGAAACCCTGACTCGCACATCACTTATGTACAGGTAGTGTTTTCCGGGTAGCGGATGTTTCTGTAGTTTGGATCTCCATACCTTAAGTCTACTAGAAAATCATATAAACATTTAATAAAGCCAATAAGCTGGTTTTGCCTCCAATAAGGATTAATTATATCTTAGTTGGGATCAAGTACAAGCTACTGTTTTATTATTACACAGAAAAAGGAAATAATTTACAAAAAAAAGTTATATACAGGTATGGGACCTGTTATCCACAATACTCGGGACCTGGGGTTTTACGGATAACAGATCTTTCTGTCATTTTGTAATTTTAAGATACTTGAATACACATTCATACTATGAGTTTGTGTCATCATGGTTTTAATTCGATTTTTGCCAGACTAACTGCCTTGAATGAGGTGTTGAGCAGGAACCTAGACTCTGGGATGGCAGTGGATGTGATTTACTTAGACTTTGCTAAAGCATTTGATACAGTGCCACACAGAAGGTTACTGGTTAAATGAAGGAATGTTGGAACATAGTATTTGTACCTGGATAGAGAACTAGCTAAAAGATAGACTACAAAGAGTGGTGGTAAATGGAACATTTTCTAATTGGACCAGTGTTGTTAGTGGAGTACCGCAGGGCTCTGTACTAGGTCCTTTGCTTTTAGAATTTAGTGACCTGAAGGTGGGCATTGAAAGTACTGTTTCTATTTTTGCTGATGATACTAAACTAAATCACAAGGGCGAATCCATGAACATGAAATCCACATATTTAAAGTGACCAAACCAAACCCGTATCCTCTGCAATACAGTCCATTTTCTATATCATGGGATAATTCTATACCAGAAGTCGCTTCAAAGTTCATTTTGTACAGCCTGGCAAGAAGAATAAAAGTTTTCTTTTTAAATGAAATCATAAAAACACTAGAATAAACAATGTTTATACTATAAAACAAGCCAAAGCCATAGTTGGAGATCAGTCAATTGGGCAGAGGAGTTGGAACCATCTGTTGGAAAAATTGTAAAGCTGTCCATAGACGCAAAGATCCGATCGTACGAATCCTCGATTCATGTGATTTTCAGATGGTATGTGGAGAGCCCCAACATCTGTCGTCCCACAGAGATCAGTCATTCAGACAGGTTAGAAAATTTCTGTCGATAATATCTCTGCGTGTATTGCCGATCTGACGATATCAGTGGGAGACTGTCACCAGCTTTTGTCGGACATAACTTTCGTACGATTACTGTCAGGGGCAGAACATCAGCTGATCTGTTCTTTTACTACTTTATTTGATCTGAATGGTTAGTGGCAGGTCGGGAGATGGGGAAGTCCGATCGTTCGAATGCATCTATGGCCAGCTTAAGAGTTCTCTGTCCTCATCAAACCATCAGATTAGTGTTTCATTTATACAATCTTTGGGAGTATATATGAGCGGGCAGGTAAACTTCGCCCAGAGTGCCTTCCATTTATCTTGATTCTTACTTGCAAAATAATAATAATAAATTCAAATAGAGAGTACAATCAGGAACTGAGAGGGTTAACTCACCGGATTTCAAAGTGCTGTGTGTCTTTGATAAAAATGGAAGTTTCAGTTTCGTTTCTTGTTCAGTTGCTGTTCCTGCTCTCAGTAATGGCGGCTGCTGATCTGAGAGACGAGCTGAGCTGCTCCATCTGCCTGAGCATTTATACTGATCCTGTATCCCTGCCGTGTGGCCATAACTTCTGCCGGGGCTGTATTGGGACAACATGGGACACCCAGGAGGGATCTGGGCCTTATTCCTGCCCTGAATGCAGACAGGAGTTTAAGGAGCGCCCTGCCCTGCCCAGGAACAGAACTCTGGGGAACATAGCAGAGAGATTCCTTTCTGCTCAGCCCGAGCCGGGGGAGACTGGGATTCCCTGCACCTACTGTGACTCCCATGTACCTGCTGTTAAATCCTGTCTGCACTGTGAGGCTTCTGTGTGTAATAAGCACCTGAGGATGCACAGCAAGTCAGCGAAACACGTCTTAATAGAACCCACAATGCACCTGGGGGACAAGAAATGCTCCGTCCATGATGAACCCCTGAAATATTACTGCTGGGAGGAGTCTGTCTGTGTCTGTGTGTCCTGCTGTCTGGCCGGAGAGCACAGGGGCCACAGGGTGGAGCTGCTGAGTGAGGCCTCTGAGAAGAAGAAAGAGAAAGTGAGGAAAGTTGTGGAGAAACTGAGGCCAGAGAGAGAGGAGACTGAGAGAGGAGCCCAGAGACTGCAGGAGCGCAGGAGAGAAGTGGCAGAAAAAGCAGCCGGTGAGACAGAGAGAGTCACTGCCCTGTTTAGAGACATCAGGGAACAGCTGGAAGCCCTAGAGAAGCGACTTCTGAGTGACATCTCCAGCCAGAAAGAGAAGCTCTCACTCACACTCACTGATCTGATGGAGCAGCTGGAAATAAAGAAGGACGAGCTGTCCAGGAAGATCCGTCACATTGAGGAGCTGTGCAACATGGCAGATCCACTCACTGTCCTACAGGAACGGGAATCACATGGAGCTGCAGATAATGAGGGGGGCAGAGAGAGACATGATATAAAGGTCCCTGCTGTAGGGGATCTGGATGTGGATCTGATCTCAGAGACATTACTCACAGGCTTAGCTGCCATTGTGACTGGGGTAAAGGGAAGGATCTATGGGCAGGAGGCTACAGACCTGTTACTGGATATAAACACGGCTCATAATCGTGTATCTGTATCAGGGGACAGGAAATCTGCTTCCTACTCACTAACACAACTACATTACCCACAATCCCCAGAGAGATTTCTGAATTATCCTCAGACTTTAAGCAGCAGGAGTTTCCCCTCAGGGCGACATTACTGGGAAGTGGAGGTCAGTGAATCAGGGGACTGGGGGGTAGGGGTGGCCTATCCCAGTATAGAGAGGAGAGGGGGTCAGTCCTGGATTGGGAATAATAACAAGTCCTGGGGTTTGTACAGATGGAATAACAGATATTCAATGATACATGACAGTAAAAGGACACAGTTACCCCATGTCCCTTCCTGCAGGAGAATCAGGATCTGGTTGGACTATGAGGCCGGACGTGTGTCCTTTTATGAGCTGAGTGAGCCAATCAGACACTTACACACCCTCACTGTCACATTCACTGAGCCCCTCCATGCTGCATTCTCTGTATGGAGGAACGGTACCTGGGTGAGAATCACTAGCTCGGGCCCTGCCTATTGTACAGGTAGCAGGTAAATTATGCTAAGCTCATTTGCAGAACACGGTGGCACAGTGGGTCATAGTGGAGTGGGTATGTTATATCCATGTGCATTAGGTTTTTCCCCACCCTCCAGAACACACAGGCAGGTTAACTGGCTCCTCATGAAATTGGCCCTTACATGATGGGGACCATGTATTATATGTTCTGCTGGGCCAGTGAGCACAATTTCCCCCTCAGTTGCCCCAGGTGCACAAATATACATGTGAATGCATGGACATTTTCATTTATAAGGCACTGCCGTATAGACAGTAGCTCATTTGGATTAGGGCAGTAGTAAAACTTGTTTTTAGAGCCCAGGTAAGGGGATGAAGACTGGCAAGCATTATACAGCACTTGGGTTGGGTTGATGATAAAAACCCGTGCGTTGACCCCTTAGGTGTCATGAGCAACAAGTGATATCAGACAATGCCCACCTTGTAGTATTGTTGAAGTAGAAGTAGGGTAGATGTGCAATAGATTCTACTGAAACGCCGAGACTGTGAGCTTAATCACTAACATCTTTGCAGAAGCTAGAGAAAACAAGGCAAGAGGGGAATTATTACACATTTACCTCCAAATACAGCATTTCCAATAAAAATACAGAGGGGAAATGAGGGAAAGATAAGGAATCTAGTTTTATGCATTCAAGGATCTACATATCTTGCATTTCCATCCACCGAACGGGGCTCGAGAAACCTGATCTCAATAATAATAATATAATAATAATATTCATCTTTAAGGGGTAACGGAGTTTCTGAGAAGTGAGAAACCAAAATTTCAATCTCTTTGGGGAACTCACCAGTTAAAGAGTAGTGACAGGTGGACCTCCTCTCTAATGTGTCAACACAAATATTCCAAGGAGAAGGTTCACATTTTGCGTAGCTCTTTGTTGAAAACAATGGAAGTTTCTTCATTCTAATTGGGCTTTCACCATATAAGTTCTCTGATGTATGTGAAAGGTGTTCTCCTCTGGTTGCCTTCTGGTCTGCATTTTCATAAACTATTTTTTAGAGTCATTTTTCCACAAGGTGTGAACTCTTTGATGTTGGAGAAACATAAGCATTGCTTCCCACCTTCTATGTGTGCATTGGCTTCTCTGTAGGTTTCTCTGTAATTTCATGATGCATGGCGAGGTTGTTATTTTTTTGAGAAATTCTCTATATGTTTTTTACAAGTGAAAATATTTTCCCTGTCAATTTTCCAAATTGTTTTTCCACATTCTGGACAAGCAAACATTTGTTGATCAGAGGATAGAAGAAAAATTTTACTGAACTGCACCACATACTGGATTCCTCTCTTCTGATGGTCATCTGGTTCCTTGGGTGCAACAGCTCAGAAGAACCATTGCCTTTATGTACCAGATGGTTTGAGATTTTTCATTCTTTGGGGGATTCAGAGAATAAACACTAGCGTTTGAACCCAACTGAGAAGTGTGCTATACTACTGATCTATATAGGCAGTGTATAGCCAGTTGATGATGCTTTAGCCACTAGAAGATACTCCTGTTCCATCAAACTGATATGCACAGATTCTCAGGCCCCTAGAAATAAATACAGATGTTCCGTATGTGGGTATGTACTGGGAAGGGACTGGATTCATTTACTCAATTCAGGTTCCAAGTGGGCTAATACAAACGGGTTCAGGTTTTATTCCATGTGAAGTAGAAAGATATAGAAATAGTTTCGGCAGAGCCAATCTGTGGGGCATTGTCTTGCGTCTCCTCCAGGCAGCTGCACTCACAAGACTACGGTAACGATGTACCTCACCACTACAAATACTCAACTATGGGCTACAAATACTCAACTATGGGCTACAAATACTCAACTATGGGCTACAAATACTCAACTATGGGCTACAAATACTCAACTATGGGCTACAAATACTCAACTATGGGCTACAAATACTCAACTATGGGCTACAAATACTCAACTATGGGCTACAAATACTCAACTATGGCTCCCAGATGTTGCTCTGACCTATGACACTTCATGGAGATCACAAAATACAACACCATTTGGCTTTATTCAAGCACACATTATGTATGTATAGAGAAATATCACAAGTCCATTTAGTACATGCATTTATAGTGAAGTTCACATGGAGTAAAACCTCAACCACAGCTCCCAGATGTTGCACTGACCCAGATACTTCACGGAGATCTCAAAGTTTGACTTTATTCAAGCACACATGTGCTTATTTCTTAAAGGCCATAATATGTATTTTTTAAAACTCTAATAAACTGGATTTAATCACAATTTGAATGGTATGTTATTTATAAAAAAAAAATTACAGTCTAAAATTTGATCAAATAGCCCCGACCAGAAAACTCAAATCAAATTCAAATCGAGTTTTCCTCCCTTGACTATTGTGCGTTAAAATATGATGCGTGTCAAATTTTTTTTGACGTACAACATTTTTTCCCTCCCATTTTCTAAGCGAAACTTGGCAAAAATATGGTTCATCGTTACTATTAACATCTTCAGATATTTCAAGGGACCTCTGCCATTGACTTCTATATGAACTTGGCAGGTTTTAGGTGGAGAATTGTCCAATTAGAAATGTTTTCCAGATAAATCTCACATTCAAATTCGAGTTGGTGCTCTGAAATTTGTGAGTTTTGACCAAAAACAATTTCAAATTCGAATTTACCATTCTAAACTAAATAAATCTGCCCCTTTATATATGTATAGAGAAATATCACAAGTCCATTTAGTAAGTGCATTTATAGTGAGGTTCACATGGAATAAATCCTCAATTATAGCTCCCCGATGTTGCACTGACCCAGAGACTTCAAGGAGATCACAAAATACATCAATGTTTGGCTTTATTCAAGTACACATTGTAATATTAAGAAGTAGTAATTGTGCAATACAAGCTGACGTGTTTCATGCCTTGGTAACCAGGCACTACCTCAGCGCTAACTTCCTCTCCATTTCCACAATCTAAATGTGATCTTTGGATTCTCTGTATCAAAAACTATGAAATAATTACGCATTAAAGTGATAAAGTACCATTTTTTAATATTTAAAATATTCAGATTTTCTGTTGAGTAGTATCATTTGTGCACACAGAGCTGAAATCTATATTTGCAGATAAGAATATATCAGCAGAAATTAAATTTTACAATTAGTAAAAAGAAAAAATATACTATAAAAAGGAAGAAGCAAATACATTGTAAGAAATGATAATGGGGTGGGTCAGTGGGATAGAGATAAATGTAGAGCTGAATAAGAAGTGATCTCTTACTATTTTATCAAGTCCAGTATACATTGTGCATGGAATGGTGCACAGTATTGCATATTCCCCCTACTAGAGGTACCTCAGGGGTGTTTCTTGTGCTACTCTGGTCCCACCCACCAGGACCTCCTCCTCCTCCAAGGAGTCTGTCCTTGATGAGATTCTTTTCAATTAAGTACCATAAGTTCTGTGGGATACTACTGCCCATACCCCCTAACTGAAAGCAGGAGATTTGAAAAATACTAAGCTATTGTTTTCCACTTTAGGTTCACATTGGGTTCAGATGCATTCTCTACAAGAAAGAATGACCTATTAAATACAAATGGAAGCAGAAAGATCACTGTTGTTTCCTGTACATAAGTCAATTGAGAATTTTTGAGGGCACAATATAAAAGCTATAGAAGGCAAGGAGAATTAGTGAGAACCGGCACATGCTCACAAGTTCCTGAACCCATCGCTTCCCTCATTGAATCTTATTTTGCAGTGACGTAAATGGCATCACCAAAAAAGCTATAGGGGTCGGCGACCCCCACTGTAATCAGGTTCCCCTTCCCAACAGCACCAGTAACGTGGCAAACTCAGAGGTGTGTATTGGGCATATATTTAAAATGGTGAATTTTCTCATAACTTGTGTAAAGGTGAATATTCCCTTTAATATATGTTGATGAGAATGTTCTTTTTTTCAAAGTTTAGGTGACCCTAAAATGATTTTGAGGTAATATCAAGTTAAGCTGGCCATAGACACAAATCTGTTTATGAGCAGAGAGAAGGGCCGTTGTGCTGAATGGTTCCCCACACTTAGAGCCGTTATATTGTTTCCCTCTTTCACCGACCATTCTTATTTCTTGTTCATGAAGACTCCTTGGCTGAAACCAGAGAATCAAAGCAGCCAATGGTGTGAAGAACCTGACTTGCTGCTTCTCTTAAAGGAGAAGGAAAGCCCCAGGGCGCAAAACCCCTCCCCCCCCTCCCGTGTATTGCCCCCCCTCCCTCCTCCCCCCTGGCCTACCCCTCCCGCTGGGCAAATGCCCCTAACTTGTTACTCACCCCTCTGCGCAGGTCCTGTCCACGGAGTTCACAGTCGCCATCTTCTCCCACGCGCGTCTTCTTCCTGCTCTGACCAGCGTCTTCTGGCGCATGCGCAGTAGGAACAGGTACCGGTACAGCTCTACTGCGCATGCGCCGAATGTCACGAAGTGAAATCGGAAAACTTTGTGACATTCGGCGCATGCGCAATAGAGCTGTACCGGTACCTGTTCCTACTGCGCATGCGCCAGAAGACGCCGGTCAGAGCAGGAAGAAGACGCGCGTGGGAGAAGATGGCGACTGCGAACTCCGTGGACAGGACCTGCGCAGAGGGGTGAGTAAAAAGTTAGGGGCATTTGCCCAGGGGGACAGGTAGGCCAGGGGGGAGGAGGGAGGGGGGGCAATACACGGGAGGGGGGGAGGGGTTTTGCGCCCTGGGGCTTTCCTTCTCCTTTAAGTGTAGGACTGGCCAGATATGGGATGAGTGTGACGTAGTTGTTCAGCTTAAATATATTGTAATATATGGACAAACAATCCCTGTGTTGTTTAAACGGTAAGGAATATATATATATATATATATATATATATATATATATATATATATATATATATATACAGTAGCTTCAGACACAAAGGGGGGAATTCACAAAAGTGTCGGTAAAAAAAGTAACCCAGAAGTGGCGGTCGACAAATTTGTAAAATGTCGTACGTACGGCAAATTCACAAAGGCAGATGTTACCATCTCTGAATGTCTCGTAAGTCCGACAATTTTCTAAAATGTCGTATATCTTTTCATCGTACAAACGACATTTACCAAGACTTTTTAAACGACAATTTGTCTGACATTTTCATTTTGGAGAGCCTAAAGTGTCTCAAAAATTGTCGGTAAAAAAAATGAGTTTACAAGTAATTCATAAAAATGACGGGAAAAGTGGCGCCGAAAAAACCACGCCCACTTTTAACGACACTAATTCAAAAGTGTCGCACATGTCGGAAAACCGGAGGAGAAATGCTCTGTGAATTTGTCGGCTGTTGCTACGACACTTTCTACGACATTTTAAAGACATTTTTTCGTTCCCGACACTTTTGTGAATTCCCCCCTATATAATGTCTCAATGTCCTTAATATATTGATATTGGGTTGAGTGCAGGGACCTCTTGTATTTGTCTTCGTTATTAGGATTCTGTTCACTATCTGGTATTGGCAGAATTGTTTTTCCATGATATCTTGATCTTATATCTTTTTGCTGATACAAATGAAAACAGGACTTCAGCCTATGGAAGGATTGCTGCGCCCCCAGCCCAGCATCACTGCAACAACACAGAATATCCATTAGCAGTGTCAGAGGGTTTACAAAGGTTCGGGGGCTGGAGGCGCCTTTGGGGGGCTTTTAGTGGAAAGTATTCAGAGTGCAGCAGCTCCTACATATGGACACATTCCTATGATTTCTGTGGGAACGTGTTGCTACAGCTTTAAAGTTGAACCACCGCTGTGGTTCACCTTCAAACTAACTTTTAGTATGTTCTACAATGGCTAATTCTAAGCAGCTTTCCAATTGGTCTTCATTATTTATTTTGTATAGTTTTAGAATGATTTGCCTTTTTCATCTGCCTCTTTCCAGCTTTCAAATGGGGGTCACTGACCCCATCTAAAACAAATGCTCTGTAAGGCTACAAATGTATTGTTATTGCTACTTTGTATTACTTATCTTTCTATCCTATTCATATTCCAGTCTCTTATTCAAATCACTAAATGGTTGCTAGGGGAATTAGGTTCCTAGCAACCAGACTGCTGAAATTACAAACTGGAGAGCTGCTGAGTAAAGAACTAAATAACTCAAAAACCAAAAATAATAAAAAATGAAAACTAATTGCAAATTGTCTCAGAATATCCCTCTCTACACATACTAACAGTTACCTCAAAGGTGAACAACCCCTTTAATGATCATTCCAGCAGGAGATGGGGAGATTGTGGCCCCGCGTGCGCACGAGATCACTAGCAGGTTACACAGAGACGGAGGAGTAGAACATAGAGTATAGTTACTTACCCCTGCCCTGGAGACTCCTGAGCGAGTGTGTGGCACATGTGGAGGCTCAGCCTGGAGAAGAGACCCGGTGGCACTAAAGTCTTTGAGTAGAGTTGCATACCTCCCAACTGTCCCTTTTTCGGAGGGACAGTCCCTCTTTTGACAGCTCAACCCGCAGTCCCTCATTTGTACTGGAAAGTCCCTCTTTTCTCTGCACTGAACAGCCAGAAAAAGAAACAACGTTTCTCACTTAATTGGCTTTTAGCAGAAAGCCCAGAACAGCTAACAGGTGCAAATAAGATACTTTGTAACTATTTTGAGACACAAAAACACAGTTTAGATAAGGAGAAATATTTTCAAACTTTCATAACCTGCCAAATTTTGTAAAAGAAACATGGTAATTAGGGGGTGTGGTCACAGAAAGGGGTGTGGTCAAAAATTGCTGCGCTATGTGCTGGAAAAATATTTTTGTCCCTCTTTTTACTTCCAAAATGTTGGGAGGTATGGAGTTGCCATCTGGCTGATAAAAATGATGGTTCATCCCAATGTTAAAGATAAATATATAGGAAGGTGGCAACCCTACCTGTGAGACGCGAACCTTCAAACCCCAATGATTTCTCTGAAAAGTCTCCATGAAAGAAAGGCATTTGTTTTGTTTCTTTCTCCTCCTCACTCCCCTGTAATTCCCAGTGAGCCCTACAATCCCTGGTAATGTCGTACCCCAAGGGCCCAACCTGCTACTTGTACTGCACCCGGGCCCCTCTGCCTCCCCTCCTAGGAGCAGGTCTATAGATCACACCAGCGGGGGAACAAATACTCTGTAAGGCTACACATTTATTGTTACTTTTTATTCCTCATCTTTCTATTCAGGCCTCTCCTATTCATATTCCAGTCTCTTATTCAAATCAGTGCATGGTTGCTAGGGGAATTTGTACCATAGCAACCAAATGGCTGAACCGGCAAAGCTGCTGAATAAAAAGCTAAATAAGTCAAAAGCCACAAATAATAAAAAATGAAAACCAATTACAAATTGTCTCAGAATGTCCCTCTGTACATGATACTGACAGTTAATTGAATGAGTTGTATTTATAGTGTTTGTATAGGGCTCACACGTTACACTAAATAACTTCATGGAACTGACCCAATGGAAACAGATACAAAGCGGCCTCTGAAAATAACTTTATTTCATCTCTGCACTAACAGGAATCAGCAGCTTTTACTGTTTTTATTTTCTTCTTTTTAAAGTAATTCATTAAATTACCAATCAATAAAAAAACTAAGTGTTGAGGGCTGGTGCCTCTTTTCTCTAAAGGCAACTGTGTGTTCATTTGTATTTAATGTTCCCATGAGCCCGTGTGAGAGCTGTAGTTATACTATACAGTTGTGCTATACACTAGCTCTATACAGTGTGTCTATTCAGTGTTTCTATACAGTAGTGTTTCTATACAGTGGTGTCTCTATACATTGCTGCTGCGCAATAACCGCCCTACACAAATCTCCACACAGCTCATTGTGTACTCCACTTCCCAGCATGCCCCGGGACTCATTTTCAAATCGCGCAGGAAGGAGGAAGGGCGCATCCCAGATGCCTGGTCACATGACAGGAAACAGACGCTGCTCAATAGATTCACCCACCGAGCAAGAAGGAGCGGCGCTCCTCCTCTCACCTCACGGGCTGCTGATAACGTCTGTGACTCAACCATTCCCGGGCAATAGACTCAGTACAACGCGGATTCCTGGAGCCAGAAAGACTGAGGGGGAGAGAATTGAAATTCCCGCGCTCAGATACATGAGAGACATGAACTCTGATACCTGCACTAATTACTGACTGGAGCCGCATTACTCTGATCCTGCCGCCGCTCTAATCAGATCCTGCCGCGCTGTCCCTGCTCCCGCCATCCTCCGCGCCTCTTCACTGTCTCACTCGTGAGTATTGATCTCTCTCTCTGTGTAATGCACAGTCTACTCTACCCACTGCTTCTTATATCAGGGGTCTGTGACCATATAAAGGTACAAGGCTGCAGGCTGAGTTATACAGGGAACTCTGAGTATCACTCATGTATTATAAGAGATAATGTACCCCCTACTGTAAATGATAAGGATATTAGAAGTCACTGAGGGGTTGTTCTGTGACCATATAAAGACACAAGGCTGCAGGCTGAGTTATACAGGGAACTCTGAGTATCACTCATGTATTATAAGGGATAATGTACCCCCTACTGTAAATGATAAGGATATTAGAAGTCACTGAGGGGTTGTTCTGTGACCATATAAAGGCACAAGGCTACAGGCTGAGTTATACAGGGAACTCTGAGTATCACTCATGTATTATAAGAGATAATGTACCCCCTACTGTAAATGATAAGGATATTAGAAGTCACTGAGGGGTTGTTCTGTGACCATATAAAGGCACAAGGCTGCAGGCTGAGTTATACAGGGAACTCTGAGTATCACTCATGTATTATAAGGGATAATGTACCCCCTACTGTAAATGATAAGGATATTAGAAGTCACTGAGGGGTTGTTCTGTGACCATATAAAGGCACAAGGCTGCAGGCTGAGTTATACAGGGAACTCTGAGTATCACTCATGTATTATAAGGGATAATGTACCCCCTACTGTAAATGATAAGGATATTAGAAGTCACTGAGGGGTTGTCCTGTGACCATATAAAGACACAAGGCTGCAGGCTGAGTTATACAGGGAACTCTGAGTATCACTCATGTATTATAAGGGATAATGTACCCCCTACTGTAAATGATAAGGATATTAGAAGTCACTGAGGGGTTGTTCTGTGACCATATAAAGGCACAAGGCTGCAGGCTGAGTTATACAGGGAACTCTGAGTATCACTCATGTATTATAAGGGATAATGTACCCCCTACTGTAAATGATAAGGATATTAGAAGTCACTGAGGGGTTGTTCTGTGACCATATAAAGGCACAAGGCTGCAGGCTGAGTTATACAGGGAACTCTGAGTATCACTCATGTATTATAAGGGATAATGTACCCCCTACTGTAAATGATAAGGATATTAGAAGTCACTGAGGGGTTGTCCTGTGACCATATAAAGACACAAGGCTGCAGGCTGAGTTATACAGGGAACTCTGAGTATCACTCATGTATTATAAGGGATAATGTACCCCCTACTGTAAATGATAAGGATATTAGAAGTCACTGAGGGGTTGTTCTGTGACCATATAAAGGCACAAGGCTGCAGGCTGAGTTATACAGGGAACTCTGAGTATCACTCATGTATTATAAGGGATAATGTACCCCCTACTGTAAATGATAAGGATATTAGAAGTCACTGAGGGGTTGTCCTGTGACCATATAAAGACACAAGGCTGCAGGCTGAGTTATACAGGGAACTCTGAGTATCACTCATGTATTATAAGGGATAATGTACCCCCTACTGTAAATGATAAGGATATTAGAAGTCACTGAGGGGTTGTTCTGTGACCATATAAAGGCACAAGGCTGCAGGCTGAGTTATACAGGGAACTCTGGGTATTCTCAATACTGTATGAAACTATTGGCCGGTATGGTTGAACCCCACCATCACAAAGCTGATATGATGCAAATGTTCTGACGCTATTTCAGGAGTCCGAGACAAAGTTCCTGATATAAAGAGTTTGTTCTTTTATGCCAAAGTCCTTGGGAAAACCGCCAACTCCAACAGCTGACTCAGGCAATAGTATTTCAATAAAGTCTTGTCATTGGCAAATAATCAGCCATTGTAACTGGTCAGCACTTTCCTGCTCTTATTCATTTGTACATGAGGAGCCTGCTGCCCCCTTGTTTTATTCTTAAGGATAATCCCTGGGTAACAATACCTGTGTTTACCATGTAACTATGGACTGTTTACCCGGCACTTTACATACAAGGAAACCGGACTCCCCTTATCTCACAATCCTTTTCCAGAATTTACTGAATTCACTTCAATGCTTAAACGAATATCAAAGCAGAAATATATATTGTAAATCAAGATTAAGTCAATGATAGAAAACCACTATGTTATGGCCTAGGAAAACTACAACCCCTAATGAGAATGGGTTGACGGGTTTGTGGGTCGCAGGTCTTATCAATAGCGAGTTTTACTCCTTTTTTTCCTGACCACGCCTACTTCTAATGATGTCACTTCCTGTTTTTTTGATGGCCAGCTGGTAACAGATTGCAGATAAGGCACTTTCAGGGTGGGTCTGGGTCAGGTCCAGGGTTTCATAAAATTGATTCCGTGTGGTACCTTGGGTTCCAAGACAGGGAAACTTCTGGAGCAGAGGAAGCGCCTACTCACCCAATCTTACCTGCACCCAACCTTAAAGCTGGCCATACATCGGAAGATCAGTTTGTATGACACGGTCACAAAAGAGTGGATTTCTCCCCGATAAGCCCATCTTTTGAGGTGAGCGATAGGACCCAACGATCCGATCACAACAACCAGAATAGGGGCAGGTGGATCAGTTTGTTGATGTGGTCCTTGTTCCAATTGGATTTTAAAACCTCCCCTATCGACTTCTGCCCGACTTTCAGACAGTTATCTATTGGGGAAGCCCGTCACAAGGCCAGCATACACTTTTATTCATTTAAAAATCTATTCTATGCCCTTTAAACAATAACCCTGCCTTGAGTTTTTTTTATTTTAAATGCTTTTTGCAAAAATACCATAATAAAAGTCCTCTTCCTGCTGTGCCAAAAAGGTGATAAGGAGACATGAAATGGAAATCTCATCCTCAAACCTCTACAGAGGATTTTGAACTGGCAGCATTGGTTCCTCAGCCATCATTTATTTGCAAGCAGCCCCCAATAGAGCCATAAATCAACACTGTTTGTGCTCTCATTTCTTTGACTCGCTTCATCACTGCTCACTGCACTTACAACTGTTAACACGCACTCTGTTCTGAAACTGAAATAGTAGAATGTAAAAAGAAACTCTGAGATTGCATGGGGCTGGAAATCTTCCATAGAGCTCTGGGAATTGACTTCCAATTTAAGAAGCTATTGGGGAGCGCATGTAATATCTGGCACTGTTCAGGTCGCCCTATCGTCTTTTTGGAACAGCAGGAAGAGAACATTTATTATGGTAATTTTACATTATACACTATAATTAAAAAAGTGTGTATCTGCTAGTGTGTGGGGACCTTTACAAGTCTGACCTAAGGGTAAACCAACACATTGTTGATCCCTCTGAGATCATCTTGGGCCTAATATTGGGGCACTGCCGGTAGCTTCTGGCAGTGGGAAGAGGAGAATTTATAGAGGGCCAGTCGGTTCGGCTCTCATCTAGTGGGTTTGGGTTTGGCATGGGTCTGCCCAACTGGTCCGCAGAGGACTCTACCACAGGTTTACCCTTAGGTTAGGGTTGATATTTGGGCAACCATTGCAAGTTTGGGTTGGGTGCAGGTCAAACTGGGGAAGTATACTCTTCCTCTGCTCCTGAAGTTCCCATCTTGGAACCCAAAGTGTGCACAGAAGTAGTATACAGAGCACAAAGATGTAGGTACCAGTTGGGTGCGGGTCCTGCAGTGGCAACATATTCAAGGTTGGGGTCGGTGCAGGTTGAGTTTTCCCTGACCTACACACCACTAATTCAGGGGTATAGTTTACCCACATTTTACATTTCTTTTCATGGGACATAAAAATAATTGGTGCAAAGTTTGGGGAAAATGTAAAATCAGGGAAATGCATTATATTCTGCTAGAACTGCAATAAGTGTGAAAAGGGAAAACTTCAGTTTCACTGTAGAGACTAGAATCCGGAACTGAGAGGGGCAACACTGGAATTCAACTGAAAAAGTTTTCATTTTGCTTCCTTTTCAGTTGCTGTTCCTGCTCTCCGCGATGGCGGCTGCTGATCTACGGGACGAGCTGAGCTGCTCCATCTGTCTGAGCATTTATACTGATCCAGTGATGCTGCCATGTGGCCATAACTACTGCCGGGGCTGCATTGGGAAAACATGGGACACCCAGAAGGGATCTGGGGCTTATTCCTGCCCTGAATGCAGACAGGAGTTTAAAGAGCGCCCTGCCCTGCAGAGAAACCGAACCCTGGGCAACATAGCAGAGCGATTCTGTCCAACTGAGATAGAGCAGAAGGCGGCTGGGATCTTCTGCACCTACTGTGTCCTCTCTTCTGTACCTGCTGCTAAGTCCTGTCTCCTGTGTGAGGCTTCTCTGTGTGAGACCCACCTGAAGGTGCACAGCAAGTCAGCAGAACATGTACTGACCCAACCCATCGCTTCCTTTATTGGGAGAAAATGTTCTGTACATCACAAAGTTCTGGAGTATTACTGCTGCGAGGATGGTGCCTGTATCTGTGTGTCCTGCTGTCTGGCCGGAAAACACAGGGGCCACAAGGTGGAGCTGCTGAGTGAGGCCTCTGAGAAGAAGAAAGAGAAACTGAGGGAAGTTCTGGAGAAACTGAGGCCAGAGAGAGTGGAGACTGTGAAAGCAGCCCAGAAGCTAGAGGAGCGCAGGAGAGAAGTGGCAGAAAAAGCAGCCGGTGAGACAGAGAGAGTCACTGCCCTGTTTAGAGACATCAGGGAACAGCTGGAAACCCTAGAGAATAGACTCCTGGGTGACCTCTCCAGCCAGAAAGAAAAGATCACACTCACACTCACTGATCTGATGGAGCAGCTGGAAATAAAGAAGAACATATTGTCCAGGAAGATCCGTCACATTGAGGAGCTGTGCAACATGGCAGATCCATTCACCATCCCACACGAATGGGAATTAGATGAGGTCAGCGAGAGAGATGATATAAAGGTCCCTACTGTAGTGTATCTGAATGTGGATCGCATCTCAGAGACATTACTCGCAGGCTTAACGGGGATTGTGAATGGGTTAAAGGGAAAGGTCTACGGGCTGGAGGCTACAGACCTGTTACTGGATTTAAACACGGCTGGGAACCATGTATGTTTATCACGGGACCGGAAATCGGCTTCCTTCACACTAACAGACCAACATTACCCACCAACCTCTGAGAGATTTATGTATTATGCTCAGGTTTTAAGCACCAGGAGTTTCTCCTCGGGGCGACACTACTGGGAAGTGGAGGGCAGTAAGTTAGGGGGCTGGGCAGTAGGGGTGGCCTATACCAGTATAGAGAGGGGGTCGGGGGAGTCTGGAATGGGGAATGACAAGTCCTGGTGTCTGTACAAAAGGGATACTAATAATATCTATACAGTGAGACATGATCGTAGAGACACAGATTTGCCCTATGCCCCTTCCTGCTGGAGAATCAGGATCTCGCTGAACTATGAGACCGGACGTCTGTCCTTTTATGAGCTGAGTGAGCCAATCAGACACTTACACACCTTCACTGTCCCCTTCAGTGAGTCCCTTAATGCCGCATTTAGGGTATGGGGAAATGGAGCCGTGGTGAAAATCATTAGTTAGGGCCCTGCCCACTTGTAGGGTTACCAGGTAAAGTTCAGTATATACTGGAACATCAGAGGAGTCATCTAAAGATACAAAACCCATGAGGAGGTAGAAACACGGAGGGACCTCCGTCCTCTTGGTATGTTTTATTTTCCTCAATCTATGATTGTTTTATGCAACAAATAAATTCATGTGTGAGACTGCCTAATACCTGTGTTATTGTATTACTTACTGTTTATTCAGGGTCTAGGGCAGTATCCCCCCAGCTATCAGCTGGTTCATTCCTAAGCACTAGTTTGTTCTGAAACTCTTCCGATTTTCTGTAACCTAAAATTGGATCAAAAATGAAAAAAGAATCCTCATGACTGCGAAACGGTACATTTATTAATACAGTTCTGGGACCTGGTATCCAGAATGCTTGGGACCTGGGGGTTTCCAGATAACAGATCTTTTTGTAATCTGGATCTTCATACTAGAAAATCATATTAAATAAAGCCAATAGGCTGGTTTTGCCTCCAATAAGGATTAATTATATCATAGTTGGGATCAAGTACAAGCGACTGTTTTATTATTACACAGAAAAAGGAAATCAGGTTTAAAAATTATTAAAATGAAGTCTATGGGAGACAGCCTTCCTGTAATTCAGAGCTTTCTGGATAACGGATTTTTCTGTAATTTGGATCTTCATACCTTAAGTTTACTAGAAAATCATATAAACATGAAATAAACCCAATAGGCTGGTTTTGCTTCCAATAAGGATTAATTATATCTGAGTTGGGATCAAGTACAAGCGACTGTTTTATTATTACACAGAAAAAGGAAATCATTTTTTTTTTTAAAAAAATGGGATTATTTGAATAAAATGGAGTTTGTAGGAGAAAACCCACTTGTAATTCGGAGCTTTCTGGAGAATGGATTTCTGGATAATGGGCCCCATACCTGTAAATCAATATTTTATTTTCATTAGCATAATTGGTGCACATGGATGGCATATAACATTTATAGATGAGATGATAATTGTAGAATTAATATTGTAGAAGCAGTAAAAATTCACAAAGAAATGACAATGGGGTGAGTCGTGGGAAAGATTTAGTACTCGAATGGATTACATAACAATTAATGAATACAAGGAGAGATCTCTGACTATTCTGAACTGGATGAGACTACTCTGCAGAGCAATGAACAGAGTCCACTGTACATTTTGGATGGTTGGGCAGACATGGCAGAGAGGTCCACAGCCCTTTTATATTTGTGGCAATGGGGGTGTTTCAGAGACCATTCCCTATTCCACAAGTAGGGGTGCCACCTGGCCGGTGAAAATGATGGCTGATCCCAATGTTATCAATAGGTAAAAAAATATAAATATATAGGAAGGCCGGTATTTTTTTTCCAGAAAAGGTGGCAACCCTATCCACAAGTGATAAGTCTAATAAGGCCACTACTGATGGTACCTGGGGCATTCCTTTTCTACTACTCAATCCCCACCCACCCTAGGGCCCACCATCGGGTCAGCCCAGTATCTGCCCCACCTCAGTGTGGACATATCTGTGACCAGTGACGTAACTAGAGGGGGCGGGCCCTGGTGCGGGACGTGCAGCCAGGCCCCGCCCACTCCGTACGGCCAGAAACTGTCGCATTAGAACAGTGGCGCGAGCTGCCGGGGGGGGCCTTAGGGGGTGCGGGCCCTGGCCCAATTGCACCCCCTGCTCCCCCGGTAGTTACGCCACTGTCTGTGACAGATCAGCTTGTTTGCCAATGTCGGATCTCCCTGTGTATGGCCAGCTGAATTCTGTCCCCAAAATATTTAGCATTTAAGTAGAGACTGAGGGGATTAGTTATTAGGCTTACTTAGCTGCAACCTACCCTCAACCCCCGCTATAACAACATACCAGTGCCCATCTTGTCAGCAATAGGCAGCCGGCAATTTTAGATTTTCCCAGCCGCTGAATAGTCCGTTTACGGTTGGTATTTTGTGCAGTTTGTTAATTTTTCTGATTGGTCAAAGTGCACTGATTTTTTTTTTTAAAAATACCAAGTTATTGTTTCTTGTCAACCACTTCAGGTTCAGCGCTATAGAGGGACCAGACCCACGACCACTGGGAGGAGCTATAGTGGGTCATTACCCAATAAGCCATTTCTTCTTTTTAAGGATTAGTCTGTATAACGATTTTGCTGTGAGGCCTAGTAACTTCGTGCATGTGCCCGAATTTCACGAAGTTTCCGTTTTTTTTCCCCCCGGAAACTTTGTGCGCAGTAGATCCAACCAGCAAATGTCTCCTATTGTGCATGCGCCACCAAATACAGGGAGATCGATCGGACAAACATGGCGCCCGTGAACTCGGCAAGAGAGGACCTGCATGGAGGGGTGACTAACAAGTTAGGGGCATTTGCCTTGGGGGGAGGTAGGGGGGGGAGGGGTTTTGCGCTGAAAGGGTTTCTTTCTCCTTTAAAATGTTGTACAAAAGACAAAATATGAAAAGTGTCTGTTTTAAAGACAAATTCACAAAAGTGGAGATAGAGGTTTGTGAATTTGGTGGGAAATCTGACATTTTTATCTCCACTTTTATTTTGTCTCAATTTCACCACTTTTGTGAGTTCCCTCCAATGAGTAGGAGAACCTTCCATAGAAAAGGGTCAAGTGAGAGATTTAGAAAAAGAAAGAAGAGAAAGACCCATTGACGTGTGCAGCTTCCCGCCATACACCTAGAGGCCATTTACTAAGGGTCGAATATCGAGGGTGAATTTCCCCCATCGATATTCGACCATCGAATTAAATTCCTTCGAATATCGAAGTCGAAAGATTTACCGCAATTACTTTGATCGAACGATCGAAGGAAAAAGCGTTCGATTATTAAATCCTTCGAATTGAAAGATTCGAAGGATTTTAATCCATCGATCGAACGATTTTCCTTCGATCGAAAAAAAGCTTAGAAAGCTTATGGGGAAGGTCCCTATAGACTAACATTGGTGCTCGGTAAGTGGCGAAGTAGGTAGTCAAAGTTTGTTTTTTTTTTAAAAGAGACAGTACTTCGACTATCGAATAGTTGAACGATTTTTAGTTCGATTCGTAGCCGAAGGTCGAACTAGCCTATCCGATGGTCGAAGTACCCAAAAAAAACTTCGAAATTCTAATTTTTTTTTAGTTTGAATCCTTTACTCGAGCTTAGTAAATGTGCCCCCTCGGGTTGCCGGCCGGCCGGTATATTACAGGCTTTGCCGCTAAAAATGATGCTTGATGCCAATGTTATTAGTAGGAAAAAATGGCAAAACTATAGGAAGGCCGGTATTTCTTTGCAGAAAAGGTGTCAACCCGCTATAAACCCACGGATCTCTCTGACCACTGGATTCAAACGGAACTCTTATTAGCAGCTTGTTTAATGATATATATGTACAGCGTGAATACAATTAAATGAATAGACTGGTTGGGGTGAAAAAGAGGAATAATATAATATATAAAACTCTACAATCAAATCACTGGCTGTTGAATGAGTCGTTATTAAATGTGCCCAATGACGGATGAGGAATTAGTGAAGGATTCGCTCAGTGTGACTGACAATTCAGTCGCCATTACATCTCCTACACCAGAGCCCTCACTAGTCCGCAGGTAGCCCCCGGCAACAAGAACTATTACTGCCCCATTTTGGTGTGAGCTGAAGTTAAACATAGGAGTCCCTGATGTATCAAAGCTTAGTCAGGTAATGTCAGTCAGACGCCATTTTATTGGCCTGAGAATTGGAGGGAATTCGTTTTATACTTTCCCTCAAATGCTCCTCATATATCAGGACTGACACACGGGTGGGGATGGGCGTAACTAGGAGACGAGAACTATATATTTATATATTTGTTTGGTTTCACTTGAAGCAACAGGTTTCAGTAACGTTGTATATGAGTCGGTGCCACCATTTTATTGGTGGGATGGTCGCTACGTCACTAAGATGCGATTTCGGCGCGCATAAAAGGCAGACGATAACGGCCCTGTTGCAGGATGTAGAATTGTTTCATGCTCACGTGGTTGAGGGAAAAGGCGGAGCGCGCTATATATCTACCAATTATCTCTAGGGCAACCAATAAAATGGCGGCGCGCCTTCTATATCGTCACAAGTCTGAAGTAAAAGCGGTCATTTCATTGGGCCAGAGTGCTTGGGTTACGCTCAGCTCAGCCAATTATATTGTCAGCCACCCAGTCCTTCCCCTAGAGGCGGAGCTTAAGGCTAGAACGGCGATTGTGCTGAGATGTGAGGGACTCACTGAGGAACAGACTGGGAATTGTCCCCTGCTGCTCCCTGTAACTCCCTTCTACTGTGTCCCTGACATTCCCATCCCCTGTACTCACATCTCCAGCCTCATCTACTGGGTAAGTCATTTTCCCTCCTCCTCCTCCTCCTCCTCCTGTACTGTCTGTGGGACTGGGGCTTAAAGGACCAGTAACACCATTTTTCAAAATTTGAACAAACGAAAGTATATACATAACTTACCTACAATATGCTGATCTTTCCTGCTGTTCGGGTAAGAGGATGGAGAAATCGCAAACCGGCACTGTCCCACGGCGTCCAAGGGGTCTCCGCCATCTTCTTCCTTGTTCTTCTTCATCTGCTGTACGTGCGCGCTGCTGTGGCTCTCTTCCGGGACCGACTTCCGGTTTCGTGACGTCACTTAGCAACCAAGGAATCTTCAGATGGCGTCGGTAGTGCGGCTTCATTTCCCAGCTGCATCTCCAAGGGAACGGACGTCTTTTGGCTGCTCTCTCTTCACTGCTGACAGGAACACGCTGCTGAATCTTCACGCAGGACAGGATCTCTGCTTCACTTTTGGGTCATCTGATCTGAGGTCTGTTATTTTGGTTCCACAGAAAGGGGGGGGCGTCTGGTCTGGGGTCTGGATTTATTATTGGTACATATAGCAGGGGGGATACCTGGTCTGGGGTCTGGATTTATTATTGGTACATATAGCAGGGGGGCCACCTGGTCTGGGGTCTGGATTTATTATTGGTACATATAGCAGGGGGGATACCTGGTCTGGGGTCTGGATTTATTATTGGTATATATATAGCAGGGGGGCCACCTGGTCTGGGGTCTGGATTTATTATTGGTACATATAGCAGGGGGGATACCTGGTCTGGGGTCTGGATTTATTATTGGTATATATATAGCAGGGGGGCCACCTGGTCTGGGGTCTGGATTTATTATTGGTACATATAGCAGGGGGGATACCTGGTCTGGGGTCTGGATTTATTATTGGTACATATAGCAGGGGGGCCACCTGGTCTGGGGTCTGGATTTATTATTGGTACATATAGCAGGGGGTAACTGATAACTGTTCTTCACACAATTTGTGGTATATATATCAATGCAATTTTCTAAATAAGTTTCTGCATTGCAGCTCACTGGGATTTGATCGCTTCTTCTGGAACACTTCACTCGGATCACGTTACTTGGATGTTTGTAATGTGTTCCAGTGAACTTTATGAAACCTGTCTTGTAACGATCTAAGTACCCCCTGTTGTAAAAAAAAACTGTATGATAAAATGTAGACCCCTGACCCTGTATATGCCAGCTGTATGCACTAATAAAATTAGCAGACCCTGTAGCCCAAAGCACTTTGCAGACTCTAACAGCTGACCCCCCCATAACGCTCTGTGCACTTATAGTAACAGCTGACCCCCCCACAACGCTCTGTGCACTTATAGTAACAGCTGACCCCCCCACAACGCTCTGTGCACTTATAGTAACAGCTGACCCCCCCTACAACGCTCTGTGTACTTATAGTAACAGCTGACCCCCCCTACAACGCTCTGTGCACTTATAGTAACAGCTGACCCCCCCATAACGCTCTGTGCACTTATAGTAACAGCTGACCCCCCCTACAACGCTCTGTGTACTTATAGTAACAGCTGACCCCCCCTACAACGCTCTGTGCACTTATAGTAACAGCTGACCCCCCCACAACGCTCTGTGCACTTATAGTAACAGCTGACCCCCCATAACGCTCTGTGCACTTATAGTAACAGCTGACCCCCCCACAACGCTCTGTGCACTTATAGTAACAGCTGACCCCCCCATAACGCTCTGTGCACTTATAGTAACAGCTGACCCCCCCCACAACGCTCTGTGCACTTATAGTAACAGCTGACCCCCCACAACGCTCTGTGCACTTATAGTAACAGCTGACCCCCCCTACAACGCTCTGTGCACTTATAGTAACAGCTGACCCCCCCCCACAACGCTCTGTGCACTTATAGTAACAGCTGACCCCCCCACAACGCTCTGTGTACTTATAGTAACAGCTGACACCCCCCTTACAACGTCTGTGTACTTATAGTACAGCTGACCCCCCTAACAACGTCTGTGCACTTATATAGTAACAGCTGACCCCCCATAAAGCTCTGTGCACTTATAGTAACAGCTGACCCCCCATAACGCTCTGTGCACTTATAGTAACAGCTGACCCCCACAAACGCTCTGTGCACTTATAGTAACAGCTGACCCCCATAACGCTCTGTGCACTTATAGTAACAGCTGACCCCCCACAACGCTCTGTGCACTTATAGTAACAGCTGACCCCCCATAACGCTCTGTGTACTTATAGTAACAGCTGACCCCCCCACAACGCTCTGTGCACTTATAGTAACAGCTGACCCCCCTACAACGCTCTGTGCACTTATAGTAACAGCTGACCCCCCACAACTCTCTGTGCACTTATAGTAACAGCTGACCCCCTACAACGCTCTGTGCACTTATAGTAAAGCTGACCCCCCACAACGCTCTGTGCACTTATAGTAACAGCTGACCCCCCAACGCTTTGTGCACTTATAGTAACAGCTGACCCCCACAACGCTCTGTGTACTTATAGTAACAGCTGACCCCCCTACAACGCTCTGTGCACTTATAGTAACAGCTGACCCCCCACAACGCTCTGTGCACTTATAGTAACAGTGACCCCCCACAACGCTCTGTGCACTTATAGTAACAGCTGACCCCCTACAACGCTCTGTGTACTTATAGTAACAGCTGACCCCCCTACAACGCTCTGTGCACTTTATAGTAACAGCTGACCCCCCACAACGCTCTGTGCACTTATAGTAACAGCTGACCCCCCATAACGCTCTGTGCACTTATAGTAACAGCTGACCCCCCCATAACGCTCTGTGCACTTATAGTAACAGCTGACCCCCCTACAACGCTCTGTGCACTTATAGTAACAGCTGACCCCCCCCCAACCTCTGCCGCTAATGGTAAATGAACAGTACTTGTAAATTGTAATTGTTGCTGAGCGATGTTTGTAATGTGTTCCAGTGAACTTTATGAAACCTCTGTATTGTAACGATCTAAGTACCCCCTGTTGTAAAATATAGACCCCTATGTTCCCAACTGCATTTTAGGAAACTTCTGTTACAAATACTTGTCTGTATCTATGTCCACTGTGTCATGTTGTTTGATTAAAAGAAGAACAAAGAACTAATGTTTGTACGTTTTTTATTGAAAAAAATCATAAAGAATAATAAATACTACAAATTGAAACATCAATGACAAATAAACAATCAGAAATGAGTCCAGAGCCATATGAAAAGTATTATAGTCAAATGGCTGTAGAAATCCTCTGTACCGGCCTTTGGGCTCTGGATAAGAGCTGCGGACTTTCTGAACGACACAGGCTGGAATAGGCTCCCGTTTCTTGGGCCCTGAGAAGCCATAAATGCAGGCGATGAATGACTGATGGGAAGTCTGACGTAATTTTCTGTAGAAGAAAGAGATTATTAGTGATCTGTACAAAAATGTTGCTCTGCGCTGGTCATCACACGCCAAGGGGATAGGTCATGTGACATTATTTTATATAGGGTTAACACTGGCACGACTTTATGGAGAAAACCGTTGTTGGAGCTAAAGTGGATAAAAAAACCCATGGCCAATTGTGCCATTTACAAAGCAGTTTTGTCTGGAACTGATGTTCTTCACATAAGGAAGTTCAACTTTGGCTCTTGAGGATCGGCCGCCTCACAAACAATCTAACAGAAAGAATCCCAAGGTTTATTGAGAAGTGCAACGTTTCAGGGTCACGCCCCTTCTCATGCATGCTTGTGAAAGGGGCGTGACTACGAAACGTTGCACTTCGCAATAAACACACAAGGCAGCTCGCTTGCATTTATCCTGTGGGCCTTGGGATTCTTTCTGCTGGACATAAGGAAACCAAAATGATTCCCATAATCCTCAATCTATAGGTAAAAGTCACATGGACTTGCCTGTTGCGGCTGCTTATTCCACCCGTGGGGCGTTGCATGTTCCGAAATATCTGCAAGTATTCCAGGTGGGATTTACGTAAACACCTCAGGTAAAATTTGCTGCTATGGCAGATGCAGCCCATGTTGTAGATAATTCTTTTATTACAGATGATACTTCCATGTAACAAGAGGATTCCTGCACCGTTTTCATGTCACACAATTGCCTCTCCTACACCACTCGCTTGTCCCAATTCCATTATCTGCTGTTTCATGGTGACGTCCACTTGGTCGGTCTCGCACACTTGGTCGGTCTCGCACACTTGGTCGGTCTCGCACACTTGGTCGGTCTCGCACACTTGGTCGGTCTCGCACACTTGGTCGGTCTCGCACACTTGGTCGGTCTCGCACACTTGGTCGGTCTCGCCCACTTGGTCGGTCTCGCCCACTTGGTCGGTCTCGCCCACTTGGTCGGTCTCGCCCACTTGGTCGGTCTCGCCCACTTGGTCGGTCTCGCACACTTGGTCGGTCTCGCCCACTTGGTCGGTCTCGCCCACTTGGTCGGTCTCGCCACCCGGTCGGGTCGCGCGCAACTTGGTCGGTCGCGCCCCCTTGGTCGGTTTTCGCCCACTTGGTCGGTCTCGCCCACTTGGTCGGTCTCGCAACTTGGTCGGTCTCGCCCACTTGGTCGGTCTCGCCACTTGGTCGGTCGCGCGCACTTGGTCGGTCTCGCCCACTTGGTCGGTCTCGCACACTTGGTCGGTCGCGCGCACTTGGTCGGTCGCGCCCACTTGGTCGGTCTCGCCCACTTGGTCGGTCTCGCCCACTTGGTCGGTCTCGCACACTTGGTCGGTCTCGCCCACTTGGTCGGTCTCGCACACTTGGTCGGTCGCGCGCACTTGGTCGGTCTCGCCCACTTGGTCGGTCTCGCCCACTTGGTCGGTCTCGCGCACTTGGTCGGTCTCGCGCACTTGGTCGGTCTCGCGCACTTGGTCGGTCTCGCGCACATGGTCGGTCGCGCGCACTTGGTCGGTCTCGCGCACTTGGTCGGTCGCGCGCACTTGGTCGGTCTCGCGCACTTGGTCGGTCTCGCACTGGCTCGTTGCCAAAACATGTCGGATCACCTTTTGACCCTTAGGATTGCCACAAAAAATAGAACACAGGTTACTCAGAACAAATCCAAATGGATTGAAAAGGGAGGAATCAGTTTCCAATCATATTTTATAGACTAACCATGTTAGTTCTTTGTGCTTCAGGTTCCTTTTCACTCAATAAAATTAGCCTCCTAGCAGTCCTCTCACACCCAAGAGTCTCTCCCCCCCAAGTATGTTCCTTTCCCACAGCATTTATCTCACCCAGTCTCCACCACAGTCTCTCTTCAGCCACAGCAGTCTCTGCCCCCCCCACAGTAGTCTCTTTCCCCACAGCATTTGGCTCTCACCCAGTCTCTCCTCCAGCAGTCTCTCTCACAGCCAGCAGTCTCTCACCCAGTCTCTCTTCAGCCACAGCAGTCTCTGCCCCCCCAGTAGTCTCTTTCCCCACAGCATTTGTCTCTCACCCAGTCTCTCCTCCAGCAGTCTCTCTCACAGCCAGCAGTCTCTCTTCAGCCACAGCAGTCTCTGCCCCACAGTAGTCTCTTTCCCCACAGCATTTATCTCTCACCCAGTCTCACAGCCAGCAGTCTCTCTTCAGCCACAGCAGTCTCTGCCCCCCCCACAGTAGTCTCTTTCCCCACAGCATTTGGCTCTCACCCAGTCTCTCCTCCAGCAGTCTCTCTCACAGCCAGCAGTCTCTCACCCAGTCTCTCTTCAGCCACAGCAGTCTCTGCCCCCCCAGTAGTCTCTTTCCCCACAGCATTTGTCTCTCACCCAGTCTCTCCTCCAGCAGTCTCTCTCACAGCCAGCAGTCTCTCTTCAGCCACAGCAGTCTCTGCCCCCCCACAGTAGTCTCTTTCCCCACAGCATTTGGCTCTCACCCAGTCTCTCTCACAGCCAGCAGTCTCTCACCCAGTCTCTCTTCAGCCACAGCAGTCTCTGCCCCCCCACAGTAGTCTCTTTCCCCACAGCATTTGTCTCTCACCCAGTCTCACCTCCAGCAGTCTCTCTTCAGCCACAGCAGTCTCTCTTCAGCCACAGCAGTCTCTGCCCCCCCCCACAGTAGTCTCTTTCCCCACAGCATTTGTCTCTCACCCAGTCTCTCCTCCAGCAGTCTCTCTCACAGCCAGCAGTCTCTCTTCAGCCACAGCAGTCTCTGCCCCCCCCCACAGTAGTCTCTGCCCCCCCCCACAGTAGTCTCTTTCCCCACAGCATTTGTCTCTCACCCAGTCTCTCCTCCAGCAGTCTCTCTCACAGCCAGCAGTCTCTCACCCAGTCTCTCTTCAGCCACAGTAGTCTCTTTCCCCACAGCATTTGTCTCTCACCCAGTCTTGCTCTCAGCCAGCAGTCTCACCATTTTTCTCTCCCCAGCCTTTCTGTCCCTCTCTCAGCTCTTTTGTCCAGCCATTCTGTTCCCTTCCCCCCACAGCATTTCTCTCTCTCACCCAAACCTTTCTTTTCTGCATCGGTCGCCCTTGGGGGGATGAGCTCACATAAGTAGTTCAAGTATTTCCTGACTTGTAACCAACCAGAATCTGTGGCTCTCTTCTCCCTCAGCCTTTCTCTAGCTCTTTTGCCAAGGCGTTCGTTTGCTTACACGCAGCATTTTTTTTTTCTCACAGCAGCCTCTCCCCCGGCTCTTCTGTTCCCTCCCCCTCCCAGTCGGCCTCCCCAACAGCCTTTACCTCCTTGTAGTGTTTGTCTAGCGTCTCTCCCTCCCGCAGCAGTTCCCTCGTGAACTCAGTAAGGCACGACTTTACCTCCTGGCTTCTCCTCTGTGTTCTGCGACTTCCGGTTCGTCACTTCCGGTTTTGTGTTCAGGGACAAGACGGGAACGAACTGGTCGCCTTTTCGCCGTTCTACATGGTAATGTAGCAAGGCTATTTTGAATTTTTTTTTAAAAAAACCCTGTGTAATTTATATGAATCTATTGGGCATGGCTATTATTTTTAGACTTTAGAATGGGATTTTTAAATAAAATTTTTTGGTGTTACTGGTCCTTTAATCCTGCTGCAAGGACTGATAGAGAGGGGAGACTGGGGGTTAATCCTGCTGCAGGGACTGATAGAGAGGGGAGACTGGGGCTTAATCCTGCTGCAGGGACTGATAGAGAGGGGAGACTGGGGGTTAATCCTGCTGCAGGACTGATAGAGAGGGGAGACTGGGGGTTAATCCTGCTGCAGGGACTGATAGAGAGGGGAGACTGGGGTTAATCCTGCTGCAGGGACTGATAGAGAGGGGAGACTGGGGCTTAATCCTGCTGCAGGGACTGATAGAGAGGGGAGACTGGGGGTTAATCCTGCTGCAGGGACTGATAGAGAGGGGAGACTGGGGGTTAATCCTGCTGCAGGGACTGATAGAGAGGGGAGACTGGGGTTAATCCTGCTGCAGGGACTGATAGAGAGGGAGACTGGGGGTTAATCCTGCTGCAGGGACTGATAGAGAGGGGAGACTGGGGTTTAATCCTGCTGCAGAGACTGATAGAGAGGGGAGACTGGGGGGTTAATCCTGCTGCAGGACTGATAGAGAGGGGAGAATGGGGGTTAATCCTGCTGCAGGGACTGATAGAGAGGGGAGACTGGGGGTTAATCCTGCTGCAGGGACTGATAGAGAGGGGAGACTGGGGGTTAATCCTGCTGCAGGAACTGATAGAGAGGGGCGACTGGGGGTTAATCCTGCTGCAGGGACTGATAGAGAGGGGAGACTGGGGGTTAATCCTGCTGCAGGGACTGATAGAGAGGGGAGACTGGGGGTTAATCCTGCTGCAGGGACTGATAGAGAGGGAGACTGGGGTTAATCCTGCTGCAGGGACTGATAGAGAGGGGAGACTGGGGTTAATCCTGCTGCAGGGACTGATAGAGAGGGAGACTGGGGTTAATCCTGCTGCAGGGACTGATAGAGAGGGGAGACTGGGGGTTAATCCTGCTGCAGGGACTGATAGAGAGGGAGACTGGGGGTTAATCCTGCTGCAGGGACTGATAGAGAGGGGAGACTGGGGTTAATCCTGCTGCAGGGACTGATAGAGAGGGGAGACTGGGGGTTAATCCTGCTGCAGGGACTGATAGAGAGGGGAGACTGGGGGTTAATCCTGCTGCAGGGACTGATAGAGAGGGGAGACTGGGGATTAATCCTGCTGCAGGGACTGATAGAGAGGGGAGACTGGGGCTTAATCCTGCTGCAGGGACTGATAGAGAGGGGAGACTGGGGCTTAATCCTGCTGCAGGGACTGATAGAGAGGGGAGACTGGGGGTTAATCCTGCTGCAGGGACTGATAGAGAGGGGAGACTGGGGGTTAATCCTGCTGCAGGGACTGATAGAGAGGGGAGACTGGGGTTAATCCTGCTGCAGGGACTGATAGAGAGGGGAGACTGGGGTTAATCCTGCTGCAGGGACTGATAGAGAGGGGAGACTGGGGTTTAATCCTGCTGCAGAGACTGATAGAGAGGGGAGACTGGGGGTTAATCCTGCTGCAGGACTGATAGAGAGGGGAGAATGGGGGTTAATCCTGCTGCAGGGACTGATAGAGAGGGGAGACTGGGGGTTAATCCTGCTGCAGGGACTGATAGAGAGGGGAGACTGGGGGTTAATCCTGCTGCAGGAACTGATAGAGAGGGGCGACTGGGGTTAATCCTGCTGCAGGGACTGATAGAGAGGGGAGACTGGGGTTAATCCTGCTGCAGGGACTGATAGAGAGGGGAGACTGGGGGTTAATCCTGCTGCAGGGACTGATAGAGAGGGGAGACTGGGGTTAATCCTGCTGCAGGGACTGATAGAGAGGGGAGACTGGGGTTAATCCTGCTGCAGGGACTGATAGAGAGGGGAGACTGGGGTTAATCCTGCTGCAGGGACTGATAGAGAGGGGAGACTGGGGGTTAATCCTGCTGCAGGGACTGATAGAGAGGGAGACTGGGGGTTAATCCTGCTGCAGGGACTGATAGAGAGGGGAGACTGGGGTTAATCCTGCTGCAGGGACTGATAGAGAGGGGAGACTGGGGGTTAATCCTGCTGCAGGGACTGATAGAGAGGGGAGACTGGGGGTTAATCCTGCTGCAGGGACTGATAGAGAGGGGAGACTGGGGATTAATCCTGCTGCAGGGACTGATAGAGAGGGGAGACTGGGGCTTAATCCTGCTGCAGGGACTGATAGAGAGGGGAGACTGGGGCTTAATCCTGCTGCAGGGACTGATAGAGAGGGGAGACTGGGGTTAATCCTGCCTGCAAGGGACTGATAGAGAGGGGAGACTGGGGTTAATCCTGCTGCAGGGACTGATAGAGAGGGGAGACTGGGGTTAATCCTGCTGCAGGGACTGATAGAGAGGGGAGACGTGGGGGTTTAATCCTGCTGGCAGGGACTGATAGAGAGGGGAGACTGGGGGTTAATCCTGCTGCAGGGACTGGATAGAGAGGGGAGACTGGGGGTTAATCCTGCTGCAGGGACTGATAGAGAGGGGAGACTGGGGTTAATCCTGCTGCAGGGACTGATAGAGAGGGGAGACTGGGGGTTAATCTGCTGCAGGGACTTGATAGAGAGGGGAGACTGGGGTTAATCCTGCCTGGGCAGGGACTGATAGAGAGGGGAGACTGGGGGTTAATCCTGCTGCAGGACTGATAGAGAGGGGAGACTGGGGGGGTTAATCCTGCTGCAGGGACTGATAGAGAGGGAGACTGGGGTTTAATCCTGCTGCAGAGACTGATAGAGAGGGGAGACTGGGGGGTTAATCCTGCTGCAGGGACTGATAGAGAGGGGAGACTGGGGGTTAATCCTGCTGCAGGGACTGATAGAGAGGGGAGACTGGGGGTTAATCCTGCTGCAGGGACTGATAGAGAGGGGAGACTGGGGGTTAATCCTGCTGCAGGAACTGATAGAGAGGGGCGACTGGGGGTTAATCCTGCTGCAGGGACTGATAGAGAGGGGAGACTGGGGGTTAATCCTGCTGCAGGGACTGATAGAGAGGGAGACTGGGGGTTAATCCTGCTGCAGGGACTGATAGAGAGGGGAGACTGGGGTTAATCCTGCTGCAGGGACTGATAGAGAGGGAGACTGGGGTTAATCCTGCTGCAGGGACTGATAGAAGAGGGGAGACTGGGGTTAATCCTGCTGCAGGGACTGATAGAGAGGGCAGACTGGGGGTTAATCCTGCTGCAGGGACTGATAGAGAGGGAGACTGGGGGTTAATCCTGCTGCAGGACTGATAGAGAGGGGAGACTGGGGGTTAATCCTGCTGCAGGGACTGATAGAGAGGGGAGACTGGGGGTTAATCCTGCTGCAGGGACTGATAGAGAGGGGAGACTGGGGGTTAATCCTGCTGCAGGGACTGATAGAGAGGGGAGACTGGGGGTTAATTGTATTAGATACCCTGAGTGAGTGGCTGGTACAGTGCAGGTATGTTTTCTAGTCAGAGGGAGTTGAAACTGCAGTATCTCTGTGTGTAACTGTTGATGTAATAGATCTATGATGTCATTCCCATCTTGCTTGTCTCCTCCCCTTATTAGTTTTGATTACAGGGGTGTAACTGTCAGTGTTTAGGCTGATGACACATGAGGTGGATTTTGGCAGCATAAAACAAACTGGTGTGAAATACACTGGATGTGGAGAGGAGACGGATATCAGTGAATGGGATGTTTTTCAGCCCCTGTGGCATCAGCCTTCCCCCCCCCCCCCAGAAAATTAAATGGTATTTTACAAACCATTTTGTTGCTCTTCACATTCCCAGTGGTATCAGTGCCTGTGTGTGAGTGTGAGTGCAGGAGTGTGAGTGCAGGAGTGAGTGTGAGTGCAGGAGTGAGTGCAGAGAATCACTGGTGACTTTTCTCTTGCAGTGACCGTTACACAGAGGACATTGCAGAAGAGCCGACATTATGGATTCCCGGCCCCCCATAAAGAGAGAGTCGGATTCGCTTGCGGGTGCAGGTGGGTGATACTCTGTACCACTGTATAACTGTCGGACATTATTCCTAATCACACCCAGCGTCTGATCCAGTAGAAATGAGTAGAACAGACACGTCCGCACCACAATGACCATTAAACTGAGGGACTGAGTTGTTTTCTGTCCCACTCACATCATGACACAACTCCCTGTACCTTCCCGCAGGATTCCCAGAGGCACAGCAGCTCCAGATAAAGATGGTGAAACAAGAGTCGGAGTCAGGAGATTATCAGAGGGGAACTGGAAGCTTCTCAGTGCCGCATATTCCTGGTAAGAGACCAGCCCCCAACTACAACTCCCAGCAGCCCCTGCCAACCATTGGCTTTGAGACAATGAAAGGTTTTTGTGCATCTGAGGAACCCAGGATTTACATGTGATACAAAATACAATAATCCCTATAACTGGTACTGAGACATAGACAGGCTCATTTATTAAAGTCCAAATGTATCTTTATATTTTCTGAAAACGACACCAAATCTGCAGTTTCTTTCTCATTTATCAATACACTTTCCAGAAAATTTTGTTTGTGGTGGAAAAAATCAAAAAAAAAATAATCATACAAATTTTTCCACCCAAAATTTTTTTTCAGATTTTTGCCCGAAAACCACAAAATTTTCAGATTATTGCCTGAAACTCAATGTAGATTAGATATCTTCGGGACGTCTCCTCTTTATTTATATGCAGCCTTCCAAGGTCTGAGATGCCGGATTTTCGGATTCAGACCTTTTTCATCATCATGGTGGTATAATAAATCCCAAAACATTTGTTTCTTTTTTTCACTGAAATTCCCAGTTTTATTCAGGTATCGGACCTGTTATCCAGAATGTTTGGGTCCTGGGATAGCGGATTTTACTGTAATTTGGATCTTTATACCTTAAGTCTACTAGAAAGTCATAAAAAAAAAAAAAAGAAATTTTGCCTCAAATTAGGATTAATTACAGTCATATGAAAAAGTTTGGGAACCCCTCTTAATTCTTTGAAGTTGTGTTTCTCATTGGCTGAGCTTTCAAAGTAGCAACTTCCTTTTAATAAATAACTTTCCTTATGGAAACAGTAGTATTTCAGCAGTGACATCAAGTTTATTGGATTAACAGAAAATATACATCATAACTAAATGAGACATAAATGTGGGCACCCAACAGAGATATTCCATCAATACTTAGTTACAAATGTAACAGCCTCTAGACGCCTCCTATAGACTTTGATGAGTGTCTGGATTGTGGATGTGGCTATTTGTGACCATTGGTCCATATAAAATCTCTCCAGTTCAGTTAAATGTGATGGCTGCCGAGCATGGACAGTCTGCTTCACATCATCCCATAGATTTTCCATCATATTCAAGTCGGGGGGCTCCAGAATATTGTACTTGTCCCTCTGCATAAATGTCTTTGTAGATTTCCAAGTGAGTTTAGGTCATTGTCTTGTTGGAATATCCGACCCCTGCAGCGGAACTTCAACTTTGTGACTGATGCTTGAACATTATCCTGAACAATTTGTTGATATTGGGTTGAATTCATCCGACCCTGGACTTTAACAAGGGCCCCAGTAGTCCCTGAACTAGCCACACAGCCCCTGAACTAGCCACACAGCCCCTGAACTAGCCACACAGCCCCTGAACTAGCCACACAGCCCCTGAACTAGCCACACAGCCCCTGAACTAGCCACACAGCCCCTGAACTAGTCACACAGCCCCTGAACTAGCCACACAGCCCCCGAACTAGCCACACAGCCCCCGAACTAGCCACACAGCCCCTGAACTAGCCACACAGCCCCACAGCATAATGGGACCTCCTCCAAATGTGACAGTGTGAGTGCAGAAAGGGCTTCTCATCCCCCTGCCATACACATGTTCTTTGTGCAAATTGTGCTGAATTGTAGAACGATGTACAGATACACCTGCATCTGCAGCAAGATCTTCTTGCAGGTCTTTGGAGATGATCTTTGGCTTGTCTGGAACATTCTCACAATCCTCCGCATATGTCGCTCCTGGATTTTTCTTGGCCTGCCAGACCTGGGTTTTACAGCAACTGTGCCTGTGGCCTTCCATTTCCTCATTCCATTCCTTACAGTTGGAACTGACAGTTTAATAAACCTCTGAGATGCTTTTTGTAGCCTTCCCCTAAACCCTGATACTGAACAATCTTTGTTTTCAGATCTTTGAGAGTTGCTTTGAGGATCCCATGCTGTCACTCTTCAGAGGAGAGTCAAACAGAAGCACAACTTGCAATTGGTCACCTTAAATACATTTTCTAGTGATTGGACACACCTGCCTATGAAGTTCAAGGCTTAACGAGCTAATCCAACCAATGTGGTGTTGCCAGTAATAAATATTAAGCAGTTACATGTATTCAAATTAGCTAAATTACAAGGGTACCCACATTTTTGCACAGCCAGTTTTTCACATTTGATTTAATTACATACATCTGAATACTGCTTCACTAAAAATCTTTGTTCAGAAAACAGCCCAGTACTCAGATGTTCCTGGAAAATGAAAGACATATCACATCTTTTTTTGTCAAAAGTGGAGTAAATGATTATGCAGGCTGAGCGGGGTTCCCAAACTTTTTCATATGACTGTATCCTAGTTGGGATCAAGTACAAGCTTCTGTTTTATTATTACACAGATAAATACTTTTTAAAAATTTTGATTATTTGGATAAAATGGAGTCTATGGGAGAAGAACATTCCATAATTTGGAGCTTTCTGGATAACAGGTTTCTGGATAAGGGATCTCATACCTGTACTTAAAAAAACTTTTAGTAGAAGAATTTTTTGTGTTTTTGTGTTAGTGTAATTTAATATAGTTGCAGCACTAAACATAAAGCAAGTCCTGTATGTGGTGCTGATGTGTCTCACCTCCTGCATCACTTCCTGTTTCCTGTTAGGTTTCCCCCAGAATAACCCAGAAGAGCCGCAGGTGAAGATAAAGGAGGAAGTGCTGGACCCCAGTTATCCCGCGGATACAATGGACGACACGGTGGTTTCCTTCACGGTCGGAGGTGAGTAGGGAGTTTTATTGAGACTTGTCTGCACGTCCGGGATCTGTCCGTTTGTCTGATGGAATGTTCTCTTTGTCATGTGCTTCCTCTGTACATGGAGGAGACATGGAGCTCTTGTGGAACTTCATCCTCTCTGTACCATCGAGTGGCTTCACTATATACAAAGCCATCAGAGGAGGGGGATAATCTGTTGTTTATGTTCTAACGGCTTCATGTGGCCCCTTTGTGCTCCCCAGAGACAGACCCCCACACGTTACACATGAAGGAAGAGAATGAAGCAGCAGCTTCTGGGACTTACCAGCAGAGCGGGACTGATCCACTGACTGACAAGGGTAAGTACCCGGGATTCTTTTTTATTATTTATACTGTTCTGTATAATTCTATTCATCCTGCTCAGGAGAGCGAAGTCCCTATCCAACCGACATACTGTCATGGGATCAGTTAATAGAGCTGCTCCAGCAGAATTCTGCCCTCAAATCCAATTCTCAAAAGAGCAGATTTTTTTATATTTAATTTTGAAATCTGACATGGGGGTAGTCATATTGTCAATTTCCCAGCTGCCCCCAGTCATGTGACTTGTGCTCTGATAAACTTCAATCACTCTTTAGGGCAGAGACACACGCTTAGATTCGGGGAGATTAGTTGCCTAGCAACACTGGGCTGCAGTTTAGGGATCTCACTACTTGTGTCTGTGGGTCAGTAACACTGGGCTGCAGTTTAGGGGTCTCACTGCTTGTGTCTGTGGGTCAGTAACACTGGAGTTTAGGGGTCTCACTGCTTGTGTCTGGGGGTCAGTAACACTGGAGTTTAGGGGTCTCACTGCTTGTGTCTGGGGGTCAGTAACACTGGAGTTTAGGGGTCTCACTGCTTGTGTCTGGGGGTCAGTAACACTGGAGTTTAGGGGTCTCACTGCTTGTGTCTGTGGCTCAGTAACACTGGAGTTTAGGGGTCTCACTGCTTGTGTCTGGGGGTCCGTAACACTGGAGTTTAGGGGTCTCACTGCTTGTGTCTGTGGGTCAGTAACACTGGAGTTTAGGGGTCTCACTGCTTGTGTCTGGGGGTCCGTAACACTGGAGTTTAGGGGTCTCACTGCTTGTGTCTGTGGGTCAGTAACACTGGAGTTTAGGGGTCTCACTGCTTGTGTCTGGGGGTCAGTGACACTGGAGTTTAGGGGTCTCACTGCTTGTGTCTGGGGGTCAGTAACACTGGAGTTTAGGGGTCTCACTGCTTGTGTCTGGGGTCAGTAACACTGGAGTTTAGGGGTCTCACTGCTTGTGTCTGGGGGTCAGTAACACTGGAGTTTAGGGGTCTCACTGCTTGTGTCTGGGGGTCAGTAACACTGGAGTTTAGGGGTCTCACTGCTTGTGTCTGGGGGTCAGTAACACTGGAGTTTAGGGGTCTCACTGCTTGTGTCTGGGGGTCAGTAACACTGGAGTTTAGGGGTCTCACTGCTTGTGTCTGGGGGTCAGTAACACTGGAGTTTAGGGGTCTCACTGCTTGTGTCTGGGGGTCAGTAACACTGGAGTTTAGGGGTCTCACTGCTTGTGTCTGGGGGTCAGTAACACTGGAGTTTAGGGGTCTCACTGCTTGTGTCTGTGGGTCAGTAACACTGGAGTTTAGGGTCTCACCGCTTGTGTCTGGGGGTCAGTAACACTGGCGTTTAGGGGTCTCACTGCTTGTGTCTGTGGATGAGTAACACTGGAGTTTAGGGGTCTCACTGCTTGTGTCTGTGGATGAGTAACACTGGAGTTTAGGGGTCTCGCTGCTTGTGTCTGGGGGTCAGTGACACTGGAGTTTAGGGGTCTCGCTGCTTGTGTCTGGGGGTCAGTGACACTGGAGTTTAGGGGTCTCGCTGCTTGTGTCTGGGGGTCAGTGACACTGGAGTTTAGGGGTCTCGCTGCTTGTGTCTGGGGGTCAGTGACACTGGAGTTTAGGGGTCTCGCTGCTTGTGTCTGGGGGTCAGTGACACTGGAGTTTAGGGGTCTCGCTGCTTGTGTCTGGGGGTCAGTAACACTGGAGTTTAGGGGTCTCGCTGCTTGTGTCTGGGGGTCAGTGACACTGGAGTTTAGGGGTCTCGCTGCTTGTGTCTGGGGGTCAGTGACACTGGAGTTTAGGGGTCTCGCTGCTTGTGTCTGGGGGTCAGTAACACTGGAGTTTAGGGGTCTCGCTGCTTGTGTCTGGGGGTCAGTAACACTGGAGTTTAGGGGTCTCACTGCTTGTGTCTGGGGGTCAGTGACACTGGAGTTTAGGGGTCTCGCTGCTTGTGTCTGGGGGTCAGTAACACTGGAGTTTAGGGGTCTCACTGCTTGTGTCTGTGGGTCAGTAACACTGGAGTTTAGGGGTCTCGCTGCTTGTGTCTGGGGGTCAGTAACACTGGAGTTTAGGGGTCTCACTGCTTGTGTCTGGGGGTCAGTGACACTGGAGTTTAGGGGTCTCGCTGCTTGTGTCTGGGGGTCAGTAACACTGGAGTTTAGGGGTCTCACTGCTTGTGTCTGGGGGTCAGTAACACTGGAGTTTAGGGGTCTCACTGCTTGTGTCTGGGGGTCAGTGACACTGGAGTTTAGGGGTCTCGCTGCTTGTGTCTGGGGGTCAGTAACACTGGAGTTTAGGGGTCTCACTGCTTGTGTCTGGGGGTCAGTAACGTTGGGCTGAATGTGTAACTGGAGGGATCTCCCTAAATTGTTTAATAACAAAACTACATGCAAGTTGTATCATTTCTTTAGGCTCATTTACAGGAGTGAAAATCGAGACTGAACATATGGACACTGGGGATCCTCTGCCCACAATTAGGAGTGAAATTGTTTCTTTTCCTGGGCCTGGTGAGTAATTGTTCTTTTACATGTTGGACCATAAAACACTATTTGAAACTCGTTTTTCAAAATATTCACGAGAAAGCACAGACTTTCCATGGGCACTAAAACCCTGGATGAGACACAATCTTACTATGAAGAATTTTGCATTTCACATGTATGTGATTAATGCAAAAAAAGTGAGGAGATAGAAAGCATGGGCAAAGCCTTGAATGGTCCCAAAGAAGATTATCTGTAAAAATTCTGTATGATGACCCGTGGGAGCAGTGATGAGACGTTCTTTGGCTTTTGACTTTTTATGGATTTTTCACTTTTTTTTTTTTTTTTTTATAAGGTTGCACTGAAAACTTTATACCATTCTAATAAATGTGACCATTTACTTGTAATAACACAATTTGGGTTGATTTTATTTTTCTAAAACTGTATATCAGGGTTCAATGTGTCTCACTTTGACTTAGCCCTTTATTTGGATCTGGGTGCTAGGGTCATTGCAGTAGCTGCACCCCAAAAAATGTGAATTTCAGGTTTGGCAGAGCAGATACAAAAAATGGTTCCAAAAAACAAGAAATATAAATAAAAAAAACACAGGGCACATGTTTGTCTTGGAAGTGTGTGGGGTTCCTAGGAAGGCAAATTTGGTCCAGGGGTGACGCCTGCAAAGAGGTTAAATCTCACATACCAGGAAAGCTCCGACCTACAATGGGCTAAATCCATATGTTGTCAGACAGAGTTGCCTTGGATTTTATTGCTTTATGGTACTGGTTCCCAAACTGAGTGTTATTGGGAGGACAAACATTTGCTCTCCTACTAATTCTTGGAAACGTGGCTGAATCACTGACACCCCAATCTATAACCTTGTTATGTGCTACGTGAGGTCCCTGACTAAACACTGGTCCTCTATTGGGGGTTAAAAAAAGTCAAACAACCACTAATTTATGATAAATGCTTTGATTGAACAATTCCCATGCAATCGTCCAATAAATTGGGCAGAAAGCTTTAACAATCGCTGTGTCTGTTCCCTGTTGGTAGATGTGAAACAGGAGGAGCCAGTAGCCCCCCATATAAAGATTGAAAAAGAAGAACCAGAGTATTATTTGAACACTGTGGAAGATACAGCTGCTGATGGCGGTAAGTGACCAGGGATTATCTCTAACAGTGGGAGGGATTTTAGGGATCTGCCTACTTGTCCTGTGGGTCAGTTAAACTGTATTGGGATCTCCCTGCTTGTTTTTGTGGGTCAGTTACACTGGCTGGAAATTCCCAGCTTGTTCCTGTGGGTCAGTTACACTGGATTTGGAACTCCCTGCTTGTGCCCGTGGACCAGTAAAACTGGACTAAATTTTTGAGAACTCTTAAGTGAAAATTGATTTTTTTGAATACGTGTGAGGAAGGGCATTAGCTTCAGTAGAAAAGGGAATGTTTCTATGTTTAAAGTATGGAGTGAGGAAGAGGCCAGGCTGTATAATGAGGAATGTTGGCCGAGGGGATGTTGACAAGGAGCACACTAGGGGCAGGTTCCTGTGCAAATACATAATAACAATAGAAATATTCATAATTCTGTTGGTACATCACAGATCTTTGCCTTTGCAGGAGCTGTTGCCAATGAGACTGTACATCAGGGTCCAAATGAAATATCCGACGAGGATCGAGAAGAAATGGTAATACATAATGTCAGCCATATTTGGTATGTTCTCTAATGATGATGATAGAAGGAGATAGTATGGGGTAATGATTCAGGTATTCGGTGGAGTGCATCAGATGGAGTTGTTGCTGCTTAATTCCTCAAACCCGAGCTGAAGTCAGTCACCAGAATGGGTGAAAGTCCGGTCAATTGCAGTGTCCAGGGGCTGCCCCGGTGCTATTGGAACGAGAGCTCTGGCGTACAGTAGTGAAAATACGCGTTGAATGCATCCGTTATCTCCGTAAATCGGGTTCTAATGGGGTTATTGACATGACGCCAGATCTCAGTAATAACCCAAGTAATCGACACATACAAAGAACTCTAAACAACTCGTTACCAACGTATCACACAAGAAGCATCTCATGTTGGGTTAAAGCAAGAGCTCTCTCAAGACCTTCGCAACCTTCTTGTTGCAAAACATACTGATGCCATTGGTTTCAGACGTATTTCTAAACTTCTGAACGTTCCTGTTGGGAAGTGGAAAGAACATCAATTCGCCCTAAACCGGCCACAAGATTTCAACGAGGAGTCAAAAGAATAATCAGAAGAGTTGTCCAAGAGACAACGATCACTCTAAGGAAAGCTTCAGAAAGACCTTGAATTAGCAGCTACAGTAAGTAATGCACTCTAGTGACATGGTCTGTAATGGTCGCTGGAAATATCGTTCGTTTCAATACACACGTGTAGAGCTGAATCATCAGAAACAATAGAATTCTATCTGGATCTGACAATTCAGCAGTTCAACAGGCTGATGTTCGGGTGCCTTCTGTGGTGCCCAATCAAAATTTTCCAACATGCCCGATGGATGAGCTCTTTACTTGTTGTGTCACTAGTAATCCGACATTGTAACCACTAGTCATAAGTAGTTGTTGATTGAATTGTTTTATCTGGTATGGATTGTGAATTCTTTAGATAGTGATATAGAGTTTTTGTTCAGGGAGTTAAGGTGACCATAAATAAATAAATATTCAGTGCATGTATGGAGATGAGCCAACGACATTGGCCGAAGACAAAGATATTGATCATACACACGTATTACACGAATATTGTATGCAAGTTCATGTATAGTCGGGGGGCCCATCCTTATGACGTTGCTGCAACATTGGGGTCATTGTGGGGCCAATAAGGACATTCTTCAGGCAGGCCAGTCTCCATCGCTTGTTGCCAAGATGTCTACAGCTTTCCTTAGGCAGCGACTTAAAGGGATACTGTCATGGGAAAAAAATTTTTTTTCAAAATGAATCAGTTAATGCTGCTCCAGCAGAATTCTGCACTGAAATCCATTTCTCAAAAGAGCAAACAGATTTTTTTATATTCAATTTTGAAATCTGACATGGGGCTAGACATTTTGTCAATTTCCCAGCTGCCCCCAGTCATGTGACTTGTGCCTGTACTTTAGGAGAGAAATGCTTTCTGGCAGGCTGCTATTTTTCCTTCTCAATGTAACTGAATGTGTCTCAGTGGGACCTGGATTTTACTATTGAGTGTTGTTCTTAGATCTACCAGGCAGCTGTTATCTTGTGTTAGGGAGCTGCTATCTGGTTACCTTCCCATTGTTCTTTTGTTTGGCTGTTGGGGGGGGGGAAAGGGAGGGGGTGATATCACTCCAACTTGCAGTACAGCAGTAAAGAGTGATTGAAGTTTATCAGAGCACAAGTCACATGCCTTAGGGCAGTTGGGAAATTTACAAAATGTCTAACCCCATGTCAGATTGCAAAATTGAATATAAAGAAATCTGTTTGCTCTTTTGAGAAATGGATTTCAGTGCAGAATTCTGCTGGAGCAGCACTATTAACTGATTCATTTTGAAAAAAAATTTTTTTCCCATGACAGTATCCCTTTAAGCATCATAAGCCCTTGATGATGAACGTGCTTTGTTGGCTAAGGGTTAAAGTTTTCTGCACAACATGTGGACAAGCCAATGAAATTCTGGGAGAATATAACCTGGTCAGATGAGACCAAAATGTAACTCTTTGGATGTCCTTTCACACACCGTGTTTGGAGGATAAATGGCGCAGCACCCCAAAAACAACATAGCACCAGTGAGATTTAGAGGTGGGAACATCATGGTGTGGGACTGTTTTCCAGCCTATGGGACTGGCAGATTTCATATAATTAAAGGAACAATAAATGGAGAAATATACCGGGACGTTCTTGATAAGAATCTGCTGAAGTTGAAATGAGGTTGGACATTCCAACAAGACAATGATCCCAAACACACAGACAAGGAGGCTCTCAATTGGTTTCAGAAAGAAATGAATGGCCCAATCACCTAACTTGAATCGATGGAAAGAACTGAAGATCTGAGTTCAGAAGAAACCCCCGGAACCATCAAGATTTGAGGACGGTTTGTGTGGAATAACGGGGCAAAATCGCACCTGAGCAATGGGACTAGTTTCTCTATACAGGAGGCATCTCAAAGCTTTCATTACCAACACGGGATTGAACACGTGACTTAAGCTGGACATAGACGCAAAGATAAAGTCGCACAATTTTTGAACCGTGTGTAGATCGTCCTGACATTTTTCGTACCATGGAGATTGGTCAGTTAGTCGATGGGACAGATCAGAAGATTTCTGTCGGCTAATGATCATATCTCTGTATGTATTGTCTGTCTGACCATATCAATGGGTGACTGTCACTTCTATCTGTCAGACATAACTTTCTGTCACAGCCAGAACATCATCTTATTTGTTCTTTTACCACTTTATTTAATCGGACTGGTCAGTTGTAGCTCAAAGGATCGTTCGTCGGATACAAGTGTAAAATCTGCAGGTCTATGGGCGGCTTTAATTTATGGATTTATTTGTTTTGAGTTCTTTGTATGTGCGGGTTACTTGGGTTGTTACTGACGTCAATTTCATGTTGATTGAAATATATTTACTGGGAGAAACATTGACATGTCCAATACTTTCCTCCCTGCTTTATCTGTACTTAATTAATATTTAGATAAACTAAAAGTAATTCTTATTATGTTTCCAAGCGACGACAACTCTTTGAAGAGCTGAGGAACATGTGGGGCCCCGTAGAGAATGAGCCTTGTTTCCAGGATGATCCCGTATACACAGAGGAGGAGCTGCAGGCCCTGAGGGAACGTGAGAACGGCGAGCGGCTGCGCAATACCCGCTGGTGCCAGTGCGGCAACTGTATCTCTCTGCCCACCACCGAGGAGTCCGTGTGCTGCCGGGAAATCGCCAAACTCAAGAAACGTTTCACGGGAGGAATCACTTGCATTATTCAGGTTCAAGAGATGCAGAAATCTTGTCTCGACGCCAAACTCTTGGACTACATGGTGCGATACCGGGGCAAGGTCTCCAAAGAGAAATACACTGAGGAATATCCACAGTAAGTAACAACATGGTGCCAACATTCTGGCCCTACTCTGTTTCTTGCATAGGCCTTATATGGGCACAGAACAACCCCTCAGTGACTTCTAATATCCTTATCATTTACAGTAGGGGGTACATTATCCCTTATAATACATGAGTGATACTCAGAGTTCCCTGTATAACTCAGCCTGCAGCCTTGTGCCTTTATATGATCACAGAACAACCCCTCAGTGACTTCTAATATCCTTATCATTTACAGTAGGGGGTACATTATCCCTTATAATACATGAGTGATACTCAGAGTTCCCTGTATAACTCAGCCTGCAGCCTTGTGCCTTTATATGGTCACAGAACAACCCCTCAGTGACTTCTAATATCCTTATCATTTACAGTAGGGGGTACATTATCCCTTATAATACATGAGTGATACTCAGAGTTCCCTGTATAACTCAGCCTGCAGCCTTGTGCCTTTATATGATCACAGAACAACCCCTCAGTGACTTCTAATATCCTTATCATTTACAGTAGGGGGTACATTATCCCTTATAATACATGAGTGATACTCAGAGTTCCCTGTATAACTCAGCCTGCAGCCTTGTGCCTTTATATGATCACAGAACAACCCCTCAGTGACTTCTAATATCCTTATCATTTACAGTAGGGGGTACATTATCCCTTATAATACATGAGTGATACTCAGAGTTCCCTGTATAACTCAGCCTGCAGCCTTGTGCCTTTATATGGTCACAGAACAACCCCTCAGTGACTTCTAATATCCTTATCATTTACAGTAGGGGGTACATTATCCCTTATAATACATGAGTGATACTCAGAGTTCCCTGTATAACTCAGCCTGCAGCCTTGTGCCTTTATATGGTCACAGAACAACCCCTCAGTGACTTCTAATATCCTTATCATTTACAGTAGGGGGTACATTATCCCTTATAATACATGAGTGATACTCAGAGTTCCCTGTATAACTCAGCCTGCAGCCTTGTGCCTTTATATGGTCACAGAACAACCCCTCAGTGACTTCTAATATCCTTATCATTTACAGTAGGGGGTACATTATCCCTTATAATACATGAGTGATACTCAGAGTTCCCTGTATAACTCAGCCTGCAGCCTTGTGCCTTTATATGGTCACAGAACAACCCCTCAGTGACTTCTAATATCCTTATCATTTACAGTAGGGGGTACATTATCCCTTATAATACATGAGTGATACTCCGAGTTCCCTGTATAACTCAGTCTGCAGCCTTGTGCCTTTATATGGTCACAGAACAACCCCTCAGTGACTTCTAATATCCTTATCATTTACAGTAGGGGGTACATTATCCTTATAATACATGAGTGATACTCAGAGTTCCCTGTATAACTCAGCCTGCAGCCTTGTGCCTTTATATGGTCACAAAACAACCCCTCAGTGACTTCTAATATCCTTATCATTTACAGTAGGGGGTACATAATCCCTTATAGAGAGTAGAACGTCTCTGCTAGATGACAATGTGAATTTGTATGACCCCATGTTCCCGTTGTGCCGGTACAGGGTGATGAGGAAAGCCGCATACAGAGCCTTCACTATCTGGACCCACCGGTTCTTCCGAGAGAAAACCTGCACAGCGATACCGGCCTGTGTAGTTAATTTAGTGAGGATGAGATTCCCGTACCCGCCGGATCGCACGGTTGGGCTGCTGGGCCTGTGGGACTATCCTGCCATAGACATGGCCTTTGATGGTTGAATTCACCGAGATCTATTTTTTATATTTTTGTTCAGACCAAATCCCGCCGTGCAGTTACCGTCAGTTCTGATGTTCTCGTTTTTGTTTTTAGATTTCCTGTTATTTTTTATTAAAGAGATAAGAAAAGAGAAAGTGACCCAGTTTCTGTGCCGCTCGGTGTGTTTGGTGATTGTTTTGTATAAATGGGAGGTTGGGCCCAAACAGTGGGTGTTGGTTACAGAAATGGAGTCATTGTAAGTAGACGCCAGCAGATCAATGTGTGACTCCGGGTGTTGGCCAGTCTGTTTGCTTTGGGCAGTTGAACCAAAGCAGAACTGGTCTCATTGGGCACGGCCAGGACTCATGTTTCGAGAGGGGACTCACTGACCAGAGAACTTGTGGACTTGTCTCCCAGAAGCAGCTCTACTGACACATACATTAGACATGTACAAGGAAGGGTCGGATGCCTTTTTAGCAGAGGAGGGAATGGAGCTGTGCAATTTATACTGAAACTGAGGGGCGTTTCAAGGTCTGAATAAATAACGGTTCCATTTATAATGAAATTGGAGTAGGGAAAGTTTCCTCACAGACCCCAATAGCCACCTTCATTGTGTCCCCCATTCTCTATATCAGTAATGTCCAACTTCCCTGGTATGAAGGGCTGGAAGTTTTCTGGCCTCCATGTTGGAGGGTTTATAATGGAAGCCAATGTTAACCACCCCCTTTTAAAACACCCATTTCAACCACTTTTAAGACCATGTCCGTATTAATGGTGGTAACACCCCAAAAAAAACCAAATGGTTGGAACTCCCTGCAGGGATATCCCTAAACCAAACATTTAACTTAAATCCATATTCCTCCTACTCCCCTGTGGATAACACATTACACCCCCCGAACATGATTAAACACCTTAGGGGCCCCTAACAAGAACAATTTCTAAATAGTAATGAACCCCCAAAATATACCCCTACCAGGCTCCCATCCCACAGGGTACAGAGTAGGACAAGCAGAGTATGAGACACACAGGGAGGGAAGGCAGAACAGGACCAGTCTAATATGGCAGGAAAGCTCTCAGTCTAATATGTACTACATACAGTCACACAGGGCTGGGGCCCCATTAGCATTTTGTATAAAGTGTGAACAGGAGAACAATGTGGCAGTTTCAGTCTGGGTCTCGGGTAGAACAATAAAGAGCTTTAGGATTGTGTCTTTGCAAGTGAACTTTTCCCCACACTCTGTGCAAGTGAATATTTTGCCCCCCCCATGTGAATTTTCTGGTGAATCTCCAGGGTGCATTTTCTAGAGAAACTTCTCCCGCATTCGGTGCAGTGGAAGGATTTCTCCCCCATGTGGCTCCTCAGGTGCGCCCGCAGGGTACTATTCCTAGAGAAGCTTTTCCCGCATTCTGTGCAAGTGAACGGTTTCTCCCCGATGTGGACTTTCTGGTGAGAATGAAGATTGCTTCTGTTATAGAAACATATGCCACATTCTGTGCATGGGAAGGGCTTCTCCCCCGTGTGGATCTTTTGGTGTAAGTGAAGGGTGTTCTTACGAGTAAACGTTTTCCCACATGTGAGGTTTCTCCCCTGTGTGAAGTCCTATGTGTTTCTGAAGGCTGCAAGTGAAGCTTCTCTCACACATGGAGCATGTGAATGGGTTCCCCTCCTGATGGATCAGCTGAGGAGAAGACTGACTCCAATCTGCCCCTCGGAGGCAGCCGGAAGATTTCTGACCTTCAATGGCCGTCTGCTTCCTCAGATGTGATTGGCTCTTGGCTGAATCTGATGACTCGGTGACCTCCGGAACCTCATTGCTCGGATCTTCTGACTTTATGGGTGTTTCACAGACTGGACTGTCCTGGGCTTTTAAGGAAAAGAATAAACAAATGGGAGGTGCCTATTGAAGACCTAATCGTATATGGCTGTGGGTCAGTAACATTTGTGCCCATAAATAGGTATGAAAATGTGCCTCCAAAGCCACCGACCTTCCACCTGATGACCATACTGGGAATAGCTGGAGATTTGTACTGTCTATGGGTTCCTGGGGTGTAGCCTTAACCTTGTATCTTCCCTAGAGAAGCCTGTGCTGTGTTTAACATGTGTCTTATTAATAGAGAAACGTTACTCACCGGCCCCAGGAACGGGATCCATTTCCCTCTTTATTGTGTCCAGAGGATCCTCAGTGTCCGGCTCTTCATTCTCACATTTTATTTTATATAATATCTCCGAAGAAGAAGAGATGAATTGATGATTTGGGGAATATAAACTGGGGTGAATTCAGTGTAGGAAGGGCCTGACTCAGTGAAACTATAGGGGGTTTATATACAGGTGGAAACCAGGGAATGATCAAGGTGTTGAGGGACATTTTATAGAAACTGCAGGGAGGTCCAGTTGCACAACATTTGCCATTGGTGATTGGGGCAGGTTGACCTGGATATACAGTGAGGAGGTCCCAAGCTCTCAGAGCCGGTGAGAAGACAGGAATGACATTTTATATTGTACAGTGAATTATTTGCAGTGTAAATCGTGTCATTTAGAAATAAAAACTACACCATAAAAATGATGACCGTGTCCCTTTAACACAAGTGATTTCATGTTCATTTGATGACCTGGTGGTATTTACAGTGGAACTGGTCAATATAAAAACTGCAGGCGATACAGATTTATGTCCATGCGATTAGGGAAATGACCCTTTAAAGGGCTGCTTCACCTTTAAATGAACTTTTTGTATGTGATAGAATGGCTATTTCTTTTTATTTATTTTTGTAACTTGTTTTTTATTTGCATTTTTCAATGAAACACACAGCTTTATAGACATCGCTTAACCTGTAGCATTTGTTACATTTTGGTGCAGAGTGAAATCTGAGAATTTAGGATGGTCTTTCTTTACAGTCAAAATGTATCGGCGTTATGGATTTCAATTAGCCAATAGCCATATTAACTTTAAGGTTAAAACAATGAGAGAACCCGCGGCTATCCCAGAAAACGCTAATAACAGCCAGAAACAAGGGTGGGCTGAGCGTTCCTAATATTCTTCTTTACTACCAAGCCGCACTAATTATGCAGATAATTCACTTTTATAGACCTAGGGGCACATTTACCTAGGGTTGAATATCGAGGGTTATACATTGGATATTGGTATCCAATAAAAAGTTTTAAAAGAAAAGAATGAGAGAAAAAAAAAGAAAACCATAAAAACTTTGCATGTGGGTCCAGTTGAAACAAGAACCAGAGTCGGGGGCTGAGAGACTTGGGATGAGCAATTGGAGGAGCCTCTCGGGTTAGTTGCTCTAATGAGACCAGAGCCCTCGGTTACGGTTGACACCTTTTCTGGAAAGAAATACCGGTTTTCCTATATTTTTGCCATGTTTTGCTATTAATAACATTGGCATCAAGCATCAAGGCCAAGCCAGTAAAATACCGGCCAGGTGGCAACCCAATCCTCAGTTCAGACCCCACCTTCAGATAATGGCCTGTCCTGTTTTGTATAAAGACAATACCCGACTCAAATGTTCTCTTGCTATTTACTCTCTTGATCGGGGGTCCCCAACCTTTTTTACTCGTGAGTAGAGTTGCCACCCAGCCAGAAATACGGGTTGCAAGGCCAGTGTCGGTATTTAAGAAATACCGACAATTACAAGGCCGGTAAAATTCTGAGGAGAGAAATGGCCATAGCAGCTTCCCTCCCCCTCCCTGCTCAAAATCCCCAGCTAAGCTTGCTACGGTACTGGGACCTCACAACGCTTACGTGATGTTGTGACGTCACAATTTCACGTGATGCAATTTGTGGGCGGAGTTACCGGCGTCTTTAAAGACACGAGTGCAGGGGGATTGTACTGACATAAGCAGAAGAGCAGGGGACTGTGCAGACTGACAAACTGACAGAACAGCACACAGGCCTCAGCCCGCTCTTTTCTTCCCTCTATAGCTAAAAAATATTCCACTGCTCCACGACTCTGGCCCGCCCCTTGACGTCATGGCCACGCCCACAGTGACAGCACTATGCCCCTGTGACATCACAACCCCGCCCATTTTTAAAACGATGCACCTCGTGGAACTGCCCCCTTCCCTGGTCGGTAAAGAATTTTCAAAAAGGTGGAAACCCTACTCGTGAGCCACATTTAAATGTAAAAAGACTTGGAGAGCAACATAAGCATGAAAAGGTCCATGGGGTGTCAAGCAAGGGCTGTGATTGGCTGTTGGTAGCCCCTATATGGACTGGCAGCTACAGGAGTCTCTGTTTGGCAGAACATCTGGTTTCATACAACCAAAACTTGCCTCCAAGACTTGAATTCACAAATAATCTCCTGCTTTGAGGCCACTGGGAGCAACACCCAAGGGGTCGGAGAGGAACATGTTACTCATGAGCCACTGGTTGGGGATCACTGGTCTTGATTATCTGGGCCTTCGTGGGTGGTGCAGGCTCCTTCCATTGAGAAGTCGTGGCCAGTGAGTGGCTATTTCTAAGCAACGTTTCAATTGCTCTTATTTTTTTCTTTTCTACAGTAGTAGGATTATTTGTAGCGTTACACATACGCACATAACTGTTATTCCCAGTGGAAATGTGGATGTCCCATTGGATTGAGATGATGTTCATTCTTATATAATAATGTTATGTCTAATTGTGTCTCAGGGGAAGCTGTGAGTGACAGAGGGAAAGTAGCGCTGGCAGTGAAGCGGTTGTTTTTTTATTTATTTAAAGGACAACTTAAACACCAAATACAACTACATAAATATCTGCCATTTACTTTAGTTATTACACATTTCAGCATTTAATTTTGTAATAAATATCCCTCAGCCTCAAGTCCACAACCTGGGACCCCATTTCCGGCCAGAGATCAGACTGTGACAAAGTTATGGAGTCAGTGGGAAGTCTCTACACTCCCAGAAACCCTTGCGCTCGTCCCTGCAACTCCCATTGGGCGCCTGTGCGGGTAGTTGCTGGTTGCTAGGCAACTGGTGAAGCCAATTACGTGCGTCAGTCAGAGCCACCACGTGTCTATACGCGGGGGATACGCGCCCACCGACAAAATGGAGGCAGTAGTACAAGCGCAGCAGCCGTTACGACAGTGAGATCTACCCACACTCGGCAACAGAATTTAGAGGTTGATATTGATTTCCCAGCGCCGGACAGAGATGCCTCAAAGCTTTCCCTTGGGTTCACAACACGGGCTACGGTAACCTAATGTGAGAAATGCCTCTTACTCTCTGTGTGACTGAGTGCTCAGCGTATGTCACGTTCTATTTCCGGCCCCCTACATCCTGATTGGCTGGCGCTCGCTTCAATCTCAATTCAAAGCTGTAGCTGTACTTCAGGCGGAACGGGAAATACGCATGTGTGTTTGTGAAAGTTTTTCAGCTAATCATAGTCTTCTGGTGGGGCGTGTAAAGATAACTGACAGGCGGGACGGCCAATAACGTTCTCAGGAGGACAGTTACGCTATTGGCTGCTCCACGAATCTGCCAAACAAGAAATAATGGATTAACTGCCGGGCGGGAAGAGGCGAATCTGCTCCTGTTGGTTTTAAATCTCCAGTGAGTCGTGTCAGTTTGGGGCAGTGAAATGTTCCTCTCACACAGGGAGGCCGAGCCTTAATGACACCCAGTGAAATCTACAGGTAAATTCGACTCCTGATATTATTATTATTCACCTGTGTCACGTGTCCCTCACTGTATTCACTCATCCCCCACTGGCCTCTCCTACTCACTGGCCTCTCCTACTCACTGGCCTCCCCTACTCACTGGCCTCTCCTACTCACTGGCCTCTCCTACTCACTGGCCTCTCCTACTCACTGGCCTCCTCTACTCACTGGCCTCTCCTACTCACTGGCCTCTCCTACTCACTGGCCTCCCCTACTCACTGGCCTCTCCTACTCACTGGCCTCTCCTACTCACTGGCCTCCTCTACTCACTGGCCTCTCCTACTCACTGGCCTCCCCTACTCACTGGCCTCCCCTACTCACTGGCCTCCCCTACTCACTGGCCTCCCCTACTCACTGGCCTCTCCTACTCACTGGCCTCTCCTACTCAACTAAAACATGCTCTTGTCGCCCCCATTCTGAAAAACCCCTCTCTTGATCCCTCCAATCTTGACAACCTCCGACCTATCTCTCTGCTACCTTTCATCTCTAAACTACTTGAGCGCCTAGTCTACAACCGACTTACCTCATTCCTCTCTGACAATAACCTGCTGGACCCCCTACAATCTGGTTTTAAGCCACAACACTCCACTGAAACTGCCCTGACTCGACTAACTAATGACCTTTTAACCGCTAAAGCCAACAATCACTTCTCACTACTAATACTGCTTGATCTCTCAGCCGCATTTGACACTGTAGATCACCCTCTCCTCCTCCAGTCCCTCCAGTCGCTTGGCCTTCGTGACACAGCCCTGTCCTGGTTCTCTTCTTACATCACCAATCGTTCCTTCAGTGTATCCTACAATGGAGTATCATCTTCTCCCCTACCTCTTTCTGTTGGAGCTCCTCAAGGCTCTGTCCTGGGACCATTACTATTCTCCCTCTATACTTCCTCCCTCTGCAAATGAATCAACTCATATGGTTTCCACTACCACCTCTATGCTGACGATACTCAGATCTATCTCTCATCTCCTGATCTCAACCCAGAACTCCTAACTCGCGTCTCCTCCTGCCTGTCCGCTATCTCTACCTGGATGTCACAACGCTACCTTAAATTAAACCTCTCTAAAACTGAAATGATTCTCTTTCCTCCAACTAACACCAGTAACATCCCCGAAGTATCCATCATAGTTAACAATTCCACTATCACCCCCTCTCCCCAGGCCCGGTGCCTTGGGGTTATCCTAGATTCTGCCCTGTCATTCACTCCTCATATCCAGTCACTTATTAAATCTTGTCACTTCCACCTAAGGAGCATATCCAAAATACGATCATTTATCACCCAAGATGCTGCCAAAATTCTTATTCACTCTCTCATCATATCACATCTAGACTACTGCAACTCTCTTTTAATTGGCCTTCCCCTCCAGAGACTGTCAGCTCTCCAGTCCATAATAAACACTCCGTTACCTTTCAGAATCAAATTCAAATTAATGACACTGACTTTCAAAGCACTTCACAACTCTGCCCCACCCTACATCTCTGAACTCATCTCTATATACTCACCCACTCGCTTACTACGCTCCTCTACTGACCTGCTACTCAACTCTTCTCTCATTACCTCCTCACATGCTCACATTCAAGACTTTGCAAGGGCTGCACCCCTCCTCTGGAACTCTCTCCCACGGTCTGTCCGACTTTCTCCCAACCTTTCTGCTTTCAAGAAATCTCTGAAAACGCACTTCTTTCGAGAAGCCTCCCCTCACTCTGCTTAACTACCAAACGCAACACCACATACAGTACCACATTTCTCACTAACTTAATTATGATCCTGCCCACTCCCACACCTTGTGTATTACTCCCTTCCCTTTAGAGTGTAAGCTCTTTCTGCAAAGGGCCTTCCTCGCCTTCTGTATTGATTGTGATGTATGTAACTCGATATGTTCTATGCATGTAATTCATGTGATTTAGTTGTATAATCACATTTACTTTACAGTGCTACGCAATATGTTGGCGCTATATAAATACATGTTAATAATAATAAATACTCACTGGCCTCCCCGACTCACTGACGTTTCTTTATCCTACTGACACTGATATCTCTTTATAAACTTACACCCCCTTTTCTAACACAAATGCCCTTACCTAATCTGACTGTACCACCGACAGAGATCCCCTTTCCTAAACTTAATGGAGACATATAGGATCAATGTAAAAACCCTAACTGTGTTTGCAATTATAAGTAATAGAGGGTGTTGCTTTTACTTGGTGCCAAAAATTAATATTCTCTTTAAAAATAGCCCCTTTATTGGAGCTCCCTATAGATGTTCTCTGGTCCCTGCACAGTGCTACAGCAGATTATGTGTCCCCTCTAGGAATACTGACCCACACCTGCCGAAGAGTGCAGCTGAGCTCATGGGCACCATCTTCGATGCTTCGGTAATCTTCGGGTCTTTCTTGCTTACCTTCAGCAATCTCCACCTCTTTCAGCGCATATGCAGTTATAACGAACCGGACGTTTGCTCCAACTCTGCATACACCAATAAACCGCCCACTTCACAAAGAATACGGAAGCGCCGGAAAATGGTACCCGTGAGCTCCGCTGCACTCTTCTGCAGGTGTGGGTCAGTTTTCCTAGAGGGGACACATAATATGCTGCAGGACTGTGCAGGGGGGAGGCAGGATGGTGTGGGGGGGGGCAGTGGGGACTTTTGCTTAAACGGGGGTTTAGTTCTCCTTTAAAGAACTAGACGTGTTCATGTGTATGCAGTTGGTTAACCGTTTGTCTTTGTGGGTCTGTGACAAGATGTGTGTATGGCAGTATCTCCATATTCATTATTCTCTGTGTCCCCATATACATTGTCCTCTATCACAGTAGCCGTCCAGTCTATAGCAGTATCTGTATGGGGCCATGTTATTACACGTAACACATACATGTTATTATTATCTGACATCTGTAGAAAGGGTTAAGAAGTGTGTGCATACATAGGCCACGTGTACAGTGTCTCTGTAGTTCTTTTGCAACTTATTTACATGCTGGAGATAACAACATATTTTTTTCTCTCTTTCTAGTAATTTTCCACCAAACAATTCTTCTGCTCACTGCCCAAAATTGACTGAATTTGATAAATAAACCAGAAGTTGAAACGAAAGTGCTGCTTGTCTATGAGATTGGTTCCTTCCCACAATGGCATCTACTGACCTGAGAGACGAGCTGAACTGCTCCATCTGCCTGAGCGTTTATACTGATCCTGTATCCCTGCCGTGTGCCCATAACTTCTGCCGGGGCTGTATTGGCAGTGCCCTGAATTCCCAAGATGCAGTTGGGACTTATTTTTGCCCTGATTGCAGAGCAGGGTTTCAGGAGCGCCCTGCCCTGCAGAGGAACATCAAGCTTGGAAACATAGCAGAGCGATTTCTCTCAGCTCAGCCGGAGCCTGAGGAAACTGAAATTGTCTGCACCTACTGTGTTCATTCTCCTGTACCTGCTGCTAAATATTGTATTCTGTGTGAGGCTTCTCTGTGTGAGACCCACCTGAGGGTGCACAGCAAGTCAGCAGAACATGTACTGACTGAACCAACCGCTTCCTCTTTGAATAGAAAATGTTCCAAACACAAGCGGATCCTGGAGTATCACTGCTGTGATGATGGTGCCTGTATCTGTGTGTCCTGCTGGGTGGGTGAGGAGCACAGGGGCCACAAGGTGGAGCTGCTCAGTGAAGCCTGTAAAAAACAGCAGGAAAAACTAAGAAATACTCTGGAGAAACTGGGCCCAGAGAAAGATGAGACTGAGAAGAGAGTTCAGAGCCTTAAGGAGTGCAGTAAAAACATTACAGAAAAAGCCGCTGGTGAAACCGAGAGAGTCACTGACCTATTTAGGGAAATCCGGGAACAGCTGGAAGCCCTAGAGAAAAGAGCCCTGAGTGAGATCTCCAGGCAGAAAGACAAACGTCTATTCCAGGTCACTGATCTGATCCACCAGCTGGAAATAAAGAAGGACGAGCTGTCCAGGAAGATCCGTCACATTGAGGAGCTGTGCAACATGGCAGATCCACTCGTACTCTTACAAGAACGGAAAGATGGAGCTGAGGGGGCAGATAATGAGAGCAATGGGGGCGATGATAAAACTCTATTTGTAGAGGATTTGGATGTTGGATTCATTTCGGAAATATTGCTTACAAGCTTAGCTGGGATTGTGACTGAGGCAAAAGGAATGATCTGTGGGCAGGAGGCTACGGGGATGTTACTGGATATAAACACGGCTGCTAATAACGTCGTTGTGCCGGGAGACCGGAAATCTGCTTCCTACTCCCGAACTGACCAGCGCATCCCACAGACGCCCGAGAGATTTCAGTATCACGGGCAGATTTTAAGCACCCGCAGTTTCCACACTGGGAGATATTACTGGGATGTTGTGGGCAATGAATCTGGCTACTGGGGCATAGGAGTGACCTATCCCAGTATAAAGAGGAGAGGAATCGAGTCTTGTATTGGGAATAATAACAAGTCATGGGGTTTATACAGAGAAAAGAATAAATACTCTGTGAGATATGACAGTAAAGTCACTGATATTCTCTACTCGCCTTCCTGCGGGAGGATCAGAATCTCATTGGACTATGAGGCCGGACGTCTGTCCTTTTATGAGCTGAGTGAGCCAATCAGACACTTACACACCTTCACTGTCACATTCACTGAGCCCCTCCATGCTGTGTTTTGTTTGTGGAATTATGGGGAATGGCTGAGAATCATTAGCTAAAATGTTAGCTGTTGTTTAAGGGCCACCATACCTGGATTTATTTGTTTCCTTTTGAATTTGCTTTGTGATAATATTTAAGGGCTGAATGAGAATGTTCTTGTTTTTATCCTTCACCCTCCCCCCCCCAGCTAAATTCATGCGTGTTTGATTTTTGTCTTGCCATTTTCTTATTGCCATTGTGGTTGCCATCTTTCTTACTAGCCACAAACATCCTATTTTTTTTTTTTTTAAATATTCCTCCTGTTAATTGATTAAAACAGCACATGGAGTTTTAATCAATTAACAAATTAAGGTCGGGAAGGGAAATCTGACAACTTTTTGTCACAAAAGGAATTTGTTTTTCTCGCCTTCCTGCTCCTAATTTGCATATACAAATTTAGCTGAATCTTTCACAAAGGATCTGAGGATTAGACCAAATCCCAATTCTACTTCTTCCCTTTGGATTCGGTTTGGTATTCATCTGAATCTTTCACAAAGGCTTCAGGGATTTGGTCGAATCCCAATTAGTGGATTTGGTGCATCCCTAAGCACAAGTAGCACTATTTGCTTGACATGGCCACCTATGTGTTGGCAATGCTGGTCAAGGAGCAGATCACAATGGAGGCCCCAACGCATTGATGTGGTCCTCAGCCTGATGGGATTTTCTGATCGATATCTGGCCAGCCATCAGCCTATGTTTTCTGGAGGAAGTTGGAGAGGGCCCATACACAGGCAGATTAGCTGCCAACTTGAGGTGGCCATACACGATAAGATCCGATCATTTGCCAAACAAGTGGATCTTTCCCCGATATGCCCACCAACGGCAGGGCGACATCGGGTTAATCTGAAAGTTTGGCCCTAGGGCTGAACAATCGGATTGCAATGAATAGAATGGGCGCTGATTGCTCATAGGACCACATCAAATAGCCTATACAGTCCTGGATGGATATCTTGGCCAGATATCGATCGGGGAGATGCGTCGGAAGCCCCCTTACACTGGCATATAAACTGGACACTGGACCATTATCTGCAGCTTTAATCTGCCCCTGTATGGCCACTTTAAGACTAAAGGGGCTGAATTGGCATCTTCAATCTGCACATGTAAAGACAGTTTTATAGGGGGAGGCAAGGTGTTAGAACACATTAGAACTACAAAGTGACAGTGACACGTTACTATAAAGAGCTGAGCAGATCAATATTCATTTGCTGTATTCTCCGTTGCAAGGGAGCAGGTTAGACCTCCTGCTAATGATTAGTAAATGAGAAATAGGCGGCAGCGTAATAAAAGTCCATTTCATTTAACCTTTATTCTCACCCAGATGCATCTCACTGTAGATCTTGCTTTATTGTTGTACTATTTTATATTGTTTCTAATAGATGGTAAAGTTGGCTTTTTAATTGTAGTTCGTGGGGGTATACACAGATGAAGCAAACTCCAGTGATGCATCTGGCACATGTTGCACATATTTTACTTTATTTCAGAGGGAGAATTAATGTTCTTCAAGCTTTAACTGAACGTTGTCCATCTGAACTGATCAGGGTTGTGTCTTAATTTCTGTTCCCTGAATGTGAGAGGCTGTTACCCCGCCATATCCAATCCCCCAATAAAATGCTCTCTACTAAGTCTGATTGGCCTAGTGCCTTCCTTTCCCAGTTGCCCATCTGACTCTCACATATATCCGCTTGTAGACCAGCAGGGCTCTATCCATCACTACACAGCGGCTCTTCTAATCCAAACTGGATACGTCAATTTCTGTTAAACAACCAACTCAAGTCAAAGGGGTGATATAGAATCGAACACAAGTATTTGAATAGAAGTAATTAAAAATTCCTCAAAACCTTGCTGGTCTTACCAGCCATTACACCTCCTGCTAGCTACTTCCCCAGCTTGTAGAGGAGACCAACAATCCATACAGCCAAAAATAAAACCATGGAATCATTCTTGGTGCAAAACTGAGTTGATCAATTTTATTTTGATGATGTTTCAGTTTGAACTTGTTGACTCTAAGGGGCTGATTCACCAAGGGTCGAATATCGAGGGTTAATTAACCCTCGATATTCGACTGGGAATTAAAATCCTTCGAATATCGAAGTCGAAGGATTTTAGCGCAGATAGTTCGATCGAAGGATTATTCCTTCGATCGAACGATTAAATCCTTAGTTTCGAAGGATTTTAATCCAGCGATCGAAGGAATATCCTTCGATCAAAAAAACGTAGGAAAGCCTATGGGGACCTTCCCCATAGACTAACATTGAGTTCGGTAGGTTTTAGATGGCGACCTAGGGGGTCGAAGTTTTTTCTTAAAGAGACAGTACTTCGATTATCGAATAGTCGAACGATTTTAAGTTCGAATCGTTCGATTCGAAATCGTAGTCGAAGGTCGAAGTAGCCCAAAAAAGAATTCGAAGTTCAAAGTTTTTTTTACTTCGAATCCTTCACTCGAAGTTAGTGAATCGGCCCCTAAAGGGTGTCTTTTATCTATTTTTCTAGATGTTAACGGGGATATTGTTTTGTCCCATGTTAAAGGGATACTGTCATGGGAAAACATGTTTTCTTTTTTCAAAACACATCAGTTAATAGTGCTGCTGCAGCAGACTTCTGCACTGAAATACATTTCTCAAAAGAGCAAACAGATTTTTTTATATTTCATTTTTAAATCTGACATGGGGCTAGACATATTGTCTGTTTTCCAGGTGCATCCAGTCATGTTACTTGTGCTCTGATAAATTTAATTTGTATCTATTCTTCACTACATAGCGGCTCTTCTAATCCAGACTGGATATGTGAAATTCCGTTAAACAACTTCAGTCACTCTTTAGTGCTGTCCGCTCTCTCTCTCTAAGACCAATAGGGAAGCTTTGAAATCTATAGTTGGGGTAGTAAAGGAAGGGTCTTCTACCCATTTCACATAAGTTCCTAAATGACAAATAACAGGAGTTTCTGTAGCAGGAATCCAAAATCCATAACAAACCATTCTCTTTTGCTACTGCAGCTCAGGTGTGTTTGTGTAGAACCTGAACTATGGGCTCAGCTTTTGGACTCTTACTGGGGTTGTTTTTTTTTATATTGCGGTGCTTTTGAGTCAGACTCAACAGAGCATACTTCTTTTAATTATAGCAACTGACCCAGTCCGGAGGCAAGAAACTAATATTCCCACCACAGATCTAGGTCTGTGGTTACTAGAAATATATTTTTATGAACTTTGTTTTGTTATTACCAAACTGTTCTTCATATTTAACCACATTATTTCTTCATTTGGTGCGTATGTGTGTAATGTTTGCCATGGCCACTCACATCTATTTTAATCTATGTGTCAGTGCTAGTCAGGTAGCTGAGCAACCCAAACAGGAGGTTAGTGTCTTATTTATACACAGGTAGACATCTACAATACTGTGACTGGAAGTCAGCACCACTCTGGATCCCTTTTTTAATGTGTACATATCCCATTGTGTTCTCTCCACAGATTACAAGACAGAAAATTAATATGAGGTGTAAGTGGAGATCCCCTGTTAAACATCACAGAAGGATACCCCTCAGTGACAAATTTATTTATTGTTTGATTGCTCCGCTCCTCACTTTTTTCTTAATCAAGAAGATTGATGGACTTTCTATAAACAGAATCAAATTGGTACTGTGACTGATATGCAAACACTTAAATCTTTTTGTATCTGTTTGTATCTTATGAGTGGCCACTAGATGGTGGTGTGTAGCAGACCAAATATAATGAAAGGTAAAGCAGATGTGATACCTTGACAAAGGGTCAGTGTGAAAGTGAAATGTTGCTCTAGTAGTTTGTGCCAAGAAAACAAAATGATTACATGAAGTTGCCTTGGAGTACTGACCAGAATTTTGATAACACAGGTAGACATCTGGAAAACTAGCCTACATTACTCTTTCATAATGAGGGCTAATTCTACAGACGGGTTAAAGGAGAAGGAAACTCCCAGGGCGCTAAACCCCTCCCCCCTCCCCTGTGCTGCCCCCCCTCCCTCCTCCCCCCTGGCCTACCTGTCCCCCTGGGCAAATGCCCCTAACTTTTTACTCACCCCTCTGCGCAGGTCCTGTCCACGGAGTTCGCAGTCGCCATCTTCTCCCACGCACGTCTTCGTCCTGCTCTGACCGGCGTCTTCTGGCGCATGCGCAGTAGGAACAGGTACCGGTACGGCTCTACTGCGCATGCGCCGAATGTCACGAAGTGAAATCGGAAAACTTCGTGACATTCGGCGCATGCGCAGTAGAGCCGTACCGGTACCTGTTCCTACTGCGCATGCGCCAGAAGACGCCGGTCAGAGCAGGAAGAAGACGCGCGTGGGAGAAGATGGCGACTGCGAACTCCGTGGACAGGACCTGCACAGAGGGGTGAGTAAAAAGTTAGGGGCATTTGCCCAGGGGGACAGGTAGGCCAGGAGGGAGGGGGGCAGCACAGGGGAGGGGGGGAGGGGTTTAGCGCCCTGGGGTTTCCTTCTCCTTTCAGAGGCTCAAAGTCATAATGCAGGCAATAGTCAATGGCAGGTGGCATTCAGCTTGGTCAGAAACTGGTATACGGGTCCGTCTCCAAAGATCAGTCAAAATAGCGAATTTGGAGCACACAGGAACTCATTTACGAAGAACCTATATTAAGGCATTGAACCCGAGTCTCCGGCATCGCTATGTTTTGGATTTTCATGCCGATGAGCGATGCGGTGATATCGCACACCGCTGTGCTATATTGCTGAATACTGCTGATGTCAGTACGCAGGCATGAGCGTCACCATCATGAAGATAAAGCAGAGGTCAACAGAGTGCTCCTGACCGTATCCCCTCCCCCAGGGGGCCATCGGACCATCACAACCAGTTTTTGTCTGTAAAACTGCCATTGAACATAACCCAGGAACGTCCTTCTAGTCCAAAACCTCTCTGTTGGATGAGATACTGTAAAGATCCTCTTGAAATTCTTGAGTCCAGAATTTTCTCAACTTCATATTCTTGTTGATCTTCAACAATGACCAGAGCAGGAGGGGATTGTCCAGAGGAGAAACAATTAAAAATTGCAGGTTTAATAAGAGACAAGTGAAAAGCATTAGGGATGCGCATCACAGAGGGAAGATGGAGTCCACAGACTTAATAATTTCTAGAATAGGGAACAGTCCAATAAACATGGGAAATGGAATCTTTAGGTGAATATTCTTAATTGAAAACCAAACTTTGTCCCCAACAGTGTATTGTGGATAGGATTTGTGATTCTTCTAGGTATATCCCTTGTGTACCACAGAACGCTTTTCCAAATTTGCTTTAGTGAAACTCCAAATTGCAGACATGTTGACCACATAATCATTGTTTGCTGGAACATCAGAATGGAGTCTTGTGGAAATGCTTGAGGATTTTGACCATAAACTGGCAGGAAAGGTAACCTCCCAGTGGAAGCATAAAAATAATTATTATGAATGAATTCTGCCCAAGGAACAAGCCAGTCGATTCAGAAAATATGAAAAATGTTGAGAAAGTTCCATAGCAGAATGGAATGTGCCATTTTAATAAAGCAATCAATTACTACCCAAATGATGGTGTTCCCTTTGGAAAGCAGCAGTTCCACAATAAAGTCAATGGCTAGATGAGTCTCAGGATGAGAGGTAATTAGTAGAGGCTGAAGAAAAATGCAAGGTAGGGAATAACTGGGTTTAGAAGAAGCACAGACAGACATCTTTTTTTTCAATGTCACCATATGAGACAATTTAACAGTTCTAAAGTCTTTTTGACTCCTGGATTGCCCACTGTAAGTGAGTTGCAAAATAGAGACGGAGATCTGGGGTAATATACACCATATCAATGGCAGTTAATGTACTAGACCCAGAAATAGAACCCCACAGGTATCATCATTATCTAAAATATACCGCAGTACAGTTCTTATATGATATGATATATGGAAGGTTCCTAACTCTACAACCAAAGACTTCACATATTACTCCCCATACCATAAAACATATACAAGAATTGACCTCTTTCTAACATACCCACAGACACCGAACTTTATTTAAACCCACGAGACATAGTTAACACATTTGCCCAATTTTACAGTAAGCTCTATAATTTACAGTATGTCGACTCCCGAGATAGTAAAAGTTTTCCAATATAAGTTGGATTTGCCGACACTTACACCAGGAAAATTCCCCACTCTAACAGCCCCAATCACAAAGGTGGAGGTTCAAACTACAATTAAATCCCTCCCACTTAACAAAGCTCCAGGCCCAGAGAGATACACAAACAAATATTACAAAACCTTTGCTTACTCCATATTTAACAAAAGCACTAAATGATGCAACTTCTACAGGGACATTCCCTAAAGAGATGTTATCATATATACCTCGGAGTTCCATGACCTGTATAAAAACACTCAGCCTTTGGCCTCATACTTTTATATGGTCATGAAACTCCTCTGTAACTAATAATATCCTTATATTTTACAAGAGGGGGTACTTTATTCACTATATATAGCCACAATCCCAAAACCTGGTAAAGACCATACTAAATGCCTAAACTATAGTCCAATATCCTTCCTAAATGGAGACCTAAAGATTTATGCAACCATATTAGCTAAACAATTACAACCTCTTTTACCGAATTTAATAAATAATGACCAAACAGGCTTTGTGAAGGGCTGAGTAGTATGACTCACTACTCTCACCCAATTGCTACACCACCATAACACCCCAGCATTAGCGATTGACCGTGGAGAAGGCATTCAACCACATAAATTGGTCCTATTTATACATGTTAATGCAAACATTTCCTATCTCCTTATCATTAATTACTGCAATAATGACACTATACTCATGTCTGACAGCCCAAGTTAATGTGCACAGTTTCCTATCACATCCCTATCACAGAGCAGAACTCTTCTTGCAAAAAATTGGAAAAGAACCTCATCACCAACCAAAAAGGAGATCCCAATTAATACTGACCGTATCCAGCTTTATGAGTGAGTTTTTGCAAAAATCAACCACCACCAAATCTAAGAGGAAAAACCTCTCCAGAGGGAATCATAAACAATGAAGAAGACTCCCATCAAGAATAGTATGAGAATGGACTAAAAACTAGAGTCATTTTATCCACTTTTATGTCTGGTCTCGTTAAACCCCCACCCCTCTTTTCCTTCTTCTTTCCTTCCTTTCACTGTTTTTGTCAAATAAGTACTGGAAAATGAAAATTGTTAATAAAAATATATATATATATATTTTGGATTCATTTTACTCCTTGCTGCAATGCTTCTTTCCATCTCTCATCTATAGTCCTATTATAGTTATTTTGGATTCCATGTACCTGACATTTTCAACTGTCCCAGGTAACTTGAAAGCCTTAAAAGCAGGTCACAAGGACCAACAAGGTTTTGCTTTGTGATGACGTTCACTATTCACTAAATATCATTATATTATTTATTACCTGAAATAAGTGAAATATCAGCTGTCATTGAAGCATATTTACAAACCCCATTACTCTAGTAAATGTCTCTACATAAGTCACCTGTAATAATATTACTGACTGTCCATTGTCTGCAGTGACTTTCTGATATATCTGGGTAATTATGTGTAAAGGGGCTGAGCACTTGTACTGAGATTAACCTCTGAGTCAACTGCAATAGTGAACCAGGTACAATAAACACTTACATAACAAATTCTCGCAATTAACAATGTTCTATCATATTTGAGAAAAAGACAGAGAAAGGCAACAGTGATTAATTTCAATATTTTATGAAAAAGGCATCCATCCCTTCCTAGAATAATGTGATTTATCTGCCAGTTCAGGTCCCTGATAAAGGGAATTGTCTCAGTGAGGCAAAACTACTGCAGAATTCACTTTATTTTTTTGTTACTGTATTGATTTGTGTTATTGATTCATTTCTTTCCCTTCTCTCCCCAGGTCATTTAACAATAGATCCAATAAGGAATGTATTATATATTCGTTAGAAACAAGTGGCATTCAATTTACTGCAGAATTTCAAGCACAATTTCTTCTTCTGAGGTTTGTAGTTCAAGAACAACATTCATTCAACCTTTCACCAACATTTCCCAGAGATTATTTTCTTGCAGCCACTGATTTTACTGATCCTCACTGTATTCAGAACGGAGAGGGTTAACTCCCAGGAGTACAAAGTGCTGTTTGTCTTTGATAAACGGGAAAGTTCAGTTTCGTTTCTTGTTCAGTTGCTGTTCCTGCTCTCAGTGATGGCGTCGGCTGATCTGAGAGACGAGCTGAGCTGCTCCATCTGCCTGAGCATTTATACTGATCCTGTATCCCTGCCGTGTTCCCATAACTTCTGCCGGGTCTGTATTGGGACAACATGGGACACCCAGGAGGGATCTGGGGCTTATTCCTGCCCTGAATGCAGACAGGAGTTTAAGGAGCGCCCTGCCCTGCTCAGGAACAGAACTCTGGGGAACATAGCAGAGCGATTCTGTCCAACTGAGACCCAACTGGGGGAGACTGGGATCTTCTGCACCTACTGTGACTCCCATGTACCTGCTGTTAAATCCTGTCTCCTGTGTGAGGCTTCTCTGTGTAATAAGCACCTGAGGGGGCACAGCAAGTCAGCAGAACATGTACTGACTGAGCCCACCACTTCCTTCATGGAGAGAAAATGTTCTGTACACAAGCGGATCCTGGAGTTTTACTGCTGCGAGGCCTTTATCTGTGTGTCCTGCTGTCTGGCCGGAGAGCACAGGGGCCACAGGGTGGATCTGCTGAGTGAGGCCTCTGAGAAGAAGAAAGAGACACTGAGGAAAGTTCTGGAGAAACTGAGGCCAGAGAGAGAGGAGACTGAGAGAGGAGCCCAGAGACTGCAGGAGCGCAGGAGAGAAGTGCCAGAAAAAGCAGCCGGTGAGACAGAGAGAGTCACTGCCCTGTTTAGAGACATCAGGGAACAGCTGGAAGCCCTAGAGAAGCGACTCCTGAGTGACATCTCCAGCCAGAAAGAGAAGCTCTCACTCACACTCACTGATCTGATGGAGCAGCTGGAAATAAAGAAGGACGAGCTGTCCAGGAAGATCCGTCACATTGAGGAGCTGTGCAACATGGCAGATCCACTCACTGTCCTACAGGAACGGGAATCACATGGAGCTGCAGATAATGAGGGGGGCAGAGAGAGACATGATATAAAGGTCCCTGCTGTAGGGGATCTGGATGTGGATCTGATCTCAGAGACATTACTCACAGGCTTAGCTGCCATTGCGACTGGGGTAAAGGGAAGGATCAATGAGCAGGAGGCTACAGACCTGTTACTGGATATAAACACGGCTCATAATTACTTATCTGTATCAGGGGACAGGAAATCTGCTTCCTACTCACTAACAGAACTACATTACCCACAATCCCTAGAGAGATTTCAGAATGAGCCTCAGACTTTAAGCAGCAGGAGTTTCCCCTCAGGGCGACATTACTGGGAAGTGGAGGTCAGTGAATCAGGGGACTGGATGGTAGGGGTGGCCTATCCCAGTATAGAGAGGAGAGGGGGTCAGTCCTGTATTGGGAATAATAACAAGTCCTGGTGTTTGTACAGATGGAATAATAATAACAGATATTTAGTGGGACATGACAGTGAATGGACACAGTTACCCCACGTCCCTTCCTGCAGGAGAATCAGGATCTCATTGGACTATGAGGCCGGACGTCTGTCCTTTTATGAGCTGAGTGAGCCAATCAGACACTTACACACCTTCACTGTCACATTCACTGAGCCCCTCCATGCTGCATTCTATCTTTATAATGGTGCCTATGTGAGAATCCTTAAATAAGTCCCTGCCCAGGGCTGGATCATTGTTACCAGTGAATTAACCCTATTAAACCCTATGATAGAATTACCACCATTCAGAATACACAGAAATACTGAATAAAAACTGATCAGTTCAGCCCTGCTAAGTTTCTTTTCCTTATCTCCTGGCTGCCATCTTACATCAGTACTGAGCAGCTTCTTACATGTGATTGGTCAGTTATTTATAATGTGTGGGTATGAAAGACAGAGAATAATAAAGTAAAATTATACAAGAATCCCAATGTTAGTGCTCAGGGTGCTGAACAGCCTTGAACTTCTAACAGTGGAAAAACAAACCCTTCCCTGCTCCCAGATTCCCTTTATAGGCTACAGGGAAATGCAAGGAAAAGTCCAAACTGCTAAAAGGACAGAATTACTCAACTTGACTTGTGTAACTGTATATGGGAGGGTTCGGCCCATCTCACCACTATAGATAAATAACTTGCCTTTTTTAATTGGGTGACTTTTCACTTATCTTGTGACATGGCCTTGTATTTCCTGCAAGAGCTTTAAAGGGGACCCGCCACCCACAAAAATTATTCAAAATCCTATTTTATCACATTAGTCAAGCAAAATGAACTATAATTACACTATATAAATGATTTGAATCTTGTTTCCTTTAGTCTGGGAATTCATAATTATAAGAAGCAGGAAGGGGCCATTTTGTGGACACTGTTATTAAGACAAGACTTGTATCATCTCAGAATCTTGTTTGTGCACCAGAATGGGGGACCTGATGTCCATCCCCATGTCCTGGTTACACAATTAAATGGTGAAGAGATTGGGGGGAATGTGGGGAGAGCAGTGACATGTAGGAAGCGCTGAATGGAATGTGAAAGTAATTGCCTAAAGCATAGAGGAGGGGCAGACAATATTTGATTGACAGCTGAGATGTTTAACTGAGTTTACAACAGCTATGAACGCTTTAATAAAAAATAAAAATTGTATTTCATTTTAATTTGAAAAGGACTTTTATTATACAGATTTTTGTGTCTGGGTGACAGGTCCACTTTAAATATTGTTTTTTATCCATATAATAAAGGGTTTGCATGTCTTTATTGTGATTCATAATAAAATCTGATGATATTTCCCAGTGATTCTCTTTGGGTTCTTTCTGTGTTGCTGGTTCCATAACTCATAAGGTACATCACCCCCATGACTGGAATATTCCCAGTGTCGGACTGGGACACCAGGGGCCCACCCAAAAACCTTTGACTAGGGGCCCACCAATTAATCTTAGACCAGGGGCCCACTCTTAGTACTATTATTCTTCCTTTCCTCACTCATCTATTCTCCTTTTCTTTACACACTATAATCTATCATTCCATCTATTTAGCCACTTTGTTCTCATAGAAATAGGGAATGGCCATGAAATAGGCCACATGTCTAGCAGTATAAGGGGCCACTGATACCTGGGCCCACTGGGACTTTTCCTGGTATCTCTGTGGGCCAGTCCAACACTGAATATTCCCATTAGCCTTTCCAAACTCCTCCCCCTTGCATGCTATTGGACAGAGTCCCTTATGGGACTGCACAGACACTGACCTGCACTAACTGAGGAACCAACACCAGTGGATAGGGGTCCAGCAGTAATATTCACTTCTCTCTTGTGAACCAGAGAATAATCCCCCACCAGGAGGACTTTTATGCCAATTGTTGGAAATATGTCTAAAGTAACTATTTTTGATTTGAGAGTCAATTTTATCTTCAGAATAGCGGTATGTAAATGGGGCCTTATGGCCCAGGCTTATGTGAATTACAACATGTCATGTTATGAGCAGACTTTTAATATGCCACAGTGAGGAGACAATCTGGTGAGATATTTACATTATATTGATGACCTGTTTTTAATCTGCAATGTTTACATTTCATGTTAAACCATTAGAAACCTTGGATACTGTCTGATTTGAGGAGGCCACAAAAGAAAATGCCCTGGGGTGTTAATTGTACCGAAAAGACATAGATTAGAATAATCTTCTGTACAATAGCAGCTTTCCTCCCCCGAGTACTAACAAGTCATTACTATACTCGCAATTTGTGCAAACTGTGTGTAACAACTAGAGATGCTCCAAATCCAATATTTGGGATTCGGCCAAACACCAGTTCCTTCTGGAAAGATTCTGCCGAACACAGAACTGAATCCGAATCCTAATGTAGGGGCAGGAAGGAAAAAAAGACAAAAACATTTTCCACTTCCTTCTTTTGTGGGAAACAATATGTGGGACAAACAAGTAGGTGTTTTAAAGAGAGAGCACGAGAACATATTAATCACCAGACATTTCTCAGAATGAGAGAAAAAGTATTACTTTTAAATACAACGCATTGAGAGGGTCTTCTTGCAAAAAAGAGGTGGAGATTTAAGTAAAAAAATCCTACATCAAGAAACAAAGTGGATTTTTATCCTGGGCACAAGATTCCCAAAGGGAATGAACAATCAACGTGACATCTCATGTTATATATACGTTTATTGTTCAAGAATTAGTTTATAGGTGCAGTAAAAAGATTTAAAAAAAGTTACCCACAAATAGCCTTAATATAATATTGTAATCTCTTTGTGAGAAAAAGATGACAAAATAATACTTTGGTTTTAATTTAATTTTTATTGGATTGTGACACCATTAATAAAGTTGTTTTTCTTGAATATTTACCTCACAGAGGGAGTACAAAGATGGCCACTAGGAGTGTGTCATGTGATACACATCATCATAGTAGGTTGGGTTTGTCTTGCATTTTTCCCTCCCCTCCTTTTTAACTCAAGGACCAGATTGGCAGAATTTTTTAAATACCCTCTGAATGGTTAATTCAAGTACAAATGTGATTGGTGGATAAGAGTTTATATACCTTGTATGTGTAATTTACCAGTAGCCTATGACTAAGTGTTGTGAGAGCATGAAATGCGTAAGGCTGTAATCCACACTTGTACTTCAATAAAGACCTTTTTACTACAACTGCCTGGAGGATCTGTTCTTTTAGTACCTGCCCTGCAAACAATACGGTGATGTCCTCTCCCTTATGCTGAAGGCTTGGAGCCGAGCACCTGAACCTCCTCATTCACATGGTGAGTCTCTCTAAAAATAATTGATTTATTGATGATATTGGGATGAAAAGTCACGTCATTTCCCTTCCTAATTTCATATGCAAATTAGGGTTTGGATTCGATTCAGCCAAATCAGAATTTCGTAGCGAATCGAAACTGAACAAATTGGCCCATCACTAGAAGTTGTGAGTGAAAGGGTAAGCGTAGATCTTCTATATCAGATTTACCATTAGCTAAACACTATGGGACACAGAAGCCAAACTTTATCTTGTGCTGGAGACAAGGAGAGGGGGTTACTGGGACCTTAGACTCATTCAGACAGAGACATTTTGGAGTAGAACTAGTGATGGGCAAATTTGGCATCAGTGTCTTGTTTTTGACACCGGCATCCATTTTTGGCGAAAATGCGCCGGTGTCCATTTTGTTTGGACGGCTGCAAATTTTGGCTGGCGAATATTCGCAGCAGTTTTTCAAATGTATTTGCTGGTGGAGAATCCTGGGAATTCGCCGGGAATTCGTGCCTGGCGAATAAGTTTGCCAACTACAAGAGGTCCTCTGCACTCAACCCATTATCAATATATTTAAGACAGAGACATTTTGTGCTACTGCTACTAAAAAATGCCTTACCCTTTAAACAACACAGGGATTGTTTGTCCATATATTGCAATATATTTAAGCTGGCCAACTACGTCAAACTCATCCCATATCTGGCCAGTCCTACGCTTAACTTTCATCTGATTCATTAGACTTTGACGTAGTTGGCCAGCTTAAATATATTGCAATATATGGACAAACAATCCCTGTGTTGTTTAAAGGGTAAGGCATTTTTCAGTAGCAGTAGCACAAAATGTCTCTGTCTTAAATATATTGATAATGGGTTGAGTGCAGAGGACTCTTGTATTTGACTATATGTATTTTGTGGTCACACCCTCATTGCACCCCCGCCTAATGGTTTTAAAAAATAGTGGTGAGCACAACTTTCCCTTGTTTGGCGAATAAGTTTGCCCATGACTAAGTAGAACATTATATTCCTAAATGTGTCTCCAGGTAATTTTGGTCTGTGAGTTTGGATCGAGGCTGCTACTGTGAAAGCTTTTTTAAAAAAACGCCTCAGGTTCTAATAGATCAGTGAGGTAGGTACATGTATAACAGATACAACCCTTCCACCACCGTAGAGACAGTCCAGCAGGTTGTAGAGAAACCAAAATGTCCAGGGAGTAAATATTAAGCCTGAATCTCTTTCAGTAATGTGACCCCTTCACGTTATGCCCCTCCAGTTCCCACCAAGCTTTAGGTGGAGCACAAGGCTGTTCTTTCTAACTGATCTGCGCAACATATGTTCCTAGAACTTGCTATAATAGATGCTATCTTATTGCTGTTTAACCTCATTCAGGGGGTCCCTATTGCCTCATTTTTCCTAAAGTGTTGGTTCCTTTAGATTAGAGCCTGAAGTCTTTACTAGGCCTTGTCGAACCCAGGCTCCTCAGCAGATATTAACCTCAGTCAGAAGATGAGACCAAAGAGGAACAACTGGGGCTTCCCAATCACTTTATTAAAGGAGACATTGAGGATAAGTGAACCCCCCTAATCTTGTGGCAGTGCTGTGACCACTTCCTGTGGGAGAATGGAGAGACGCGCCCCACCCTCATTTTAGCCTGCAGTTCTCATATAATCATATTTTAGGAGGTAAAATACACTCAAAGTGATTTTTTTATGCATCATTACATATTGTAAGGTTAGAATGAGTAATATAACTAAAATAAAATATCTCCTTTAATAGACAATATTTGCCCTTTAAATACAGAGGATTGTGTATGTGGGTGGGAAGGGAGCAGGTCTAATGTTTCCAGTTAAAGCAAATGATTCCTACACCTCCTAGTAACTGATTGCAGGTGAGAGTTTGAGCCCAGTCACAGTTACTTTCTCTCTACTCAGTCGGGCAGTGTTTGCTGAATATACAGATAGTAACTAGTCGCCCAGAATAAACCCCGAGCCTGGAATGTGGGGCTATAAAAAGAGCTGTTTTTAAGAGAAATAATGAAAATTGTCTCAGAATATCACTCTCTACATTATACTAAGATTTAACAACCCCTTTAAGGGCAGAACCCAAAATATTGTAGTTTGAGTGCTCGCACCATAGTCATACCATCCCCTGTTCCCTTGCACTTGGTCTGAGCAGTAATTTCTTCGGAATTCTGTGGGGTTGTTCTGTGACCATATAAAGGCACAAGGCTGCAGGCTGAGTTATACAGGGAACTCTGAGTATCACTCATGTATTATAAGGGATAATGTACCCCCTACTGTAAATGATAAGGATATTAGAAGTCACTGAGGGGTTGTTCTGTGACCATATAAAGGCACAAGGCTGCAGGCTGAGTTATACAGTGAACTCTGAGTATCACTCATGTATTATAAGGGATAATGTACCCCCTACTGTAAATGATAAGGATATTAGAAGTCACTGAGGGGTTGTTCTGTGACCATATAAAGGCACAAGGCTACAGGCTGAGTTATACAGGGAACTCTGAGTATCACTCGTGTATTATAAGGGATAATGTACCCCCTACTGTAAATGATAAGGATATTAGAAGTCACTGAGGGGTTGTTCTGTGACCATATAAAGACACAAGGCTGCAGGTTGAGTTATACAGGGAACTCTGAGTATCACTCATGTATTATAAGGGATAATGTACCCCCTACTGTAAATGATAAGGATATTAGAAGTCACTGAGGGGTTGTTCTGTGACCATATAAAGGCGCAAGGCTGCAGGCTGAGTTATACAGGGAACTCTGAGTATCACTCATGTATTATAAGGGATAATGTACCCCCTACTGTAAATGATAAGGATATTAGAAGTCACTGAGGGGTTGTTCTGTGACCATATAAAGGCACAAGGCTGCAGTATGACTAATACATGAATGATACTGAACCACCACCAAACTACACATGAACCAGGAATGGAACACTGTAAAACCTGAACTGTATATCTCACGTGCATGCAATCATTTCGGGATCTCTATCCCAAGGTTAAAAATATGATATTGACATTACTCCAAGTACTTGGAGCAGGTTGTTAGCCATCTTAAAAGCTGCTATTACCCCCTACTTACCCCTAATGCACCCCCCCCCCCAAGGCTGGGAAGTACGAACAAAAGGGGAAAAACCTGTATGTAAGTTGTGTTTCTATTTCTTCCCCCTTTTTCATATCTTTACCCTTACTCCTCTAAACGAGACAAGCACAAGGTATTATATATTGTTTTTCATACGGCACCACCCTGGGGGACCAGCCAGTTGTACATTACGCTGAACTAACAAAATGGTACTTAAATGTTTATCAATAAATGTGAAGGGACTGAACACCCCTCACAAAAGATTATTAGCCCTTGCCTAATGCAAACATCAAATTGGGGATCTTATTTGGAGCCAAGAAACACATTTCGGTACAACAGACCAAATGCAACTAGAGAATAAGCTTTATACAATGTCAGCTGCTGCTACATCCAAAACAAACAAAAAGAGGACAAACCCTCTAACAGTATATCGACTCCCGAGATAGTAAAAGTTTTCCAATATAAGTTGGATTTGCCGACACTTACACCAGGAAAATTCCCCACTCTAACAGCCCCAATCACAAAGGTGGAGGTTCAAACTACAATTAAATCCCTCCCACTTAACAAAGCTCCAGGCCCAGAGAGAAACACAAACAAGTATTACAAAACCTTTGCTCCTTTGCTTACTCCATATTTAACAAAAGCACTAAATGATGCAACTTCCACAGGGACATTCCCTAAAGAGATGTTATTATCATATATATCAACGATCCCAAAACCTGGTAAAGACCATACTAAATGCCTAAACTATAGTCCAATATCCCTCCTAAATGGAGACCTAAAGATTTACACAACCATATTAGCTAAAAAATCTTTTTTACATAATTTAATATATAATGACCAAACAGGCTTTGTGAAGGGCTCAGTAGTATGACTACTCTCACCCAATTGCTACATAACACCCCAGCATTACTTTTAGTGATTGACGGGGAGAAGGCATTCAACCACATAAATTGGTCCTATTTAACAATGTTAATGCAAACATTTCCTATCTCCTTATCATTAATTACTGCAATAATGGCACTATACTCATGTCTGACAGCCCAAGTTAATGTGCACAGTTTCCTATCACATCCCTTTTACCCAGTGATCCCCAACCAGTAGCTCGTGAGTAACCTGTTGCTCCCAGTGGCCTCAAAGCAGGAGCTTATTTTTGAATTCCAGGCTTGGAGGCAAGTTTTGGTTGCATGAAAACCAGGTGCACTGCCAAACAGAGCCTCAATGTAGGTTCACAATCCACATAGGGGCTACTAAATAGTCAATCACAGTACTTATTTGGCAGCTGAAGAACATTTTTCATGCTTGTGTTGCTCTCCAACTCCTTTAACTTCTGAATATTGCTCACGGGTTCAAAAGGTTGGGGATCCCTGCTTTTACCTAACAAATGGGACCCGCTTATCTATATCCTTGTTTGTTTGAAATATTAACAGAATTTGGTAATATGTCACATTATAAACTAAATACCACTAAAACTCAAGCCATGCAGTAAATTTGCAGTTAAATACCGTTTAACAACTCCTTCTTTCACCCACTGCAGAGACTACTGATGAATTTTATTTGGAGCTTGAAAAGACCAAGAATGTCCAAGGATATTATGTTCATGGGTAAAAAAAAAGGCAGGTTTCACATGCCCCAATTTACAGAAATAATTTAAAGCCACAATACTGGACCAAGCACCATCAAATGGTTTGATATGGAATGTTGGATTTACAAACCCCAGTTAAACCACCCCCATCACAATGGAATTTCTTAAGAAATGACATTGGTTAACCTTGGAAGCTCTGCCAAGACCTATTAAGACTACTCTGACAGTCTGGTAATTGGTGTGGTCAAATAAGCTTATCACAAGGCTACCAGTGGCGCTGGCACCACTCACAATATTAAAAGGACCCAAGTAGACCCAAGTAGACGACCTATATGACATTAATGGATTGAGGACGTTCTCAAATATCCAAGAAAAATATAGTCTGCCGAGTAACCAGTTCTACGCAATCGCCATTACCAACTCATGGTAACTAACCACCCAATAAAATAAGAACAATGATGCCTGTCATCACCATATACGAAAAAGGGTACAGTCCTGGCTTACTAACTTCTAATGCAGAAACATGTTTTGGAACACCTACCTGCTCTACAACACTAGGACAACAGAATAAGTAGAGATATATGGGAACGACTGTATAAACAAACACCAATATTCTCCCACTCCTTGAACACCAAGAACTGACAATTAAACTGATGTATAGGTGGTACATGACCCCAGACAGGATTCACGCAATATACTCAAATGCATCAAAACAATGCTGGAGATGGGAGATTGACTCTCTACTCCACATATTGTGATCATGCCCAATCACACAAAACTTTTGGTTGCAAGTCCAACAAGCTATTGAGTCTCTTACAGGCCTAAATATCCAACTCAGCCCTGCTCTGGCACTATTAGTCCTTTTCACAAAACAAATAGATAAAAGCCTCAGATGAACTATTTTTCAAGTACTTCTAGCCCCAAGTCACTTATCAATAGACTGAATAAGTAATGTATTATATATTTGTTAAAAAGGGACCCCACTAAACTGAAGTGCCACCAATTTACTGCAGGATTTTGTGCACAATTTCTTCTTGCCATCCAATAGCCGTTAGCTGGGTTGTAGTTCAAGAACACCATTTATTCAGCCTTTCACCAACATTTCCCAGAGATTATTTTCTTGCAGCCACTGATTTTACTGATGCACTGTATCCGGAACTGAGAGGGTTAACTCCCAGGAGTCCAAAGTGCTGTTTGTCTTTGATAAAAGGGAAAGTTCAGTTTCATTTCTTGTTCAGTTGCTGTTCCTGATTTCAGTGATGGCGTCGGCTGCTGATCTGAGAGACGAGCTGAGCTGCTCCATCTGCCTGAGCATTTATACTGATCCTGTATCCCTGCCGTGTTCCCATAACTTCTGCCGGGGCTGTATTGGGACAACATGGGACACCCAGGAGGGATCTGGGGCTTATTCCTGCCCTGAATGTAGACAGGAGTTTAAGGAGCGCCCTGCCCTGCCCAGGAACAGAACTCTGGGGAACATAGCAGAGCGATTCCTTTCTGCTCAGCCCGAGCCGGGGGAGACTGGGATTCCCTGCACCTACTGTGTCCTCTCTCCTGTACCTGCTGTTAAATCCTGTCTCCTGTGTGAGGCTTCTGTGTGTGAGACCCACCTGAGGATGCACAGCAAGTCAGCGAAACACGTCTTAATAGAACCCACAATGGACATGGGGGACAAGAAATGCTCCGTCCATGATGAACCCCTGAAATATTACTGCTGGGAGGAGTCTGTCTGTGTCTGTGTGTCCTGCTGTCTGGCCGGAGAGCACAGGGGCCACAGGGTGGAGCTGCTGAGTGAGGCCTCTGAGAAGAAGAAAGAGACACTGAGGAAAGTTCTGAAGAAACTGAGGCCAGAGAGAGAGGAGACTGAGAGAGGAGCCCAGAGACTGCAGGAGCGCAGGAGAGAAGTGGCTGAAAAAGCAGCCGGTGAGACAGAGAGAGTCACTGCCCTGTTTAGAGACATCAGGGAACAGCTGGAAGCCCTAGAGAAGCGACTCCTGAGTGACATCTCCAGCCAGAAAGAGAAGCTCTCACTCACACTCACTGATCTGATGGAGCAGCTGGAAATAAAGAAGGACGAGCTGTCCAGGAAGATCCGTCACATTGAGGAGCTGTGCAACATGGCAGATCCACTCACTGTCCTACAGGAACGGGAATCACATGGAGCTGCAGATAATGAGGGGGGCAGAGAGAGAGAGGATTCATTGTTCCCATTATTGCCTGTTTTTCTGCCTTGGCGAAAGGGAAAGAACATACAGATGAATAGAGACAGGTTACAAGAGAGACATAATATAAAGGTCCCTGCTGTAGGGGATCTGGATGTGGATCTGATCTCAGAGACATTACTCACAGGCTTAGCTGCCATTGTGACTGGTGTAACTTCAAAATTAGCCCGTCATTTGGGTACATCAGCAAGTGGAGGAGAAGGCTCAGAACTTTTTGTGTCATTGATAAAAACAATACCAAGTATTTCCCCATTAAATTCTATTACTAACAGTAGATTTGACCCTGTGTATGGGCAGGAGGCTACAGACCTGTTACTTGATATAAACACGGCTCATAATCTTGTATCTGTATCAGGGGACAGGAAATCTGCTTCCTTCTCACTAACAGAACTAGATTACCCACAATCCCCAGAGAGATTTCAGAAATATGCTCAGGCTTTAAGCAGCAGGAGTTTCCCCTCAGGGCGACATTACTGGGAAGTGGAGGTCAGTGAATTAGGGGAGTGGTGGGTAGGGGTGGCCTATCCCAGTATAGAGAGGAGAGGGGGTCAGTCCTGGATTGGGAATAATAACAAGTCCTGGGGTTTGTACAGATGGTATAATAATAACAGATATTCAGTGGGACATGACAGTAAATGGACAGAGTTACCCCATGTCTCTTCCTGCAGGAGAATCAGGATCTCATTGGACTATGAGGCCGGACGTCTGTCCTTTTATGAGCTGAGTGAGCCAATCAGACACTTACACACCTTCACTGCCACATTCACTGAGCCCCTCCATGCTGCATTTTGTCTATGGGGGGAAGGTGCCTGGGTGAGAATTATTAAATAAGTCCCTGCCCAGGGCTGAATCATTGTTTATAATGTTTATCTGTTCTGACCCCCCTGTTACCAGTGAATTAACCCTATTAAACCCTATGATAGAATTACCACCTTTCATGATACACAGAAATACTGAATAAAAACTGATCAGTTCAGCCCTGCTAAGTGCATTTTGCTTATCTCCTGGCTGCCATATGTTACATCAGTACTGAGCAGCTTCTTACATGTGATTGGCCAGTTATTTATAATGTGTGGGTATGAAGGACAGATAACAATAAAGTAAAATTATACAAGAATGCCCATGTATCCACTGATCAGGCCGGGCCCATAGAAATATTGTATAAAAAATCACTTATGCTCTAATTGATGCTTTAATCTAATTGATGTTCTTCATCACCCAACTGCCCCACTTGTCCAGTGATGCTCTTCACCTGGGACATTCAGCCAAGCTAGCAACACTGGAGCACATTCAATAAACAGTATATAGGGGTATTATAATCCTGTGATCCTTTTTGATGCTTCCATACCTGGTGGGGTACTGGGGTACTATCCCTTACTAATCATCTCTGTGAGGGGACAAGATGACCAAGCTTATCAGCCTCATGTTGTCTCATGTTTGAGGTGAGATATAACAGATGGAGCTGCCTCTTGCTAGACCTGTACTACAGACAACATGTATCAGACCCTTAGATATTGGGTAAGTGCTCAGGGTGCTGAACAGCCTCGAACTTCTAACAGTGGAAACATAAACCCTTCCCTGCTCCCAGATTCCCTTTATAGGCTACAGGGAAATGCAAGGAAAAGTCCAAACTGCTAAAAGGACAGAATTACTCAACTTGACTTGTGTAACTGTATATGGGAGGGTTCGGCCCATCTCACCACTATTTGTATAGATAAATAACTTGGCCTTTTTAATTGGGTGACTTTTTACTGATCTTGTGACTGTGACAGGGGCTTGTATTTCCTGCAAGAGCTTTAAATGTTTTTAATCCATATATTAAAGTATTTGCATGTCTTTATTGTGATTAATAATAAAATCTGATGATCCAATGTTCTTTTGCGTTCTATTGCTGGTTCCATAACTCATAAGGTACATCACCCCCATGCCTAGAATATTTCCATTAGTCTTTCCAAACTCCTCCCCCTTGCATGCTATTGGACAGAGGGCACTTTGGGACCCACATACTGTTCCCTTAGGCCTTATGGGACTGCACAGACACTGACCTGCACTAACTGAGGAACCAACACCAGTGGATAGGGGTCCAGCAGTAATATTCACCTCTCTCTTGTGAACCAGAGAATAATCCCCCACCAGGAGGACTTTTATCCCAATTGTTGGAAATATGTCTAACGTAACTATTTTTGATTGAAGAGTTAATTTTATCTTCAGAATAGCGGTATGTAAATGGGGCCCTATGGCCCAGGCTTATGTGAATTACAACATGTCATGTTATGAGCAGACTTTTATTATGCCACAGTGAGGAGACAATCTGGTGAGATATTTACATTATATTGATGACCTGTTTTTAATCTGAAATCTTTACATTTCATGTTAAACAATTATAAACCACACATCGCTAAACCCCCAAAACAGGTAACACAGAAGCCAAACTTTAGCTGTTGCCTGAGACAATGAGACAGGGGACTGGGACCCTATGCTCAGAGAGTAGATTCTGGTTTTTAAATTTGGATCTAGGCTGCTACTGTGAAAGCTTTCAAGCAAACGCCTTAGGGTTCTAATCACAGTAGATCAGTGAGGTAGGTACATGTATAACAGGAGACAGTCTGGACGGTTGAAGATACAACTTTAGGTTACATCTCGTGCCAGATTGCCAGTTTGTCAAGATCATGTTGCAAGTGCCACATCCTGAATGGAATTCATTGGGCTGCATGGTTTTGTGTCATCTGCAAACACTGATACATTACTTACAATACCCTCCCCTAAGTCATTAATGAACAAGTAAAAGTGTCCCCAATACTGAGCCCTGAGGGACCCCACTAAGAACCTTACTCCAAGTAGAGAATGTCCCATTAACAACCACCCTCTGTACCCGATCCTGTAGCCAGTTTCCTATCCATGTGCAAACGACTTCATTAAGTCCAACAGACCTTAGTTTAGAAAGCAGCCGTTTGTGGGGCACAGTATCAAACGCTTTGGCAAAATCCAAATAGATCACATTTACTGCCCCCCCACTGTCCAGCATCTTACTTACCTCATCATAAAAAGCAATCACATTTGTCTGACATGACCTATCCTTCATAAAGCCAAGCTGATTGCTGCTCATAATGCCATTCACTAGGACAAAATTTTTAATGTGATCCCTTAACAAGCCTTCAAATAATTTGCCCACCACAGATTTCAAACTTACTAGTCTATAATTGCCAGGCTGAGATCGTAATCCCTTTTTAAATATTGGAATGACATCATCTTTGCTCCAGTCCATAGGTACCAAACCAGATTAAAGCAAGTCTGAGAAAATCAGAAATAGGGGCTGGTCTAAAACTGAACTAAGCTCTCTTAGAACCCGGGGGTGTTTGCCATCTGGCCCTGGCGCCTTGTTTACATAAATTTTTATTAAAGCTTTATGAACCATATCCTGAGTCAGCCACTGACTAGATTGAGCTGAACCATTAGTGCAGTTATAAAGTGAGCCTGGGAACTCAGACCCTCTATTGTATACACTGAAGCAAAGAACTGATTTCGCACATTTGCCTTTTCTGTATCTGTTACAACCATACTGGTACCATTATTTAACGGAGCAACACTCTCAAACTGCATTGTTTTACTATTAATATATTTAAAAAAAACATTTTGGGGTCAGTCTTAGCCTTTGCCACAATGTGCTCCTAGATTTCTATCTTCGTTTTTCCAGATTGCGGCTTTCCAACATTTATTACAGTGTTTATAGTCATTAAATGCAGCTTCTGTCCCCACAGACTTGTAGTTATTAAATGCCTTTCTCTTCTTTCCTATTAACTTCTTCTTGATGCTTCTACATTTATTTGTTAAGGGAATAAATTGAGAACAGTAATGATATAACATCATTCAAAATGACAACCATTTCTGTTCTGTTTTTTTAGATGAAAACATAATGTCCCAATCTATGCTTTGAATGGCAGCCCTCAAGGCACTAAAATTAGCTTTTCTAAAATTCATGGTTTTTGTTGCCACAGTGTAAATTTGTTTTTTGCACCACACATTAAATTAGATCATATTATGGTCACTATTACCCAGGGGTTCAATTACATTCTGGGTAGTTAGAACATTCATGGAGTTAACCCCTTTTCGTACTGTGGCCCATTCACTTTAGGCCACTTATGCCCCGTCAAACTCTAGGTGAAGCACAAGGCTACTCTTTCTAACTTATCTGTCTAACACATGTTCCTAGAATGTGCTGTAATATATGCTTTTTTACAGCTGTTTAACCTCATTCAGGGGGTCCCTATTCCCTAATTTTTACTAAAGCATTGGTTCCCTTAGGGCCTGAAGACTTTAATAGGGCTTGTCGAACCCAGGCTCCTCAGCAGATATCCACCTCAGTCAGAAGATGGAGACTAAAGAGGAACAACTGGGGCTTCTCAATCACTTTATTAAAGGAGACATTGAGGATAAATGAACCCCCCTAATCTTTTAGGCAATAATGAATAATATATGGTGCTGGTTTTACTTTGGATGAAAATGAACATTATCTTCAAATTGATTGGAGCTCCCTATAGATACTCTCTAGTCCCTGTCTGTGTTTCAAATGAGGGGTGGGCCTGTTGTAATGGTCCCTGCCAGAAGCAAAGTAGGAGAGGGGCAGCGAATCATAGCCCTGCAGGCACACAAGCACAGACAGGCTCCCCTGCACAGCCTGGGAAAGGAGGCAGCAGCAAGTGCAATGGGTATTCCATTAACCGTTGGGCTGTTGACTTTCAGTTGAGCCAAAAACATGCTATTAGCATTCTAAAAATATCTCAGAAACCACTAAAATAGTAAACTGCTCAGAGAAATACCCTGAGTAGGTTTGCATCAAATCATTTTTTGGGTTTAGATTCCCTTTAAGATTCCAAGTCATAACATAAGTTAAACCTATGAATACCTGCAGTTGCATTTGTGGATGAAATTATTGCGTTTATATAAAATAGAGCCTGTATAACTGAGAGAATAGAAAGGGAACCTAACAAAGATCCCTCCAGCTTTAGATAAAGCCCTATGGGATAACAGCCTGACCTGGGCCTCACTCATCTCTTCCATTCCTTATAATCCTTATATTTGTCTCCTTATGGGATCAATACCCCCCTAACTCAGTGCAACACTCCCTGCTGAGCCTTAAGATTATATAATATCATATATCTCTGTTCAGAATGGATATGATGCTGCTGCACAGGAATTAGAAAGAGAGAGACAGAATCCCAAGCTTCATTGTAACACGGTGCTCAGAATAGCAGAAAAAGGTCAATATGCCCTTTAAGATATTTGGGGTTGGAATGAGTGACAGTTTAGAGAAGGAATGTCATAGGCATCAATTGTTGCCAATTATAATTTATACATAGGAAAAATATAAGAACGTTTTCTTTATGGAAGGAAAATATTTTCACTCTGCTCGCGTCTTTAATCTTTTGCACTCAACATTTAGGGGCATATTTATCAAGGGTCGAATTTCTAATTGAAAAAACTTCGAACTTCAAACAAAATTCGAATTCAAAAAGACCAACCGAAAGTAAGTCAAAGTTTTTTTTTGGTCGAATAGGTTTGTTTTCGATCAAATAGATAATAGATAAATAAATAGATAATTCGGCTGAATTCGGATTGTACGAATCGAAGGAATAGCGCATTTGTTCCCAAAAAAAACTTTTCCACCAATTGACTCCAAATAGTTTCTAGGAGGTCCCCCATAGACTAAAACAGCAATTCGGCAGGTTTTAGATGTCGAATCTTTAAAGAGACAGTACATGATCATTTTCGATATTCAATTTTTTTTCAAATTCTAATAGAATTTGAACTATTCCCTAGTCGAAGTACACAAAAGATAGCTTGAAATTTGATTTTTCTTTTTTCATTCTAAAATTCACCTCGACCATTGATAAATCTGCCCCTTAAAGAATGGCTCATGGGTTAAAATTCATTGAGAACTTAACTGTAAACATGAATATGGGTATAAATGCCATATTTAATATGCTAAGCTTGTTACACCAGCCTAAAGGTTCAGCACCTCTATAGGGTGTAGGGATGTGATAATTTATACACCCTCACATAATATTGGCAGGCACATTTAGGTTTTAGACCTAAAAGATGTTGTTGTTTTAATATACAGAATTAAGAAGTAGAATGAGTATCATTAGCTGCCAGGGATATCACTAGAACACAGTTCATCTTCCCCTCACCCCCATAGTAAATGAGTCCAATGAAGTCCATTGATGATGGGATAGCAGATGATGTTCCTGATTACAAATGTGCCAATCTCATGTGTCCCAGTCGGAGTACAGACAAAGGACGTTCACATCTGTGAATTCCATGTAAGCAAAGAGCTGTTCCCTGTAAATGTAAACTCTCTGTCATTTATATCGTTTGTTCCTTCCCCCTATGTGGCGCTGAAGATGGGCTTTGAGGTCGCTCTTCTTTTGGAAGCTTTTCTCACACTCGCTGCAGTCATACGGCTTCTCCCCTGTGTGAATGAGCTGGTGATGGTGGAACTGCTGTTTCCATCTGAACTGTTTCCCACATTCGGAACATGTGAAAGGTTTAACTTCAGCGTGAATAAGGTTATGTTTATCCAAATTGATTTTGTACCGGAAGGATTTGCCGCACTCAGTGCAGTCGTACGGTTTCTCCCCGGTGTGGATCATCTGGTGCCTCTTGAGGTGCTTCTGTGAGCGGAAGGACTTCTCACACTCTGTGCATGGGAAGGTTCTCCCCGTGTGAGTATTGAGATGATAATTGAGATCAGTTTTCCAGCGGAAGCTTTTCCCACACTCACTACAGACAAACGGCTTTTCCCCGCTGTGACTCAACTGGTGACCAATGAGACCGTTTCTCTGTTTAAACCGTTTCCCGCACTCTGCGCATGTGAAAGCTTTAATCTCAGTGTGAATTAAATAATGTGATTTCAGGTGCTGTTTAAGTTGGAACGATTTCCCACACTCTGTGCACTCGTGTAGTTTCACCCCAATGTGAGTCATTTGGTGCTTCTCCAGTCTCTCCCTTGAGGTAAAACACTTCTCACACTCGGCACATGGGAAAGTCTGCGGATGATCTTTGGAGCTGCTCTTTTCTATAACGGTTTCTGCATTTCCAATGCCATTGAAAGGCTTCTCTGTTGTGTGAATCAGAAAATGGACACTGAGGTGATGCTCATCCATGTAGATTTGCCCACACTGACCACAAGTAAATCCCTTCTCTCCTATTTGATCCTGATCCGATGTTCTGCCAAATTCATTGCTGGAAACGGGCTCCTTGGGTGAACGAGTTTGGTTGTGATTCTTTTCAATCTCCATAAAGACTTCTCCTCTGGTTTTGCTCATCTTTGAGATCTCAGATCCATATGGAACCAAACGATATTTGGAAACCACAGATCCCCATCTTTTCTCCATTCCCGGCCACTTTTCTTAAAAAAAAACCCAGTAAGAATCAATTAAGGTTTTCGAAATCTACATTGACATGTAGCTGGGGAAAGGTCTATAACTGCAAGTTTTCTTCAGTGAGGGCTAAAGGAATATGTTTACTGTATATAACAAACTGGGACAGAAGAGGTTGGCTACATCGGAAATTTTTGTGAAATATTTGCAACTAAATTATTTTCAGGTGCAATTTGCAATGGCGGGCAGAGAGCGAAAAAGCTTCCTGGGGTTCCAAAGCCACTTTATCTGTTTGCCCCAGAAAAAACACATTAGCGTCTTTGCAGGTTCTGCCTAAATTAAAGGAGAACTCAACCCCCCAATTAAAAAAAGGCCTAAAATGTTTGGCCTTGACTGTTAGCTGACTAGGGAATGCATCAAATAAACAATTTTAGGATTTGGCCGAATCCTTCACAAAACATTTGGACACATACTGAACCAAAGAAAAGGAGGGAAAGAAAATGCTGTGCTTTGTGTGTTGTTAAAACATTTTTTACATCTTTGTGATGAAAAGTCACATGTATTTTATGATTTGGTTTGGGCAGGTACTTGGATTCGGCCGAATATGAATCCTGCATGAAATAGGCCCAATCCGAACTGAATCTTGGATTCGGTGCATCCCTAGTTCTCACACACATTCTGGGGCAGATTTATCAAGGGTCGAATTTCGAAGTGAAAAAACGTCGAAATTCGACCATCGAAGTCAAAGGTTTTTTCTGCTAAATTGAAATCGTACGATCGTACGATTTTACAAAAAATCCTTTGACTTCTCAAAACTTAGCCAATGGCTCATATAGGTTATAGGAGGTTCCCCCATAGGCTAAACAACAATTCGGCAGGTTTATGGTGGCGAAGTGTCGAAGTTTTTTAAAGAGACAGTACTTCGATTTTCAATGGTCGAATTTGTGAAGTATTTTCAATTCGAATCAAAGTCGAATTTGACCTATTTGATGGTCGAAGTACCCAAAAGTTACTTCGAAATTTGAAGTTTTTTAATTCGAAAATTCACTTCGACCCTTAGTAAATGGGCCCCTCTGTGTCTGTGCTTTTCAGTTGCTGGAAAATAATTTCTGAGCAAATGTGTAAAGTATTATTTTACTGGATGCCCCAGTGCAGGAGCTGAGTACAGGGGCACCAACATAGTCACACTAGGCACAATACTAAGCACTAATAGCATAGCACCAATATTCTGTGTACAGCAAAGCATTATGGGAAACTTACTGATACGGAGCTCCATTACATTCTTTTTTCTGGAAACAGGAAGATCTCGAACATTTTAAGGAGTAGAATTTCTGTACAACCGGTAACAATTATACACAGATTATCCTTTGTGACTCCTTCAGGATCTGCAATACTGTCAGACATAAAGAATACATGTATATTATTATTATTCTTATTATTATTATTAACTCCATCCATCCCTTTATTATAATCTAATATCCTTATCAATTACAGTAGGGGGTACATTATCCCTTATAATACATGAGTGATACTCAGAGTTCCCTGTATAACTCAGCCTGCAGCCTTGTGTCTTTATATGGTCACAGAACAACCCCTCAGTGACTTCTAATATCCTTATCATTTACAGTAGGGGGTACATTATCCCTTATAATACATGAGTGATACTCAGAGTTCCCTGTATAACTCAGCCTGCAGCCTTGTGCCTTTATATGGTCACAGAACAACCCCTCAGTGACTTCTAATATCCTTATCATTTACAGTAGGGGGTACATTATCCCTTATAATACATGAGTGATACTCAGAGTTCCCTGTATAACTCAGCCTGCAGCCTTGTGCCTTTATATGGTCACAGAACAACCCCTCAGTGACTTCTAATATCCTTATCATTTACAGTAGGGGGTACATTATCCCTTATAATACATGAGTGATACTCAGAGTTCCCTGTATAACTCAGCCTGCAGCCTTGTGCCTTTATATGGTCACAGAACAACCCCTCAGTGACTTCTAATATCCTTATCATTTACAGTAGGGGGTACATTATCCCTTATAATACATGAGTGATGCTCAGAGTTCCCTGTATAACTCAGCCTGCAGCCTTGTGCCTTTATATGGTCACAGAACAACCCCTCAGTGACTTCTAATATCCTTATCATTTACAGTAGGGGGTACATTATCCCTTATAATACATGAGTGATACTCAGAGTTCCCTGTATAACTCAGCCTGCAGCCTTGTGCCTTTATATGGTCACAGAACAACCCCTCGGTGACTTCTAATATCCTTATCATTTACAGTAGGGGGTACATGGGGGATATGATTAAGTGCAGGAGATGCTGGTGGATGTGTCAGTGCTATTTGCACGCACACGTGTGTAAGAGTTATCATGTGACACACACTTCACCTCACAGTTCTATTCTGCACAGTTTTACACCAATGACTCCCATTATTTCTTTATGTTGGTCACTGCTGGTTCCTCACCGTCCAACTTGAGCTGCTTCTTTCCTCTCTCCTCCCTTTGTTCCCTCAGTCTCCCCTTCAGCTGTGACAGTTGCACCCACATTCCTCCTGCTTCTGCCCTCAGCTCTGTCTTCTTCCTCTTCCTCCTCCTCCTCCTCCTCAGACTTCACAGAAGTAACATATGCCCCGCCCCCACACACTGAGACAATGTTCAGATAACGTTCCTCTCATTGAGAACCACAACACACACTGTATTTCCCTGAACTTCAGTGATTGGCTGAGAAGCAACAGCTTATGCAGCTCTCTATTGGCTGCTAGTGATCAGCCCGCCCTCTGGGTAGTGATGATTGGTTATTCTGGTTGCACAAGGATTGGCTAGTGTGCTGAGGGGAAGATGAAATGAGGAAACGTGAGGTGGGAAGTGGGAGGGAAAGTGCAGTTGTGTAATGGGACAGGGGGAGGGGCTGAGAGACAGACAGGGATGGAGGGAAGTTTTGTATCAGATGCTGGAGCTGCTCAGCTGACACTTGTGTCTCAGGAAAGAGAAGGGACAGAGCAGGGAGGAGAATTCCTTATAATTCCTCTGTATTTCCCTTATACACAGACACACGTGAGAGGAGGAGACAAAGTGACTGAAAAATGCTGCACAGAAAGGTATAAATGTGAGTTTTAAGTGAGTTTTAATGTGTCTGTAAAATGGGGAGGGAGTGGTAATTAATTATATCAGCCTCTAGTCCAGGGGTCACTAACCTTTACTATCAAAAGAGCCATTTTGCCCCTCTCCCACTAAAGAAAAATAGTCTGGAGCCGCAAAACATAACACAGCTTATAAACTTTTTTAACCTTTTTTTAATTTTAACTGTTACAATAACAGAATACAACAAATAGAAGTGCATTGTGTATATGCAGGGCTACTTTGAAATAAATTAAACACTGAATAGCCCTATTAAATGTTAGTGTTCTCATCTTTTTAATGTGACTTCTGTTTCTGAAGCTCCATGCTGATCTTCCTTCTCTTGTCTCGAGTGTGTGACCGCGGTAAGGACCATGATGAATTATCTTGCTGTGGCTCAGTCTTGCCTGTCACTCCTGGGACGTCTATACAGCCCTTGTCCCGGCTGGCGAATGCCTGAGTGTGCTTACTGCGGTCCCACACTCCAGAAGCCACCAGCAGGTGCGAGGGCTGTAAATACAACCTGACAGGCAAAGCCGCAAGACTGAGCCGCAGCAAGCAGGATGAAGAGCCGCATGCGGCTCTAGAGCCGCAGGTACCCCTGCTCTAGTCAGTGAAGGAGTAAAAGAAAAGAGATGAGTTGTAATACACACCCTCACCACTAGAGGGAGCTGGGGAATCTGGGGTATAAAAGGGAGGAGTCACACCAGGGCGGGGTCTGTTTCCAGCCATCATCAGGCACAGATAGGTCAGTGTCTCCTGTAGTACAAGCACGAGGGGCTCTAGCTGGCCAGGGCTATTAGTATCACTAGTGTGACGAGGAGTAAGAGGCTTAGGAGCCGTGGTTCAGTCACAGATACAAACAAGTGTTACTGAAAGGACCAGTGAGGAGAACCAGAGCCAGGGGAGGAAAATTCCAGAAAAGACAGAGGGACACTGAGGGAATGTTGGACTGTCACGTGTGGAAAGTCCTGTCTGGGCCGAGGGACATGGAGCTCACACAGCGCTGCCGGGCCCCCCTTCATGCCCGGGCCCGGTACACTTGTCCCCCCTGTCCCCCCCTGATGGCGGCCCTGCACACACACACACACACACACACACACACACACACACACACACACACACACACACACACACACACACATACATATATATATATATATATATATACACACATATACACACACATATACACAGAGATATATATATATACACACACATATATATATATATATATACACACATATACACAGATACATATATATATATATACACACACATATACACAGAGATATATATATAGTGAATAAAGTACCCCCTCTTGTAAAATATAAGGATATTATAAGTTACTGAGGAGTTTCATGACCATATAAAAGTACGAGGCCGAAGGCCGAGTTATACAGGTCATGGAACTCTGAGGTAACTTCTAATATCCTTATATTTTACAACTGGGGGTACTTTATTTATTATAATACACAAATTTTAGTGAGTCATGTGACAGAAATGACATCACTACTCACCGTTTATAACTGGTGACATCACTACTCACCGTTTATAAGGATATAATTTACAAGATATTCATGGCTTTTGTGTATTATATACACACACATATATATACATATACACATATATATATATATATATATATATATATATATACACATATACACAGATACATATATATATATATATATATATACACACACACATACACAGATACATATATATATATATACACACATATACACAGAGATATATATATATACACACACACAGGGCCGCCATTAGAAATCACGGGGCCCCGTACAACAAAATTTTTGGGGCCCCCTGGGCCCCGCCCACACTGACGACCAAGCTCCACCCCATTTCCCGCCCACTCCACATCGCAGTTAAAAGACCACACAGACATCAGCGCTAAAAAAGTAACCCCCCCCCCCCCACAAGTTGTAAAAAGCTATTGATGGTCAGGGCCCCCTTATAAAAAATTGGGGCCCCAAAAAAAAAAATTTAAAATTTTTTTAAAAAAAACATTGGTGGCAGGGGCCCCCTTATAAGTTAAAAAAAAACTTGGGGCCCCAACAAAAAAAATGTAAAAAAAACTAAAAAATAAACAAACATTGGTGGCAGGGGCCCCCTTATAAGTTAAAACAAATTGGGGCCCCAATAAAAATTTGAAAAAAAAAAAAAAACTGGTGGCAGGGGCCCCCTTACAAGTTAAAAAAATTTAGGGCCACCAAAAAGAAAAGAAATTTTTTTTTAAAAAAAAAAAAAAAAAACAATGGTGGCAAGGGGCACCTTACGAGTTAAAAAAAAAATTGGGGCCCCAAAAAAACATGTTTTAAAAAAAAAGATTGGTTGCAGGGGCCTATAGAATATTAAAATAATACATTGGTGGCCAGGGGATTAAAAAAAAAAAAAATACACAAACTGGTGATCAGTAGAATTGAACTCATGGCTTCAGGACTTCAACTTCGCCTCCTTTCGTGACTTCGGGTCTTTTCACCGCTTCAGGACTTCAATTTCGGCTGTTTTCGTGACTTCGGGTCTTTGCGCTGCTTCAGGACTTCGGCTGTTTTCGTGACTTCGGGTCTTTTCGGCGATTCGTGACTTCAGCTTTTTCCGTGACTTCGGGTCTTTTCGGCGCATCGGCTTCGGCTTTTCGGCACTTCCACATTCGGCAACACAGAGGCAAGACGTACGGCTCGGGCACTCGTAAGGGGGGCCGGATCTTCAAAAAATGCAGCGCTGCCGGGCCCCCCTTCATGCCCGGGCCCGGTACACTTGTCCCCCCTGTCCCCCCCTGATGGCGGCCCTGCACACACACACACACACACACACACACACACACACACACACACACACACACACACACACACACACAAACACATATATATATATATATATACACACAGATACATATAAATACACACAGGTTTCAGAAACTTACCCTATAGGGCAGCACTAATCCACCCATAAATGTTATGCTAAAGTGCAGGGTAAGAGTCAGTCGTCTTTCACTGGGTAAGTCTTATGTGTTTGTACCAGTTATATGTACCAGCCCTACTTCTTTCATAAACCCCCTTCTCACTTGCCTTGGTTTATGTTTATAGGGGGGACCAGGTCCGGACTGAGAATTAAAATAGGCCCTGGTATTTTAGGTACACAGAGGCCCAAACAGCCCACATAGAGGCCCAATCAGCCCACATAGAGGCCTTAACAGCCCCCGCCAGCCCACTAAATACTGACTTTCTATGGGACCTTATAGCAGCCCCTCTGGCATTTGCCAGAACCCACAGATTGCCAGTCCGGGCCTGGGGGGGACGCACTAAGGGAACTTGAGGTGCCCCTTTGTACAGAAGTTATCCTTCATTAATGAATGTCTCCATCAGTATCCACCAGCTTACAATGATAAAATATTGTAGGGGACTGGTAAATTAACTTCCCCTTTAATTGTATAGTCCCCTAAGGTGTGGCCATCTGAGTGGGCGTTGGTATAAATGGGGGTCCTTAACAATGGGGGTCCTTAGCCTGAGAAAGGAAGTAAGCCCCTACTCCCGGGGTATATCATCTATATAGTTATATAGTATAGTATACCTATCTTTAGTTTGGCCACTAGTTGGCACTATGTTATAATACAGTGAAACCTCAATTATACATCCCCTGATTTAAAAATTTTCCTTATTTCATTGTTTTAGTGGTCCCACCTATATATTATGCAAAATAAATTTCCCTGATTTTACACCATTTCCGGTCTTCTGAAAAACATAAAATGGGGATTCTAATGTATAAGCTGAGCACATATTTCTCATGGTCCATTTTGTAGTATCCCTTACCTGAGCAGGCAGGAAGGCTCTCGTGGAGCCCAGGTAGGTCCGACCTACTTAGTGGAAAACTATACTCTTTAATAGGTCACTCTATCAGTGGCAGACTCATTAAAGTTATTTATCTGATCAGCCTGAAGCTCCTGAAGTTGGTGGTTTTACATTTGAAATTGTGAGTGACCCCCCAAAAAATTCAAAAATACCAATTCAAACCTTAGTAAATCTGCCCCTTAATTTTCCTAATGACATCGGTAAAACATGAGGCCTACACTCCCACCCCATGTAAATACTTATTTTAGATTTAGAATGGCAATCAAGGATTTAAGCAACGGTTGTGTTGGTTTGTGTTGGGCTCACGGCATTGTTGTGAACAAGCTCGAGGGGTCATGTATGAATCATGTCTCAGATGCAGGACACACATTTTCAGGTTTAGTCAACACTGTTACATCTATTGACAAAGGGGAATCCTGGAGCTAACACCACCTCAGGACCAGGCAGTAGCTCCAGGGCTCCCACTATCCATGCCATTTCCATATTAGAAGAAAAATCTATTTTTTAATTTATTCTATCCTAAACTTTTGTTCTTTGTTGGTGACATTTGTGACTCTGAAGATGAAAAGTCAGCCCAGTGCGGTCCTTGAAACTTTGCCTGCAGTCAGTACAGACATAAGGTTTCTCTCCCGTGCGAAGCCGAGGATGTTGGGTGAGGCCATATTTTAGTAGAAAACGTTTCCCACACTCACTACAGTCAAATGGCTTCTCCCCCATGTGTCTCTGAAGATGGAGGCTGAGTTGGACCTTAGTTATAAAGCTTTTCCTACAATCTGTGCAGACAAATGGCTTCTCCCCACTTTGTACACTGGAAAGTCTCTCCTGTATGGATATTAAGATGAAGGTCTAAACCCTTCCTGCTCCTGTAGTTTTTCACACACTCAGTGCAAATGAATGGTTTCACTCCTGTTTGAGTATAAAGGTGGGATCTGAGTGCATATTTTTTGCTAAAGCTTTTCCCACACTCAGTACAGACAAATGGTTTCTCTCCTGTGTGACTCAGAAGATGATATTGGAGAACATCTCTGGACCTGAAGCCTCTTCCACATTGATTGCAGACAAATGGTTTCTCTCCAGCATGAATAAATGGTTTCCTCCCAGTATGAAGCCATTTGTGAGCTGTTAGGATCTTCCTGCGTGAAAAACATTTCCCACATTTAGAACAGACAAACCTTCTCCCCGCGTGAATTTTCTGGTGGATGAGAAGGTCCCCACTGCTACAAAATCTCCTCTCACATTTGAGCAGATAAAAGGTTTTATAGCACTGGCTTTATTGATGTGTGCAGACCTTTTACTAGTGGTGGTTTTATTCTTGAATTAAAGTCTTTATGTTTTTGATCCTTTGTCTTCTTCAACACTTGTTTCTTAGTGTTAGGGTAAATTTTTGATTTGTTATGAGAAGTAGAATCCTTGCTTGTGGGGAATTTTTGGGCCTTCTGAGTTGGTTACTTCTGGTTGGATGGTCTGGCTAGTTCAGTATATGAAGATGGCACCTTTGCTGTGTAAGTTTGGGTTTTGCTGAAGTTCTGTAGAACATCTTGACTTTTACTAAATCCATCTCTTCTCTGTTTCATCTTTGTGATCTCTGATCCATATGGGACTAAGCAATATTCCGCAGCACTAAGCCCATTCTTCTCGGTATCATACCAGTTTTCTAATAAAATGAGAAAAATATTTGTGACTAAAATGAGGTTGGAGGCAATGAGTAAGGACTTAAAAATATTACTGTGGGAAATGGGCAGATCCGATGTCCACGCTGGTGGCTAATTTACCCTATATTCAGCAAGGATCCTGCATGGTGGCCCCTACGGCAAAAGTGGAGCATAAGTAATGTAAAACGGTTTTGTGGCTGAATTATACATAGTTTATGTGTTATCTGCTGTGCAAAGTGGCCCTATGCCAGTTACTCTTCAATACACCTGCTCTTCCTGTAACGGGGTGCAAATCGCTGAGTTTCCTGGGGCCACGGGATAGATCTGCACCCAATCAGCATGTATCTAATAATCATTTCTAGGGGGCCACCTGGCCAGTATTTTTCTCCATAAAAGGTGACAGGTAAATGATAAGGATATTAGAAGTCACTGAGGGGTTGTTCTGGGACCATATAAAGGCACAAGGCTGCAGGCTGAGTTATACAGGGAACTCTGAGTATCACTCATGTATTATAAGGGATAATGTACCCCCTACTGTAAATGATAAGGATATTAGAAGTCACTGAGGGGTTGTTCTGTGACCATATAAAGGCACAAGGCTGCAGGCTGAGTTATACAGGGAACTCTGAGTATCACTCATGTATTATAAGGGATAATGTACCCCTACTGTAAATGATAAGGATATTAGAAGTCACTGAGGGGTTGTTCTGTGACCATATAAAGACACAAGGCTGCAGGCTGAGTTATACAGGGAACTCTGAGTATCACTCATGTATTATAAGGGATAATGTACCCCCTACTGTAAATGATAAGGATATTAGAAGTCACTGAGGGGTTGTTCTGTGACCATATAAAGACACAAGGCTGCAGGCTGAGTTATACAGGGAACTCTGAGTATCACTCATGTATTATAAGGGATAATGTACCCCCTACTGTAAATGATAAGGATATTAGAAGTCACTGAGGGGTTGTTCTGTGACCATATGAAGGCACAAGGCTGCAGGCTGAGTTATACAGGGAACTCTGAGTATCACTCATGTATTATAAGGGATAATGTACCCCTACTGTAAATGATAAGGATATTAGAAGTCACTGAGGGGTTGTTCTGTGACCATATAAAGGCACAAGGCTGCAGGCTGAGTTATACAGGGAACTCTGAGTATCACTCATGTATTATAAGGGATAATGTACCCCCTACTGTAAATGATAAGGATATTAGAAGTCACTGAGGGGTTGTTCTGTGACCATATAAAGGCACAAGGCTGGGTATTATGTATATGTAAAGGGAAAGGCAGTGTACCCATTACCAATAACAGTAGGTAAAATTTACTGGTCATTTATTTTACGAACATCTTGTAAATTGGAGATAATGTATTTATTAAATGTGTGTAAGGACATCAAGCTGTTTGGATGTGGATCACACAACAAGCACCAAGGATGCAAATGAAGTTATTGATTCAGTTCAAAGTGCATCCGATATGTCACGTGTGCCACCAGAAGTATAATTATCCAATCAACCTTCCTGTCCTGATGTGTCACGCCGTAAACGAGAGGCGTCTTCCACTTTTTCAAAGAGAAAGAAAAGTTCACTGACATTAAAAGATTCTGGTTTAACTTTCCTTAAATCACTTCTGCCTTCTTTAAAATGATGAGCAAAAGAAGAGAGGAATAAAGTGGTGCACAGGCAAACCATGGCTCTGAATCAACAACCACAACCTCCAGTTCAGGTTCCCTCATCTCCTAGACCCCCTTCTAATTTCTGGTATAACCAACCGTCTACATCGTACACCCTCCTAATTACCCTGCAAATAATTCATTTACAGAACTGTCATTTTGAAACTAGTTTCTGCTGGGAATGCTGTCACTATTATAAACTCGCACTACGTTTACATTTAATATTTGTACTTTTATATTTCTGTACTGAAATCTGCATTGGCCCTTTGTTTGCGCTTAGAAATTGTTATTTATGTTATGGTTCCAGTTTTGCACTTGAAAAAATAAAGAAATTTCCACATCCCCATTGTTTAGTTACACTAAGGGCAAAACCATAAGAGACACATTATGCCCAGCAGAAGTATACCCCCCGAAACATCGAGGTACCCAAAGATTTCTAGGAGAACCTAAAAAGTATGCCTTTGTGTTGTAAACAGCATGATGTATGCATGCAGTTAAATAGCTTAATCACACTCAATTTGCGCTGTGATAAGTAAATCTTGCTTGTTTTTGGAAAACTCAATAAAAATGTTGAAAAGAGAACCTAAAAAGGGCACTTTTGCTTGTATGGGGTGTATTTGCTGCTCCTCGATTATTAAAGGGGAACCTGTGCGACACCCGACACAAGGCACCCCAATAAAAATTAAACATTATGCTACTTGCAATACAGAAAATGTAATATACCTACTAAAATGCCCAATGCGGCAAGGGGTATATAGGCCAGACAAGAACTAGGATTAAAGAACATAGGGGAAACATCCGAAATTTTAAACAAGGAACTCCTTCAGATACTGTGTCCAAACGGAATTTTTGGAGACCCTCACATTCCGTTTGGACACAGTAATTTTGATTTTGCACCTTGGGACTGAGGTGAACTGTCCCCAATTTTTTTAACTTGTAAGGGGGCCCCTGCCACTTTTTTTTTTTGTTCAAAAAACTTTTTTTTTTTTTAATTTTTTTGGGGCCCCAATTTGTTTTTAATTTATAAGGGGGCCCCTGCCACCAATGTTTTTTTTTTCTGTTTTTTTTTACATTTTCATTTTGTTGGGGCCCCAAGTTTTTTTTAACTTATAAGGGTGCCCTGACCATCAATAGCTTTTTATAACTTGTGTGTGGGGGGGTTTTTACTTTTTTAGCGCTGATGTCTGTGTGGTCTTTTAACTGCGATGTGGAGTGGGCGGCATATGGGGTGGAGCTTGGTCGTCAGTGTGGGCGGGGCCCAGGGGGCCCCAAAAGTTTTGTTGTACGGGGCCCGGTGATTTCTAATGGCGGCCCTGGGTGCATCACACTAAGTGGAACAATGGACTGATTGGACAATGATGGACTTTGCACAACTCCCTAAGGGGAGGTCTTTTACACTATTTCTGTAGAAATGGTTTTTCTTCATGTGTAAAATATAACACTTGATAAAGGGCCTTGAGCCCGAAACATGTCATGGCAATAAAGCACAATTAGCAGCAAGCACTGCATTCCTGGCTGTTTCTCTAGGTAACTCCAATTTCAATTGATTAAAGGTGGCCATACACGGATAGATCCGCTCGTTTGGCGATGTCGCCAAACGAGCGGATCTACCTCCGATATGCCCACCTTGAGGTGGGCAATATCGGGCTGATCCGATCGTGGGCCCTAGGGCCCAACGATCGGATCCTTCACGTTCGCAAACAGGCGGTCGAATCGCGGGACCGCATCAACGAACAGATGCGGCCGCGATCCGACGGGATTTTTAACCCCATCTGATCGAGATCTGGCCGATCTCGATCGGGGAAGCCCGCCGGGGGCCCCCATACACGGGCCAATAAGCTGCCGACTCGGTCTGTCGGCAGCTTTTATCAGCCCGTGTATGGCCACCTTTACTCTACACCTGAGGTGGGGGTGTACACTGAGATAGAAGAAGCCTATTAAACCTCTCTCCCAGAGCAATGCAGTCACTTCTATAGTGTGGCAACTTGCGGATTTTACTGAACGTTACCTCTTGCGCCAGACTTGCCTTCGCCAACTCAGACCAGGCAAAGTGCAATAGCGTAGATAGGGCTTGTGTCAAAAAAAAGTTGAACATTTTTTCTAAGTCCCAAAAAACACTGGTGTCTTTTACTTTTTTAAGGGTGATGGGCTGAAAAAGATTGTAATTTTTTTTGGGGGTACCCTCTTCCCCTCTACATTTCCTAACATATGCCACCTAAACTAGAGTCCTGCGCGGGTCCATTTTTTGGGACCCGAACCGTACCCGCAACCCGCACCCGCATTCTTACCCGCTTGGACCCGACCCGCAAATACCTTCTCTGCAACCCGGACCCGCGACCCGCTGACCATCAAGAATCAGGAAGTGCTGACATTATAAACCGGAAGTGACATCATCGGAAGTAGAGAGTAGAGAGTCTGGAGGAGAAATAAGTGACTGTATCTCTTCCCTTGTATGTTCTGGTGGAGGAGATGAAACCTACTACTTGAGAAACTTCATTCTGAGAAAGGTTTCTCCCCTGTATTATATGCTGTTGTTGAATGATGGACTTGGTTTCTCTTCATGAAAATTCTCTTCATGGACAGATTCTCCAGTGTGTGAATTCTCTGGTGGTTGGTAAGGAATCTCTCTGAACATAGAACATTTCGTGTATAGAATATGTTTCAATGCTGTGCGAGTTGTGTTGGTTGAGTTGAACGTGTTCTTCAAACGTATCCTCATAACTGAATTGTTTCCACACTCCTGAACATGTGAAAGGTTTCTCTCGATTGTGGGTTCTTAGGTGTGAAGTAAAATTATTGCTTGTAGAGAAATGTCTCCCACATTCGTGGGAAAGGTTTCTGCCCTGTATGAATTGTATGTTGTTGTTGAAGGATGGACTTTGTAGAGTCAGGTTTCTCAAATTATCTTCATGGACAGATTCTCCAGTGTGTGAATTCTCTGGTGGTTGGTAAGGAATCTCTCTGAACACAGAACTCACACATTCCGTGTATGGAAAATGTTTCAATGCCGTGTGAGTTGTGTTGGTCGAGTTGAACGTTTCTCTTGAAAGCTTTAACCACAATCTGAACACGGAAAAGTATTTTCTTCTGTGTGAACTTGAACGTGTCCTTCAAACTTCTAAGTGAATTGTTTCCACACTCCACTACATGTGAAAGGTTTCTCTCAATTGTGGGTTCTTAGGTGTGAAGTAAAATTATTGCTTGTAGAGAAACGTCTCCCACATTCAGTACAAGTGAAAGGTTTCTCCCCTGTATGAATTGTGTGATGTCTGGTGAGGTCGACCTTTAAACGAAAACTTTTCCCACATTCTGAGCAAGAAAATGGTTTCTCCCCTGTGTGAATTTTAAAGCGGTTGTGCAGGTTACTGTTCTGGGAGAAGCTTTTCCCACATTCTGTACATACGTGTGGTTTTACTCCTGTGTGAATATTCAGGTGGATGACTAGATGATCCTTTGCAGGGAATTGTTTCCCACATTCAGTACATACATAAGGTTTCTCCCCTGTGTGAATTGCCTGGTGTTTTTTAAGAGTATGTTTTAGCCTGAAACTTCTGCCACATTCTGTGCACTTGAATGGTTTCTCCCCGGTGTGAATGCTCTGGTGAGCTTTAACGGAGCTTTTTGACCAGAATCTTTTCCCACACTTTAGGCATGGGAAACTTTGAGTCACTAAGCGAAGTTCCTTCTGGAAGTTTGAACTGTCCATTGCGCTAAAGATTTTCCTAAGTCTAATACAGATTTTTCTTATTGGAAGACTTCTTGTTTTTATCTGGAAATTGTTAACTTTTGGTTCTTTTAACTCTCTTCTTTATTTCAAGCAAGTATCTAAAAAGGGAAATAAAAGTAATTCAGATTTTTTTATCCAATATAACTCAAATTAAGTAAGTGGTTATTTCCTTATTCCAGAAAATTGGCAGTCCTGCCCTGCTTTATGGCAGCTGAGATTCTAGCTATCTGTATAACAGAACATTCTGTCCCAGTGGCTGCACAGATCCTATCTGATCCCCATTGTAAGCAGCAGTCCTGTCCTGCTTTATGGCAGCTGAGATTCTAGCTATCTGTATAACAGAACATTCTGTCTCAGTGGCTGCACAGATCCTATCTGATCCCCATTGTAAGCAGCAGTCCTGCCCTGCTTTATGGCAGCTGAGATTCTAGCTATCTGTATAACAGAACATTCTGTCCCAGTGGCTGCACAGATCCTATCTGATCCCCATTGTAAGCAGCAGTCCTGTCCTGCTTTATGGCAGCTGAGATTCTAGCTATCTGTATAACAGAGCATTCTGTCCCAGTGGTTTGCTGATTATTCAATTCTGATGCTAATTGCACTGGTTTCTGTGCTGCCATGTAGTAATTATGTGTATTAATTACTAATCAGCCTTATATTGTGACATTTCTATTCTATGTGTACTGTATATTGTGAGTGGCTCCCTAAGCTCAGTAAGTGACAGCAGCACAGAGCATGTGAATCAGTGAATCAGCACAAAAGAAGATGGGGAGCTACTGGGGCATCTTTGGAGACACAGATCTTTACTGCTAAAGGGCTGTGGTTGCCTTGGGCTGGTACAGAAGCACAAAACATCATGTACAACATTTCTAGCTACTTCTTTAGTTAGGCTTTACTTCTCCTTTAAACACCACACCCAGACATAGCAATGCTATATAAAAAGGAGGTGTTAAATCACTAAAGTCCACTATTGCAGGTACATTAGTCCTTGATAAACATACACCCATGTGCATTCTAACAACCCACAAGACAACTAATTTAGCTTAATTGTGTCAAAAAAAAACATTCCCTTCACTTTTTTTAATGGACTTTTAAATTTTTAAACTTGCACCCAAAAAGGACAGACCATCTAGATTTCATATTCAGCAAGTGTTCTCTTAGTTTTTTGTATAACTAACACGCAAAAAAATCTGGTTTTCATTTCAAAATCTTGTTAATTGTTTGGGCATCACAATAACCCACATCGACTAATGTAGTTATAGGACCTGTTATCCAGAATGCTCTGGACCCGGAGTTTTTCAGATAATGGATATTTCTATCATTGGGATCTTCAGACATTAAATCTACTAGAAAATCATGTAACATATATAGTAGCAGTAAGTCAGGCTGAAAAAGACACACATCCATCAAGTTCAACCTTAAGTCTATATATAACCTGCGTATCTGCCAGTTGATCCAGAGGAAGGTGAAAACCCATCTGAAGTCTCTCCAATTTGCCTCAAATTCCTTCCTGACTCCAAAATGGCAATGGGACCAGTCCCTGGATCAACTTGTACTATGAGCTCTCTCCCATATCCCTGTATTCCCTCACTTGCTAAACACCATCCAACCCCTTCTTATACCTATCTAATGTATCAGCCTGTACCCCTGATTCACTTCCCAGCTCTCCCTGTAACACCCCTTTCCCTCCTCTAATCTCATTGGCTCCCTCCTGTCTGCTGGGAGGAGCTACTGGTGAATAAAGCATCCGACCCTTCCTTGTACCTATCTAATGTATCAGCCTGTACCCCTGACTCACTTCCCAGCTCTCCCTGTAACACCCCTTTCCCTCCTCTAATCTCATTGGCTCCCTCCTGTCTGCTGGGAGGAGCTACTGGTGAATAAAGCATCCGACCCTTCCTTGTACCTATCTAATGTATCAGCCTGTACCCCTGATTCACTTCCCAGCTCTCCCTGTAACACCCCTTTCCCTCCTCTAATCTCATTGGCTCCCTCCTGTCTGCTGGGAGGAGCTACTGGTGAATAAAGCATCCGACCCTTCCTTATACCTATCTAATGTATCAGCCTGTACCCCTGATTCACTTCCCAGCTCTCCCTGTAACACCCCTTTCCCTCCTCTAATCTCATTGGCTCCCTCCTGTCTGCTGGGAGGAGCTACTGGTGAATAAAGCATCCGACCCTTCCTTGTACCTATCTAATGTATCAGCCTGTAGCCCTGATTCACTTCCCAGCTCTCCCTGTAACACCCCTTTCCCTCCTCTAATCTCATTGGCTCCCTCCTGTCTGCTGGGAGGAGCTACTGGTGAATAAAGCATCCGACCCTTCCTTATACCTATCTAATGTATCAGCCTGTACCCCTGATTCACTTCCCAGCTCTCCCTGTAACACCCCTTTCCCTCCTCTAATCTCATTGGCTCCCTCCTGTCTGCTGGGAGGAGCTACTGGTGAATAAAGCATCCGACCCTTCCTTGTACCTATCTAATGTATCAGCCTGTACCCCTGATTCACTTCCCAGCTCTCCCTGTAACACCCCTTTCCCTCCTCTAATCTCATTGGCTCCCTCCTGTCTGCTGGGAGGAGCTACTGGTGAATAAAGCATCCGACCCTTCCTTGTACCTATCTAATGTATCAGCCTGTACCCCTGATTCACTTCCCAGCTCTCCCTGTAACACCCCTTTCCCTCCTCTAATCTCATTGGCTCCCTCCTGTCTGCTGGGAGGAGCTACTGGTGAATAAAGCATCCGACCCTTCCTTGTACCTATCTAATGTATCAGCCTGTACCCCTGATTCACTTCCCAGCTCTCCCTGTAACACCCCTTTCCCTCCTCTAATCTCATTGGCTCCCTCCTGTCTGCTGGGAGGAGATACTGGTGAATAAAGCATCTGACCCTTACTTGTACCTATCTAATGTATCAGCCTGTAGCCCTGATTCACTTCCCAGCTCTCCCTGTAACACCCCTTTCCCTCCTCTAATCTCATTGGCTCCCTCCTGTCTGCTGGGAGGAGCTACTGGTGAATAAAGCATCCGACCCTTCCTTATACCTATCTAATGTATCAGCCTGTACAATTGATTCAGGGACACAATTCCACATCTTCACAGCTCTCACTGTAACAAACCCCTTCCGAATGTAACATTAAATAAAGCCAATAGGCTGGTTTTGCCTCCAATAAGGATTAATTATATCTTATTTGGGATCAAGTACAAGCGACTGTTTTATTATTACACAGAAAAAACAGAAATCATTTTTAAAAAATTTGGATAAAATGGAGTCTATTGGAGATGGCCTTTCCGTAATTCAGAGCTTTCTGGATAATGGGTTGTTGGATGACAGATCCCATTCCTGTATATGTGTGTGTAACATTCATCATACACAACAATCCCAACAAGCATTTCCTTATCTGGACCCACTTTCCAGTCATATCTCAAATGTCTCTTATAGGAATATATCTGTAGGATTGTTAATAATTTGCGATTTCAAGGGTAAATTCCCCGTTTAATTAAAATTAAAAATGTCATCTTTACAATTTTGCTCATTGATCCGCCCATCACACCTTTGAATTAACTGTTAGTATGACGTACAGAGGGATATTCTGGGACAATTTGCAATTGGTTTTCATTTTTTATTATTTGTGTTCTTTGACTTATTTAGCTTTTTATTCAGCAGCTCTCCAGTTTGTCATTTCAGTAATGTGGTTGCTAGGGTCCAAATTCCCCTAGCAACCATGCATTGATTTGAAGAAGAGACTGGAATATGAATAGGAGAGGCCTGAATAGTAGCAATAGCTTGTCAGAGAGCGTGTGAGAGTGAGTGAGTGAGTGAGTGAGAGTGAGTGAGTGAGTGTGAGGAATACACAGTGTGAGTGTGAGTGAGAGGAATACACAGTGTGAGTGAGTGTGTGAGTGTGTGAGTGAGTGGAATACACAGTGTGAGTGTGAGTGAGAGGAATACACAGTGTGAGTGAGTGTGTGAGTGTGTGAGTGAGAGGAATACACAGTGTGAGTGTGAGTGAGAGGAATACACAGTGTGAGTGAGTGGAATACACAGTGTGAGTGAGTGAGAGGAACACACAGTGTGAGTGAGTGAGTGGAATACACAGTGTGAGTGAGTGTGAGTGAGTGAGAGGAATACACAGTGTGAGTGTGAGTGAGAGGAATACACAGTGTGAGTGAGAGGAATACACAGTGTGAGTGTGAGTGTGAGTGAGAGGAATACACAGTGTGAGTGTGAGTGTGAGTGAGAGGAATACACAGTGTGTGTGTCAGTGTGAGATGAACACAAAGTGCAGAGGTGAGTCCAGAGAGAAATCTCACAGGTCCCTCTCTATAAGCCCCTGTCTGTCATTCACTACTTACTTCTTACCTGCAGTCTCTCCTCATCCACTCACACACAACTTGCTATTCCTCCTCCTGTCACGTGACTTTCCTCCTGTCATATGACTTTCCTCCTGTCATGTGACTTTCCTGCTCTCACGTGACTTTCCTCCTCCCATGTGACTTTCCTCCTGTCATGTGACTTTCCTCCTCTCACATGACTTTCCTCTTGTCACATGACTTTCCTCCTGTCATGTGACTTTCCTGCTCTCACGTGACTTTCCTCCTCCCATGTGACTTTCCTCCTCTCACATGACTTTCCTCCTCCCATGTGACTTTCCTCCTGGAGCCTGCAGGGTCCTAGTGCTCTCTGCTCCAATCCCAACCCTCCAAGAGAACCAGTGCACAGAGCAGAACAATCACACTTATATGTGATGTCATCAATTCAGTATATCGCTGAGTGAGGTTTTAGTTTATTTTGGTTTTATTTTGTTTTTTTGTTATTTCCTTCCCTTTTATTTTAAATGCTTTCTTATCTATTTTCCTTTGGAATCTTTGGGGCAGATTCCCTAAAGGGCGAAGTGACTAACACTAATGAAAATCCGCCAGCGTGACATCATTTCGGAACTTCGCTGATTCCCTAATGGGCGCAGGCGTCACATCTCTAGCGAAGGAGATAGACGGTAGCATTTAGGGTTGCCACCTTTTTAAAAAATGGGCGAGGCTGTGATGTCACGGGGCGGCATAGCGCTGTCACTGGGGGCGTGGCCATGACATCAAGGGGCGGGCCAGAGTCGTGGATCGTGGAACAGGTAAGTATTTTTTAGCTATAGACGGAAGAAAAGGGTGGGCTGAGGGTGCATCTGAGGCAGGCTGGGAGCAGTTTGAATGGTGATCACAAATTTACAGGCAGCTACATTGCCGGTAAATTTGTAATACTGGCCCAGGCCTGGGCTGGTATTTTACCGGCCAGGCCGGTGAAATACTGGCCAGGTGGCAACCTTAGTAGCATTGCTTCACATTATAACGCCAGGCGAATTTGCGCTCAGGTGAACGGACGTAACTCCTCAAATTCACTAAGATGCGGATTTTACTGACCGTTACCTCATTCACCAGACTTGCCTTTAACAGCTCACACCAAGTGAAGTGCAATGGAGTAGATAGGACTTCCCAAAAAACGCTGGCGTCTTTTCCTTTATTCTGAGTGAGAGGCTGCAAAAGATCATACATTATTTTAGGGTACCCGGCTTCCCCCCTACATTTCCTATCATATGGCACATAAACTACACAGTGGGCTCAAATGTAGGGCAATATAACAACTCTATTTCTTTTATTAAGCTTCCCTGGACTTGTGTAATGTAATGTATTTGCTGTAATATATATATAAAAACCACAGATGCGATGTACTCTTAGAGTTCCAGTGCTGGAGTCCAATAGAGAGAGAGGAGAATGAGTTCAATCGATTGATGGGTTGACTACACACCACCCTACTTGACCGTTTCCAAATCGATTATCTAAAACTGCTTTTGCTTCAAAGTATCAAATCAATAATATATGCAGAGATCCGCCAAAGTGCGTTTCGCAAAATTAGCTTTCTCAAGGCGAATGGCGGCTATTCGGGTGATTCGTGATTTAAATCACTTCTGAGTTTGGTGAAATGTGGAGGAAAGACATTCAGTTCTCTCATGGGAATCTCTTTAGCACATTAATTTACGTAGCTGAGTCTTAGAAAGCCGGGACTACCCACTGCTCCAGCGGGACCTATCCAACTCTCCTACATCATCAGATTCTCCTACATTACCCTTAGGGTTTCCACCTGGCCAGTATTTTACCGGCCTAACCGGTAAAAATTATGGTTGACCCCAATGTTATTAATAGGGAAAAAATCTAAATATACAGGAATTTTTTTCCAAAAAAGGTGGCAACCCTAATTACCCTACTCCCATTTAACGCTCTAATGTTCTAATGTTGCTGTATTCTTACTTTTAACATTTGTGTTTTCATGCCAATATACTTCTTCTGACATGGGCATTCCACCCAATAAATGACTCCCTGGGTTTTGCAGTTCATGTATCTATTAGCCATGTGTTTTTTACCAAATCTATCTCCGAATGAGAAAATCTTGAGTAGTTTGTCACACATATTACACTCCCCACAGGGGAAGGACCCACAATTTTTCATTGTTTTGCGACATGAAGTTTAAAAATGGCTTCTTGTCAACATGTCTTTTAAGTTAGGGCTTCTCCTATAACTTATTGCCATAATTTATTGCAAAATAGTGCCCAGGGTGTCCTCTTCCAGGAGTATAGGCCAATGCTTATTCAGAATATCTTGTATCTGGGAACTATTAGGGGCAAATTCACCAAGGGTCGAATATCGAGGGTTAATTAACCCTCGATATTCGACTGGGAATTAAAATCCTTCGAATATCGAAGTCGAAGGATTTTAGCGCAAATAGTTTGATCGTTCGATCGAAGGAATAATCCTTCAATTGAACGATTAAATCCAACGATCGAAGGATTATCCTTCGACCAAAAAACTTAGGCAAGCCTATGGGGACCTTCCCCATAGGTTAACATTGAGTTCGGTAGGTTTTAGATGGCGAACTAGGGGGTCGAAGTTTTTTCTTAAAGAGACAATACTTCGACTATCGAATAGTCGAACGATTTTTAGTTCGAATCCTTCAATTCAAAGTCGTAGTCTAAGGTCAAAGTAGCCCATTCGATGGCCGAAGTAGCCCAAAAAACACTTAAATTCGAAGTTTTTTAACTTCGAATCCTTCACTCGAGCTTAGTGAATTGGCCCCTTAGTATTGGAAGTGGAACGTGTGAACTGTATTATTCGTTTCTTGTACCTTATCTTTGGTTGTCAGTATAGATTGTCACATATTTCCTAAGCCTGGTAACCACCAAAATAATGCCAAAGATACCACCCCCATAGCTTGACTAAATACAGACATCAAAATCTACACGGAATGAAATGTTACACGGTACAGTGAATTATTTGCAGCTTTATTTAGAAATAAAATCGACACCGTAACAATCATGACAGGACAGAACCCCTGTAGCTTTAATAATTGATTGTCCCAACAGGAAGACAACCAACCCCACCCTGACTATTGTACCACAGATAAACAGAACCTCTTGGGGACTGAATAGGGAATATATAGATGGGGTGAAACCATTATTTGCATATCAATGTATTTGCTTTTCGCTCATTTGTTCCACGTGTGGGTTTAACTGTTGAATGTAAAATCCTACAGGAGAAGGTAGAATTTGGCTCCAGGCATGTGGTTATTTTAGAAGTTTTATTTATCATCGACACAGAGAATGATAATATCACAAAAAAATGTTGACATTGTTCATGTGTATTTTTGCCTTGTACAAAATGGACTGGTTACTGACTATAGAAGACTAGAAATTCTCACCCTTCTGCACTCATTAAATGTACCTCATGTTCCTTTGTGTATTCTTCTTAAACTAATTGTATCAAGTATTCATGAACTTATTAAACCAAGAATGTGCAATGTAATTCGATTTTTATCAAATTATGCTTTTGTGCTACTCTCAGAAAGAACCTCATTCAAAACCTTCATTAATCTTGGCCTCCCATTCAGTTAAATAACTAATGCACTGAAGAGTCCAGTGTATGACACAGCAACACTCGCGTGGAAATTTCAATTAAAAAGCCTTTATTGGAACATGTGGCTTCTGATCGGGAACATACAACATTCCAGGCTTAATCTTGGCCCTTTATCAAGCCAACAGGACAACCTGCTTTGGCAAAAAGTCTCATCTTGGCATCACCATGTCTTGGGCCAAAAACTCTGTTGCAATGGAATGTGCACATAGACTCAATTCGTGGATTGCAAAAAGTGGAGGAAAGGGTCAGGTTTTGGTATCTACAAATATAGTGAGCTTTTTGAATTTTTTATGGCCGCATTCTACTTAGTTGGCAAGACCAATCACCTAGGGGGCCTAGACAGGCACTGGGTTAAGGATCAAGTCCCCTATGGGTTAGGGCCCTGTAAACTCGTCAGTCCCTGCCATAGGTAGTGTGATTCCCATTTATTTGAATGCAAATACTTTCTAGACACAGAAAGTAATTATAAACATTATCTTTTAAAGTTCTGAAATGTTAGAGATGAATCCATGCAGTATAAAATAACACACGCAATGTATTGGGGAGGTGTCCAACTCGATCCCTTCACTTCTGACCCCTCATACACTGTTGGGAACCTTTGTCTCAGATGGAAGATGTTGCATTCTATAGATTTGCATGGAGGATCTACAAGGCACCTTACAAGTGGGGTTACAGGGAATAATTGTGCATAAATATGTGCTCCTTCCTCTCTTAGATTATTTCAAAGGTTTAAATAAAATGCAAGTTCTTCCCAAAACCTTTCATGGAACTGTAGAATCCATACAACCTTTATAAACTCTAAACTTCCCCCTAAGAGTAGTCATGATATGGTGTATATAGGGAAGATCTTTTGTCGAAGTGAAACTGTAGTTCTGGATCATGGAAACTCCTTATGACGTGAAAAGTTAGCATTTCTCCCCTTTGTAAATCTGAAGATCAAAGTCAAGATTTGTAGCTTCCCCAGAATTACAATGACCAAATTACTTTCCTCTAATGTGAAGCTCAAGATGGTTCTTCAATGTACTTGCGTCCTTGTATTTTTCCCCGCACTCAGTACATACAAAAGGCTTTTCTCCTGTGTGCCTCCGAATATGACTATTGAGGCAAGTCTGTTCCTTGTAGCTTTTCCCACACTCAGGGCACACAAATGGCCTCTCCCCAGTGTGACTCAGTTGGTGATACTTTAGCTGCTGTTTCCATGTGAACTGTTCTCCACACTCACAGCAGCTGAATGGTTTGACTCCAGTATGACTTCGATAATGTCTCTGTAGTTTACTTTTCTCCAGGAATTGTTTCCCACATTCTGTGCACTCGTGTGGTTTCTCCCCAGTGTGGATCATTTGGTGTCTTTTCAGGTTCTTCTTTGCTGCAAAGGATTTGCCACACTCCGTACAGGGGAAAGTCTTTCCTGTATGTAAATTATTATGAATGTTCAGTTCACTTTTAGCCCTAAAACGTTTCCCACATTCGGTGCAGACAAATGGGTTCACTCCTGTGTGAACTTGAAAGTGACATTTAAGATCACACTTTTTCCTGAAGCTTTTCCCACACTCAGTACAGGCAAAAGGTTTCTCTCCTGTGTGAATCAAAACATGAGATTTGAGATGATGTGAATTCATGAAGCCTTTCCCACACTCAGGACATTCAAACGGTCTCTCCCCAGTGTGGATCATTTGGTGTCTTTTCAGGTTCTTCTTTGCTGCAAAGGATTTGCCACACTCTGTACAGGGGAAAGTCTTTCCTGTATGTAAATTATTATGAATGTTCAGTTCACTTTTAGCCCTAAAACGTTTCCCACGTTCGGTGCAGACAAATGGGTTCTCACCTGTGTGGCATAGAAAATGGGTTTTAAGCTTAGACTGATTCCTGAAGCTTTTTCCACATTCTCTACAGTCAAATGACATTCTAATATCTTTTGCATTAGTATTTTGACCCTCTTGTGTTCTCAGAACAGGAGATTTCCCATCCGCACAAAACTCCTGAGACATCTGGGTTTGGCTGAGGTTTGCCTGAATATTTTCATTTCTGTCACCTCTGATCTTCTTCATCGTGGACATCTCAGATCCTTATAGGAACTAAACAATATCTCGCAGCGCTGATGTTCCGCTTCCCTTTCTCAGGACAGTTCCCTAATATCAAATAAACAAAATAATTGGTCATAAAAAGTAAAATGTCTTTTATAGCTTCTTGGTACATCTAACCGAGTGCTTTCATATAAAAGCCATAATGAGACCAAGAGGTTTAGAACTGGAAGACCAGATTTGTTCTGTAGAAAGAAGAATGTCCATGCTAGTAAAGTTTTATCTTCCTATAAACACTATGAACAAACTTTATTAGAACATAGAAACAAAATAATAAAAACAAACAAGGAATCCCCAGTATAATTACCAGTGTCTGAATAAGGAATAAATTCTTTACATTCCCCAGTACGTCCTCAGCAGAGACTTTCCTAGGAAACTTCTCCTTGGAGATATTTCCCAACTCTTTATACTACTTCTCCCTTCTGTCTATTCCATAGACACCAATAAAGATTCTGGGAAGGTTCCGTTCCTTTATATCCCCAGCTCCTCCCTTATAATTCCCATTGTTATGGGTTGTCTGTGCTATTTGCATATGAGAGTAATTATGGAGATGAGGTGCTGAGCAGGAAGTCAATCAACCCCACCCTGACTATTGTCTCAAACATAAAGAGAATTTGTAGAGGTTCCACCAAACGCTCTCACCTTTTTAGGTGGTTCATTGATCTAAATACATAATAGGAGATGCCACTGCTTTCATTTTGAGCCTAAAGTGCTACTTTGATATTTCCAGTTATGGTTATTGTCATAATTTGCTGTGGAGGATTGTCAAACTTTTTATACCCTTGATGTTTAGAAACCCTTGGAATCATAACTATAATTATGGTTGAGGCCTGGATGTGAAGCTTTGGTTCAATGAGTTTTAGAAGGAGCCATATTTAATAATGTGTGTACTTCATGCACAAAATGTGTGATCTAATGTAGAAATTGAGTTTATGGCACCAGAAGCAAATATTGTCACTGAATGTGGACCAAATGCATTGCTGGCCGGTATCTGAGAAAGAAAGAAAGAAAGAGTTTTTCATAGGAACATTATTACTTCCAAAAGGGCCCTGGGAAATCAGCGAACTCTATAAGTTTCAGGTGGGAATACCTGCAGGTGGGAATATTCAGACCCATGCTAGAATGTGATTAAATATCTGCAATAAGTGGGATTTGGCGAATATGTACAGTATCAGCATCCCTTGAGTTCAGGATGAGTTTAGGAGAATGGAGGTTACATCTCCAGATACAGATATTTATTGATTGGTTAATTCATTTGGTCCATTGGTAACTTTAAGGATATGAAATTCTCCCCCAAACATTGTGTGCTGGAAGATACAATAGATGGTTTCAGGTAACGCTAGACGCTTCTTTAGCAAGTGAGACAGTTCGAGGAGACTGGTCCTGATACACAACTCTGGTACAATCCTTGAAGACTACAAATAACGACCCTTGTTCACTGATTACATTTGCCTCATGTTCCTTTATGTATTCCTCTTAAACTAATTGTATTTAGTGTTCATGAACTTATGAAACCAAGAATGTGCAATGTAATTAGCTTTTTTTTGTCAAATTATGCTTTTCTGCTACTCTCAGAAAGAACCTCAGTCAAAACCTTCATTAATCTTGGCTTCCTGTTCAGTTAAAGGGATCCTGTCATCGGAAAACATGTATTTTTTCAAAACGCATCAGTTAATAGTGCTACTCCAGCAGAATTCTGTACTGAAATCCATTTCTCAAAAGACCAAACAGATTTTTTTATATCAAATTTTGAAATCTGACATGGGGCTAGACATTTTGTCAATTTCCCAGCTGCCCCTGGTCATGTGACTTGTGCCTGCACTTTAGGAGAGAAATGCTTTCTGGCAGGCTGCTGTTTTTCCTTCAGAATGTAACTGAATGTGTCTCAGTGGGACATGGGATTTTCTATTGAGTGTTGTTCTTAGATCTACCAGGCAGCTGTTATCTTGTGTTAGGGAGCTGCTATCTGGTTACCTTCCCATTGTTCTTTTGTTTGGCTGCTGGGGGGGAAAGGGAGGGGGTGATATCACTCCAACTTGCAGTACAGCAGTAAAGAGTTATTGAAGTTTATCAGAGCACAAGTCACATGACTTGGGGCAGCTGGGAAATTGACAATATGTCTAGCCCCATGTCAGATTTCAAAATTGAATATAAAAAAATCTGTTTGCTCTTTTGATAAATGGATTTCAGTGCAGAATTCTGCTGGAGCAGCACTATTAACTGATTCATTTTGAAAAAAAATTTTTTCCCATGACAGTATCCCTTTAAAGGGATACTGTCGCGGGAAAACATGTTTTTTTTTTTACAAAACACTCCAGATAATACTGCTGGTCCAGCAGAATTCTACACTGAAATATAAACAGATTTTTTTATATTTAATTTTGAAATTTGACATGGGGCTAGACATATTGTTAGTTTCCCATAAGCCCTCAGGTCATGTGACTTGTGCTCTGATAAACTTTAATCACTCTTTACTGCTGTGCTGCAACTGGGAGTGATATCACCCCCTTCCCCCAGTAGCCTAACAACAGAACAATGGGCAGCTAACCAGATAGCAGCTGTCTGGCACCTCTTCTGAAGGATTTGTTTGCATTGCCAAAATTACTCCCTATCCCCCACCTAGTGGTAGACATGAGAATAGCACCAAATCGGAATACTCCTTTTTTCCTGCTTGGATGCTATTCTCATGTCTACCACTAGGTGGGGAGCCCGACCCAAGTCGTTGTATACTTCAATGGGAAGAGAAGAAACAATAGATGTCTCAAAGCAGTTCCATCCTGAAGTGCTAGCTCCTTCTCAAAGCTCAAAATCAGGCACAAAGCACAGAGATGGCGCCTCCACACCAATATTACAGCTAAAAAAAAATACATTGGTTCAAGAATAACATTTGAAATAGTAGTATGAATTATTTGCAATGTAAACAATGTAATTTAGAAATAAAAAGTAAGCCATAAAAATCATGACCGAATCCCTTTAAATAACTAATGCACTGAATAGGGCAGTCACTGATGAGGTCAGGTTGGGTAATGTGAATACTCTAAGTGCACCCACAAAAATACATGTGTTTGGCTCCTTAGAGTTTTTAGAAACTCACATACATTCGAAATTCGACCCTTGATAGGCTTCTAATGGGCTGCTGGGGAGTGAAGGAAGGAGGGGATATCATGACAATTTGCAAGTCACATGACTGAGGGCACCTGGGGAACTGGCAATATGTCTAGCCCCATGTCAGATTTCAAAAGTAAATGTATTTAAAAAAAATCACTTTTTAATTAATTTTTCATTATCTTGTACTATTTTCTTTTTTTGATTCTAGGTAACTGGAACCTTTTTTTTTCCATCTTTCTTTATCACATGACCCAAGGACTAACACTTCATTGGATTTTCACTTTAATGGACTTTAATTGAACCTAATCAGCATTAACCAATCGCTGTCATTACACCTCTTTAAATGTTGAATTGAACTTCGCAATCGTATGTGTGCCTTTGGATTGTTTTACTTCTAGATTAAATTTGGGGTCGCCGGAGCTCTACCATTGTGCACCAGACATCATTATAGTAATCTTCTCCAAGGGTGTGCGAGAGCCAGATTTCTATTGTACACTTTATTCAGTTTGTCATTTCTTGCTGATATTATAACATAGGCGTTAATAGTACTTATAAATGTCATATTGGAGCCCGATGCTTGAAATAATATGAATTGTAAAATAAAATGACAATTTAAAACTATATGCTGTAGATTCAGCCAGATCAAAGGCAACATGGACATACAATGTCTAAAAGCCAGAATAATAAATAATTAGGAAACCCTGGAATAATTCCCATTGCCTTAAAGGGACTCTGTCATGATTTTTATGGTGTAGTTTTTATTTCTAAATGACACTGTTTACACTGCAAATAATTCACTGTACATTATAAAATGTCATTCCTGAACCAACAAGTGTATTTAGTTGTAATATTGGTGTGTAGGTGCATCTCAGCTCATTTTGCCTGGTCATGTGATTTCAGAAAGAGCCAGCACTTTAGGATGGAACTGCTTTCTGGCAGGCTGTTGTTTCTCCTACTCAATGTAACTGAATGTGTCTCAGTGGGACCTGGATTTTACTATTGAGTGTTGTTCTTAGATCTACCAGGCAGCTGTTATCTGGTTACCTTCCAATTGTTCTGCTGATGGGCTGCTGGAAGGGGGGGGCAGCACAGCAGTACAGAGCGATTGAAGTTTATCAGAGCACAAGTCACATGACTGGGGGCACCTGGGAAACTGACATGTCTAGCCCCCATGTAAGATTCCTTCATGGATAGAAAATGTTCTGTACATAAGCGGATCCTGGAGTATTACTGCTGCGAGGCCTGTATCTGTGTGTCCTGCTGTCTGGCCGGAGAGCACAGGGGCCACAGGGTGGAGCTGCTGAGTGAGGCCTCTGAGAAGAAGAAAGAGACACTGAGGAAAGTTGTGGAGAAACTGAGGCCAGAGAGAGAGGAGACAGAGAGAGGAGCCCAGAGACTGCAGGAGCGCAGGAGAGAAGTGGCAGAAAAAGCAGCTGGTGAGACAGAGAGAGTCACTGCCCTGTTTAGAGACATCAGGGAACAGCTGGAAGCCCTAGAGAAGAGACTCCTGAGTGACATCTCCAGCCAGAAAGAGAAGCTCTCACTCACACTCACTGATCTGATGGAGCAGCTGGAAATAAAGAAGGACGAGCTGTCCAGGAAGATCCGTCACATTGAGGAGCTGTGCAACATGGCAGATCCACTCACTGTCCTACAGGAACGGGAATCACATGGAGCTGCAGATAATGAGGGGGAATGTGATACTGAGGAGGAGGATACCGAGGGGGCAGATAATGAGGTCAGAGAGACAGCTGATACTGAGGGGGCAGATAATAAGGGCTCTCATACAGATATATCTAATAAGCAGAGATCATATATGAACCCACTCAACCCAGTTTCAAAACTTAAGTAGTAACATTTTACACCAAGGTCTCAGAAGTCAATGAGAACAAATTAAATAGCAGTGCCCACTGCTTGTTTGGTAAGGTCATCAAGCGAGTAAATCTTTCCCTTTAAGGTGGACAATATGGGACTGACCTTATTATTTGGCTCTTAGGGATGCAGGCCATTATGGTGAGTACAGCATCATTGAGCCAATGTGGTCCTCACCCCAATTGATGCTTGGCCAATTTTCTCCCAGTTATTAGCAAGGTAGGTGGATTGGTGGGCCTCATTAATGGGCAGATAGGTTGTTGATTTATTATATGTAATAACTGGGTCCAATAAAAAAAATGTAATGTCAAAATCCAGTCCATAATTGGCCAATAGGGCACTGTGTAGAGGATTGAGTAGGTGCAGATAGTACACTCCGTTTCAGATTCCTGCTGACCTGTGTTAGTGCCCCCAGATCAACCACAACATCAAATGTCTGTATTCAAAGGTTTGTGCTCGTGTTACATGTACAATAACAGTATCATGCACTTTTACATATATCTTTATTACTGTATATATAGCCTTGTTTGTGCACACAGTGCTGTACCTTTATGATCCTTTTGACAAATTCCACAACATGCGCCTAAACCCCCACATTTTTACACAAGAGGAAAACTCACTGAAAATGAAGTGACAAATAAAAAGAATGGAAATCATTCAGCAGATTTTTTATTTTACAAAAATCAAGAGAGCTGCACAATAGTCAGATTGAAAACACACAACGCTTGGCACACTTTTTGGTACAAAAAAAGAAAATCATGAATCTAAACTGGGGGTCGCCAACCTTTTTTACCCATAAGCCACCATCAGATGTAGAAAGAGTTGGGGAGCAACACAAGCATAAAAATATTCCTGGGTTGCCAAATAAGGTCTGTGATTGGCCACTTGGTAGCCTGGCAGTCTACAGAAAACTGTTTGGCAGAACACCTGAAATTTTATTCAACTAAAACTTGCCTCCAATTATGGAATTCAAAAATAAGCACCTGCTTTGAGGCTACTGGGAGCAACATCCGAGGGGTTGGGGAGCAACATGTTGCACCAGAGCCACTGGTTTGGGATCATTGGTCTAAATCTTAAATAAAATGACATATGATCTCAAACGATAGGCACTTGTGTGTGTCTAAGTGGGTGCAGCAACCCAAGACCACTACAGGACCAACACATATGAAAATACTTGAACCCCTGCAAATTATAGATGCCGGCTAACCCATAATATTATATATACTTGGAAATAGACTTTGTGAAATAAACCTTACCTGGCATCACTGGATGCTGAGCATGATGAACTCTATGTACAGAGAGGGGACCTCATAATATGGAAACCTACATTCCTGCCTTGGTCATCACTGAGCTTTCTGTATATTGTAGTCTGGAAGGGCCACCTTCCTTATTATCTGCTGATGTTGAGGTCTTGCACATATAAGGGGCATGAGGCAACATAAAGTCAAAGGGGCAATATTTATATAAAGTAGGACTATAAAGTATATTGTACCACAACTCCCAGATACGCTGTCATCCTTCAGCTTTTTGCCAGTCGGGCTCAGGACAGGACCTTCTTATTTCTCCAACATTTTGAAAATGTTCCTCACACAGGGGTCCAGAAAATATGTCTATCTTGTATGAGTGAGAAGATGAGTTTCAAAACATCTATTTGATATGTAACCTTTGCCACACTCTGGGCACACAAACTTCTCTATTCTGATGTGTGTCTGAAGATGAGACCTTAGTAAACATAATTCCCGATACCTTTTCCCGCACTCGACACAAACAAAAGGTTTCTCCAATTTGTGAATGTGAAGATGTCTATCAAGGACACCAGGATCCTTAAAGCTTTTCCCACGCTCATTACAGATAAATGGTTTCTCCCCTGTGTGAATGTGAAGATGTCTATCAAGGACACCAGGATCCTTAAAGTTTTTCCCACGCTCATTACAGATAAATGGTTTCTCCCCTGTGTGAATGCGTACATGTAGACCAAGGTCACCACTAGATTTAAAGCCTCTCCCACACTCACTACACTCATATGGTCTTTCCCCGGTGTGACTTAACTGGTGATATTCAAACCCTTGTTTCCATCGAAACTGTCGGCCACACTCCAAACACTCAAAAGGTTTCAGGCCAGAATGAATGAGACAATGTAACTGCAGTTTTCTTTTTTCCCTGAAGCCTTTCCCACACTCTGTGCACTCGAATGGTTTCTCCCCCGTGTGGATCATTTGGTGCCTTTTGAGGTTTTTCTTTTGTGTAAAGGTTTTATCACACTCTGTGCAAGGGAACGTTTTTCCTGTGTGATATCTAAGATGAATATTGAGTTGAGTCTTACAATGAAAGGTTTTGCGACACTCACTGCAGGCAAAAGGCTTCACTCTAGTGTGACTGTGAAGATGAGCACTTAGTCCACTTCTATGCTTGTATGTTTTCCCACACTCAGTACAGACATGAGGTCGGCCTTCTCTGTGGGTCCCAAGATGATTTTTCAGTTTATACTTTTTTCTGAAACCTTTTCCACACTCAGTACAGACAAAGGGCTTCTCTCCTGTATGAATTCGAAGATGGACATTGAGTTGACCCCTATGTCTGAAGCTTTTCCCACACTCAGAGCAGATACAAGTCTTGTTTTTTGTGTGAGTCTTAAACGGAGTTTTACACATGCTCTTATTCCGGCAGCTTGTCCTGTACTCAGTGTAGTGGTAAGAATTTCCTTGTGATTGAGTCTCAGGATGACTGATGTTCATCTTCCCATTTTTATGGTCCTTTTCATGTTCCTGAAGGTCCCTGTTCCATAAAAAGCCATTATTACATTCAGCGCAGGTGAATGGTTTCCTCCCAGTATGAAGCCATTTGTGAGCTGTGAGGATCTTCCTGTGTGAGAAACATTTCCCACATTTAGAGCAGACAAATCTCCTCCCCGTGTGGATTCTCTGGTGGGTGTGAAGGTTTTGAATGCTGCAGAATCTCCTCTTACATTTTGGGCAGATAAAAGGTTTAAAAGTGCTGCTTATTTTAGAGACAATGTTTAGTTTTTTGCTACTTGGAGTCATCTTATTAATGAAAGAATCTAAGCTCTTAAGGTTTTGAGAACGTTTACTCTCCCTAAAGCCATGTTGACATTGCTTGTTAGTGTTGCGTTCTATGGTCTCATTGAGAACAGAAGAACTCATGTCTTTGAAATAATTCTGGTTGGATGACCTACCACCTTTATTGTCCAGCAAGCTGGTTGTCTGGCTTTGCATTTGGCTGAGGCTGTGATGAACATCTTGATTTGAATGAAATCCAGCAGATCTGGTTATGTTCCTATTAGAGATCTCTGATCCAAACGGGACCAATCGATATCCTGCAGCATGGAGGCTCCAATTCTTCTCTTTGTCAGGCCAGTTCTCTGGAAAATTAATAATGTAACGAAAATGAAAATTATTTGAAGAGAAGATCTGAACAGTAAAAGGAAGAGAATTTAATACCTTGTTGGGTGTACTGATCATGTTGCACAGGGGAAGAAGTTTGTGAGTCTGAGATCCCGAGAAACATAGGGAAGAGTTGGGTTGTGTAGATGGAGCAGAAGGTTGGGAGATGAGGAAACTGGGTTTCTACATTGTTCCATTCAATAGTTGATTGATAAATATTTAAAATTGCATGTACAATTTGCTATAGACTGTATGGCTTCTCAAACAATTCCAAAGGTCTACAGGCAATAAGATTTCTCTGTCTACAGATATCGAGGCCACACATAGGACAGTATCCCTCGACAATGTATGAGCCAGAGGGCTACCAGCGCGTTTCATCAGAACTTCATCAGAGTTAAAAAAAAAAAAACATCTAGAAGTTGCAGCTTCTGATCCATTCCAAATGTAACATTTGAACAGCAGAGATGTGGATCAAAGGAGACCAGGATAAGAGAACGCAACGGAGGGAAAGATAATGTGAAAAGAGGGAGGGGAGTAAGAGGTGCGAATCCGGCTGGGAGCAGGCAGAAGACAATGTTAGAGGTAGTGCCAAGTGCCCCCCTATTATTGTGACCTAGACAACTGCCTCTTCTGCCTACCCCTAGTTACAGTCATGGCTTCTCTAGGGTAGAACACAAACGATAAGGTTATCTTCTTCTGATCAAACTATGTAACTATGAAACCCCCAGTCTCCCCTCTCTATCAGTCCCACAGTCTCCCCTCTCTATCAGTCCCTGCAGCAGGATTAACCCCCAGTCTCCCCTCTCTATCAGTCCCTGCAGCAGGATTAACCCCCAGTCTCCCCTCTCTATCAGTCCCTGCAGCAGGATTAACCCCTAGTCTCCCCTCTCTACCAGTCCCTGCAGCAGGATTAACCCCCAGTCTCCCCTCTCTATCAGTCCCTGCAGCAGGATTAACCCCCAGTCTCCCCTCTCTATCAGTCCCTGCCAGCAGGATTAAGCCCCAGTCTCCCCTCTCTATCAGTCCCTGCAGCAGGATTAACCCCCAGTCTCCCCTCTCTATCAGTACCTGCAGCAGGATTAACCCCCAGTCTCCCCTCTCTATCAGTCCCTGCAGCAGGATTAACCCCCAGTCTCCCCTCTCTATCAGTCCCTGCAGCAGGATTAACCCCCAGTCTCCCCTCTCTATCAGTCCCTGCAGCAGGATTAACCCCCAGTCTCCCCTATCAGTCCCTGCAGCAGGATTAACCCCCAGTCTCCCCTCTCTATCAGTCTCTGCAGCAGGATTAACCCCCAGTCTCCCCTCTCTATCAGTCCCTGCAGCAGGATTAACCCCCAGTCTCCCCTCTCTATCAGTCCCTGCAGCAGGATTAACCCCCAGTCTCCCCTATCAGTCCCTGCAGCAGGATTAACCCCCAGTCTCCCCTCTCTATCAGTCCCTGCAGCAGGATTAACCCCCAGTCTCCCCTCTCTATCAGTCCCTGCAGCGGGATTAACCCCCAGTCTCGACCTCTCTATCAGTCCCTGCAGCAGGATTAACCCCCAGTCTCCCCTCTCTATCAGTCCCTGCAGCAGGATTAACCCCCAGTCTCCCCTCTCTATCAGTCCCTGCAGCAGGATTAACCCCCAGTCTCCCCTCTCTATCAGTCCCTGCAGCAGGATTAAGCCCCAGTCTCCCCTCTCTATCAGTCCCTGCAGCAGGATTAAGCCCCAGTCTCCCCTCTCTATCAGTCCCTGCAGCAGGATTAACCCCCAGTCTCCCCTCTCTATCAGTCCCTGCAGCAGGATTAACCCCCAGTCTCCCCTCTCTATCAGTCCCTGCAGCAGGATTAACCCCCAGTCTCCCCTCTCTATCAGTCCCTGCAGCAGGATTAACCCCCAGTCTCCCCTCTCTATCAGTCCCTGCAGCAGGATTAACCCCCAGTCTCCCCTCTCTATCAGTCCCTGCAGCAGGATTAACCCCCAGTCTCCCCTCTCTATCAGTCCCTGCAGCAGGATTAACCCCCAGTCTCCCCTCTCTATCAGTCCCTGCAGCAGGATTAACCCCCAGTCTCCCCTCTCTATTAGTCCCTGCAGCAGGATTAACCCCCAGTCTCCCCTCTCTATCAGTCCCTGCAGCAGGATTAACCCCCAGTCCCACAGTCTCCCCTCTCTATCAGTCCCTGCCCCTCTATACAGTCCAACTGCATTAGTAATAACCCAGTGCATGCTCCCACCTCACATACTATTTATATTAGCAGTAAAAATAAGGGATTATGTTATAAATACCAGTACATTATAAGTATATTTGGTGGCATGATTTAGTCAGGATCAGTTATTAAATACCCATACTAAGTGTCAGTTGCCTATAGGCAGCAGCAGATTATAAAGTGACCAGTATGTAGGGTTGCCACCTGGCCGGTAAAAATGTTGCTCAATGCAAATGTTATTTACAGAGAAAAAACTGAAAAATATAGGAAGCCCGATATTTTCTTCCAGAAAAGGTGGCAACCGTACCAGTATGTGAGGTCGGTACCAGACAAAACAACAAATACTGAGTTCTGCTGGGACTTGATTAGGGAGGAGGGAGAGGCAGTGTCTGATAAAGGATTAAAATCAGCCCCATTGGGCAGCAATATGATTTTAATGGAGGCAAATGTCCTGCTGGTTGTGGGAGAACAGACAATATATAGACACAATATACCCCCATGCACTGGGCACATTCATAATTAGCACATGGATTGCGGGAAACTTACTGATCCAGAGATCCATTCTCCTGCGTGATCTTCCTCCTCCTCCTGTCCAAAATGTGTCTAAAGAGCCTTCATAGCACTTCCCAGCTCTGTCCACACGTTTCATGAAATCTGTGTGTGTCCATGTGTACGGCTGCTCTCAGGATCATTATTGGCATTTCCCCTGCACTTCCTGCTGAGGACTTCCTTTCCCTCTCTCCATGAATGCTGGGAATCACGTGTGTGTGTGTGGGGGGGGGGGTTGTAACTGGATCCTTTGAAGGACTTAAGGAGTTGGGGGTTGTGAATCCTGACAAAACATTTTACCACATTCAAATGAAAAAAGAGTTGGAGAGCAACACAGGCATGAAAAAGTTCCTGGGGAGCCAACTAAGGGCTGTGATTGACAGTTGGTAGCCCCTATGCAGACTGGCAGTTACAGGAGACTCTGTTGGTCAGTACATCTGGTTTTATACAACTAAATCTTGTCTCCGGAATTAAAAAAATAAGCACCTGTTTTGAGGCCACTGGGAGCAACATCCGAGGGGTTGGGGAGCAACAAACTCTCATGTTTCTTGGCCCAGATCACTCCAACACAAGACTTCTGATGTGAAACAAGAAGAGGACACTGCTATTGGCAAGGAGCTGACATCTGCCTGTGGAGTTTGGCCCTTTCTGGCCCTAGCCTAAGGACAGCTGGGGGTATTATTCATTACTACCCCCACTAACAGACTTAGCTAATGGTTCCCTGCAGAGTAGCACTTTCTTCTCGATTATGTACCAAGCCCCCCAGATGCTGGTTGTTTCAGTTTGGTATTGGAGAGATAACCAGCAACTCCAGGGGACTGTTAGTTCAGCTGTACAACTGCACACACATTGCTAGTCTGGGGGAGCACAAACAGACATGGGTGTCTATCCTGTGTGATATTTAAGGTGAATAGCGAGTGAAGACTTACAACTAAACGTTTTCCCATACTCACTGCAGGCAAAAGACTTCACTCCGGTGTGATTATGAAGATGAGCATTAAATTCACAACTATATTTGTATGTTTTCCACACTCAGTACAGACATGGGGTCCAAGACCTAGTTCTCTGTCTGTCCCGAGGTGATATTTCAGAGCTTTCTTTTGTCTGAAGCCTTTTCCACACTCAGTACAAACAAAGGGCTTCTCTCTCTACATGAATTTGAAGATGGACTTTGAGTTGACTCCTATGGCTGAAGCTTTCCCTACACTCAGTGCAGATACAGGTCTTGTCTTTTGTGTGAGTTTTAGACATGCTCTTCTTTTGGCATCTTGCCCTGTACTCACTGTAGATGTAAAGATTTCCTTGAGTGAGTCCCAAGATGACTGATCTCCATCTTCCTCATTTCATGGTCCTTTTTATGTCTCTGAAGGTGTAATAAAATTACCTGGTGGTCTAGTGGTGTGGCGGCGTGGGCGCCGGCGCCATCTTGGTTCTCTAGGGCGCGCGTGGCGCGCCTGGGCACCTCTTAAAGGTACAGGCGCGCTGGCGCGATTACGCCAGCGCGCATTGGCGCACGTTTTGGCGCGAAATTCAGAGGTATTTAAGGCCCATTCTTACTCCCAGCCAGTGCCTGTGATAGAATCTTGATTCTGGTGGTTCCTGAAGCCTTGTGCTGTCTGTTCCTGTGAAACTTGTATCTGTTATTCCGGTTTTGATCCCTGCCTGTTCCTGACTATTCTGATATCCGAATCCTGACCTTTGCCTGCATCTCGACTACTCTTTCTGCCTGACCCCATCTGTTTGATTACCCGGTTTGACCCTTGCCTGCCTGATGATTCTTGATATCTGCCTGCCTCGACCCTGCCTGTCTGACGATTCTCTTGCCTGCTCCATTTGTACCGTGACCTTCGGCCCAAAAGACTATCTACCTGCCGTGCCCCTCTGCCAGCCAGAACATCTCGCCTTGTACCCCTCGTTAAGTCCAGGTGGCACCTAAGTAAGCTGAGGGCTCCTCCCGAAGCCCAACGGTGGTCACACTACTGGTGAAGCCGAGCCGAGACCAGGGTACTTGGCACCTGTTCTGGTATTGGGTGCCGGCCGTGTCAGAAGGTCCCTGTTCCATAAGAAGCCCTTATTACATTCAGCGCAGGTGAATGGTTTCCTCCCAGTATGAAGCCATTTGTGAGCTGTGAAGATCTTCCTGTGTGAGAAACATTTCCCACATCTAGAGCAGACAAACGTCCTCTTCATGTGAATTCTCTGGTGGGTGAGAAGGTCCCTATTGCTACAAAATCTCCTCTCCCATTTTGGGGTTTTCACAGCACTGTTGGTTTTAGCAACAATGTTTAGTTTTTTGCTGTCTATAAGAGATTTTAATACTGAATCTAAGTTCTTAAACTTTTGGGTAATGTTACTGTTCCTCAAACCATGTTGGCATCGCTTGTTAGTGTTGTGTTTTATGTGCGTCTTGAGAGCAGAAGACCTCTTGTCTGTGTAATATTTCTGGTTGGATGATCTATAACATTCATTGTATAGGGGCCTTGCTGTCAGACTTTGGATTTGGCTGAGGTTGTAATGAACATCTTGATGTCAACTAAATCCATGCATTTTGATTATGTTCTTATTGGAGACCTCTGATCCAAACGGGACCAATCAATATCCAGCAGCAACAAGTCTTCAGTTCTTCCCTTTTTCATGCCAGTTCTCTACAAATACAATAAAACAATGACTTAAAATAAATATTATTTAAATGCATTATGGAAGAGGTATTGTTGGGTGTACTGCATAAGGTTGTAGCAGGGGTAGGTGGGGCAACAGCAGGGTGGAAACTGTACAAATACATTGGCTGACATGTCAAATATAAATACAGTTTATAATTAAATAATCAATGAATCACTGGGCCTTTTTGGATGCACCTATTGCAGTAGATGTGTGATAGATATGTCTTCTAAATGGGAAATCCACCCATTTTTTGCCAAATGAAAGAAGATATAGATCTCAGAAGCCACCAATACCCATTATTTCTCATTCTCGCCAGGCTTATAGTAATATGCAATTTCAATTGACAGAAATGTCTGTCTGTCCATTAACATTCTGCCCCTGACTCTTAGAACAAAGTTGCAAGTCAGTTGGGAACAATCCTGGAGGAGAAGTGACTCCTGTTACATTGTAAGAGTCAGACCAAGAGAATAAAAAGGATAGACTTAATTGTTTCTCTTTGGACTCCACTTGTTACAAGGGGTGGATCTGCTGGGAAAATGGTGCAGAAGGTCTTGTTATCAAGTGTGTGCTCTTTGTTAACCAATACCCTTAGTGGAGTTGGGGAACAGGAACCCCAGGAATCAGGAACAGATAGTGACAAATAGTTTTATGTCTTAGATATTGACAGGAGTCAGAACAGTTAACAAGAGCATTCCAGTGCTGCAGTATTCCCCAAAGCATCACCCAACAGTGTTGGGAAGACAGTCTGTAAGGACTCAGTCTATGCTGAGGAGGATCCATTATACTGAGCTGTGCCTGGACATTGAGACTAAGCCTCTTCTTTCCATCTCCAAGCTGGCTGGGTGTGTGAGGACATGATGAATTGCCTCAACAAGTCAAATTTCAAGTCAAGTTTTATGGTTATCTCAACTGTATATGAATAAACAATGAGACAAAATATCTGTGTTAGTGCTCAACATGTACCTCATTTGTGTTCCACGTGTTTCAAGATGGTTACAAACCACTGGTAAATTAGAATAAGTGTGCGTTCCCTGGTGTAGTGCATTAAGTATTTAGTAATAAAATCGCACTTACAAGATTGTAGTAACAAACGTGAGCATCAAAAGTCAATTCAGCAAAGTCAATTTGGAGAGCCACCTGGATGACCCATAATAGTGGGTATGGAGTCCATGACGGTGAATCTCTCACTTGGTGTAGACTTGAACTTGCAAAAACTCATGTTGAGTTCTATTATCTGTACTTTTATAGTACAGTTTTGCTCTCTAGCGATCAGAGACAGGGTACAGAGAAGGGCAACTAAGCTGGTAAAGGGAAAATCTTAGCTATGAGGAAAGACTGGCCAACTTGGGGATGTTCACGCTGGAGAAGAGGCGCTTAAGGGGTGATATGATAACTATGTATAAATATATACATAGTTACAGATACATTAGATAAGGGGTTGGATGGTGTTTAGCAAGTGAGGGAATACAGGGATATGGAAGATAGCTCATAGTACAAGTTGATCCAGGCAAACTGAAAAAAAAGGAGGGTTCCTTTCTCTGGATCAGTTAGGCAGGTTATATATAGATTTCAAACAGTTGAACTTGATGGTGTGTCTTTTTTCAGCCTAACTTACTATGTTACTGTGTTACTATGTGATGTGGAGTCTTATGTGAAACATTCTTATACTATTACATGGTATGAAATGAGATATTTTGGGCTACTGGTGACCTTAATACACTAATATACATCATGATTTGGGCCTTTTAGCTGTAAAGTTCTTTCTTGATCGGGACCCAATGTCACTTATGTGGTGCCAAAGTGATGTCATCAACTGTGCCGCCCAAGTCTACATGCCAGGTCCTACTCTCAATGGATGTGGCTCCCCAGCAAAGACCAAGCAGTTCTGGGAGCACAAACACAGGACCTAATGCTGAACCAGATGTCAGCCAAAAGGAAGGAGCACCTTCACATATTGCTCTAGTCTAGTGCATGCATAATTGAACAGTATTAAAAAAAATACTGGCTCATTATGTGCATGCATGTGCCCCAATATGACTGCTCATAGCAGGAGCTCCCTACCTGTGTGGGTGGTCTATCGCTTACCCTACTATTACCCCAACTGGAGTGTAGGCTCTATTAGTCCACACCTTTGGTTGAGGATAATATTTTTGCCCGACAGGTACCCTTTAATAGGCACTGGAATAATTTAAAGTCTATGTGACACCTTCCTGAAGCCTCTACTTGCTAGTAGACCGCCAGTCTTCAGAGGGCAAGAAATTTAGGGAATATTTTAGCACTGAGCCAATGAAGACGGATGCTGGTTCCAAACCATTGTTTATCCTTAAGTCTCAACTCAGAAACGGCATCTTGTCATTGACTACAGCAGCTGTAGTACAGAAGGTCTTCATACCTGGGATGGATACTTCCTCCAACTCCCCATCATCTTCAATGGGAGACAGCCTTCTATAGAGTGCATCTGCTCCAATATGTTTGTACTTAAGGTGAACTAAGAGTTTGAGAACCAGGCACAGTGGTTACGGCTCATGAAGGCATTTTTTATAAATCACAATTATTTTGTATTTATTTTTTTAATGTAACAGGGAGTTTTGGGGAGGCTCAGCTTAACCTTTACGTTTTTGTTCTCAGTGGTAAGTAGGGTTGCCACCTTTTCTGGAAAAAAATACCGGCCTTCCTATATATTTATCTTTTTCCCCTATTAATAACATTGGGATCACTGACCTTCCTATATATTTATCTTTATTCCCTATTAATAACATTGGGATCACTGACCTTCCTATATATTTATCTTTATTCCCTATTAATAACATTGGGATCACTGACCTTCCTATATATTTATCTTTATTCCCTATTAATAACATTGGGATCACTGACCTTCCTATATATTTATCTTTTTTCCCTATTAATAACATTGGGATCACTGACCTTCCTATATATTTATCTTTATTCCCTATTAATAACATTGGGATCACTGACCTTCCTATATATTTATCTTTTTTCCCTATTAATAACATTGGGATCACTGACCTTCCTATATATTTATCTTTATTCCCTATTAATAACATTGGGATCAGACATAATTTTTACCGGCCAGGCCCATTGCTGGTTTTGCCATCTGAGACAGAGAGGGCCAATGCACAGCAGATCTGTTGAGATGGCCATACATGGAAAGATTTAAGGTGGCCATAGACTCCAAGATCCGCTCGTTTGGCGACATCGCCAAACGAGCGGATCTTTCCCCTATATGCCACTAAACTGCATGGCCGAACGATTGAATTACGATGCGCCAAGCGGCTCCGAAGGGTCGGTCGGGTAAAAATCCAACCTTCCCAATTGATATCGTGGCCAGATATCGATCGGGAAGACCCGTCGGAAGCCCCCATACACGGGCAGATAAGCTGTCAAATCGGTCCAAACGACCGATATCGGCAGGTTTATCTGCCCGTGTATGGCCACCATTAGGCTTGTGATTGGGCAACTTGAGACCAAGTCAGCACCATTTCTGCCTGTGTATGGGGCTCTCTACCAAATGAGCCAATTTCTAAATGTATAAAGTCATACAGGGAGGGTGAGAGGTAACTGTGTATCCCACCCATAGAGCAGGACTCACCCCCAACCCACACTCTTATTCAGCACATAGTGTACAATGTGCCTTCCTCAGAACCATAGGGAAAACAGAGTCAGTCCAACCCCTACATACATTAGTTATCTCATCATCTAGAGGCCACTGTTGTGATGTAGAGTGATAGAGTAACCAGTTTCATCAAGAGAACCAAGTTAATCATCAAATCCAGATGTCTCCAGTTCCTTGTGTCCTTATGTGATTCTAAGCCTGATCATGATGGAACCTGCAAGGCACAAGAGACTGACGCTGGAGCTCATTCGCACTCAATCTCCAGGCGAATTTGCGCTCTGGCAAAGGGACGTGACTGCGCAAATTCACTAAGATTTGGATTTTACTGAACGTTAGCTCTTGCGCCAGACTTGCGTTCGCCATCTCAGACCAGGAGAAGTGCAATAGAGTAGATAGGAGTTCCTCAAAAAATAGTTGAATAGTCCCAAAAAACACTGGCGACTTTTCCTTTTTTCAGGGTGATAGGCTGCAAAAGATTGTACATTTTTTTGGGGTAACCAGCTTCCCCCCTACATTTCCTAACATTATGTCACGTTTATGTTGGTGCCAAAAAATATGTATATGTATAGGTACTACTGCAAAACTAATTAATAATTCAAAGTCAAATATTATTAAGGTTAATCATGGAGAATATACTCACAATTCACCCCAGTCCTAGGGTGTAGGTCCAAGTCAACATTTCAAAAAAGGAAAATGTGAATATCCCCCAAAATAATGAATCAATCAATTAAAAAATTGAAAAATGTATTAGGACATCAGAGCAAGACCTTACTCAATTTGCCCCAGAGTCTTAATGTCTTATTTACTAATAATGGGTGACTTCAGAGTTACATAGTTAAATTGGGTTGAAAAAAGACAAAGTCCATCAAGTCCAACCCCGCCAAATGAAAACCCAGCCCCATACACACACCCCTCCCTACTGTCACATAAATGATATATACCCATATCTATACTAACTATAGAGTTTAGTATCACAATAGCCTTTGTATTATGTCTGTCCAAGAAATCATCCAAGTCCCTCTTATAGTCATTAACTGAATCATCACCCGGCAGTGCATTCCCCAACCTCACTGTCCTCACTGTGATGAACCCCCTACTCTGTTCCTTTAAATGAAACTTCTTTTCCTCTAGTCTGAAGGGGAGGCCTCTGGTACGTGATTCTCTTTATGGGTAAAAAGGTCCCCTGCTATTTGTCTATAATGTCCTCTAATGTACTTGTAAAGTCTAATCATGTCCCCTCACAAGCGCCTTTTTTCCCCCAGAGAAAACAACCCCAACCTTGTCAGTCTCCCCTCATAATTTAACTCTTCCCTCCCTCTAACCAGTTTAGTTGCACTTAGTCTCTGCACTCTCTCCAGCTCATTTATATCCCTCTTAAGGACTGGAGTCCAAAACTGCCCCCATACTCCAGATGAGGCCTCACCAGGGACCTATAAAGAGACACAATTATGTTTCATCCCTTGAGTTAATGCCCTTTTTTATACAAGAACTTTATTTGCTTTAGTAGCCACAGAATGACACTGCCCAGAATTAGACAACTTGTTATCTACAAAGACCCCAAGATCCTTCTCATTTAAGGAAACTCCCAACACACTGCCATTTAGTGTATAACTTGCATTTATATTATTTTTGCCAAAGTGCATAACCTGCATTTATCAACATTGAACCTCATTTTCCAGTTTGCTGCCCAGTTTTCCAGTTTAGACAAATCACTGTGCAAAGTGGCAGCATCCTGCATGGAACCTATAGTTCTGCACAATTTAGTCTCATCTGCACAAATAGAAACAGTACTTTCAATGGCACCTCCAGGTCATTAATAAACAAGTAGAAAAGCAAGGGACCTAGTACAGAGCCCTGCGGTACTCCACTAACAACACTGGTCCAATCAGAAAATGTTCCATTTACCACCACTCTTTGTAGTCTATCTTTTAGCCAGTTCTCTATCCAGGTTCAAATTCTAAGTTCCAGGCCAACATTCCTTCATTTAACCAGTAACCTTCTGTGTGGCACTGTATCAAATGCTTTAGCAAAGTCTAAGTAAATCACATCCACTGCCATCCCAGAATTGAGGTCTCTACTTACCTTCTCATTAAAAGAAATTAAGTTAGTCTGGCAAGATCTATTACACATAAAACCATGCTGGCACACACTCATAGTATTATGATTTGCTATGCAGTCCAGTATCTTATCCTTTATTAACCCTTCGAAAAGCTTTCCTACCACTGACGTCAGACTAACTGGCCTATAGTTTTGAGGCTGAGAACGGGATCCTTTTTTGAATAGAGGCACCACATTAGCAATTCGCCAGTCTCTCGGCACTATGCCAAATCTCAATGAATCCTGAAAAATTAAGTAAAGAGGTTTGCCAATCACAGAGCTAAGCTCGCTAATTACCCTGGGATGAATACCATCTGGCCCCGGACCTTTGTTAATCTTAACATGTTCTAGTCTCTTTTGAATTTCTTCATGTGGAGTACATAAAGATATGTCCCAATTTTTCCAAAACTCCAAATATATACAAACCCTGCCCACTAACCATAAAGTCCCACCCCTTGCACTTTCCCAAATGCTGCTTATATGTGTCACATCCAATGGCAAGTGATATTAGTGGAACTGGGGTTCTAACAGCCAATCTCACTGCGCAATATTTAGTTATAGGATTAATTCTTTTGCATTTTTCTTGATTATTTGATTGAGAAACATTTGTGTGCTCTTTTTTCAATTGTGGGGGCTCTAAATGTCACATACTATGGGAAAAATTGGTTGGTGAAACAAGTGAAAGAGAGGAAACAGCTCAGTAGTTTTCTTGTATGGATGATATAATGCTGCTGAAAGTTGCCCTGTTTCAAGAAACATTCTGTACACGGTAAAGTTTCCCTTTTTATTTGAATTCTCTGGTGTTTGATAAGGCATTTGTTTTTAGAGAACTGTTTGCCACATTCTGTGCATGAGAAAAGAAAACAGAGAGAGACATATTCTTACATTCTGTGCATATGAAAGGTTTCTCCCCACTGTGAGTTATGTGAGGTAGAACACTTTCCAACATATTATACATGTAAATGTTTTCTTTGAGTGCCCAATATAGTGAAACGTTGGTCACATTCTGTCCACTTGAATGGTTTCTCTCCTGTGTGAATTCTCAGCTGAGCATCAATGCAGCTTTATCCCTAAAATGTTTCACCTTCTTCTGTGCATATAAAAGGTTTGTCCTTCGTGTGAATTATTTGGTGTTTTTTAAGGATTGTATTTTGGCTAAAACTTTCCCCACATTCTGTGGTTTCTCTCCTGTGTGAGTTCTGAGGTGACTATGAAGCAGACATTTTCTTGCAAAACTGTTCCCACATTGTGTGCAAGCAAATGGTTTCTCTACTTTGTGAATTTTCAGGTGCGCATTAAGTTGGGATGTTGTTGTAAATGTTTTACCACATTCTTCACACAAGTAAGGTTTCACCCCTGTGTGGATTCTCTGGTGTTTTATAAGGGCACCATTTGATTTGAAACGTTTCCCACATTCTGTGCACTCAAATGGTTTCTTCCCTGTGTGAATTGTTTGGTGTTTTCTAAGGGTACCACTTTCCGTGAAGCATTTCCCACATTCTGTGCACTCAAATGGTTTCTCCCCTGTGTGAGTTCTCAGGTGACGACGAAGGTTAGATTTTATTGAAAAACTTTTCCCACATTCTGTGCATATGAATGGTTTCTCTCCTGTGTGAGTTCTGATGTGACTAGGAAGCAGACATTTACTTGCAAAACTTTTCCCACATTCTGTGCAAGCAAATGGTTTCTCTACTTTGTGACTTTTCAGGTGCGCATTAAGTTGGGATGTCGTTGTAAATTTTTTACCACATTTTTCACACGAGTAAGGTTTCACCCCTGTGTGGATTCTCTGGTGTTTTATAAGGGCATCATTTAATATGAAACGTTTCCCACATTCTGTGCACTCAAATGGTTTCTCTCCTGTGTGAGTTCTCAGGTGATGACGAAGGTGAGATTTTACTGCAAAACTTTTCCCACATTCTGTGCATGTAAATGGTTTCTCTCCTGTGTGAGTTCTCAGGTGATGACGAAGGTGAGATTTTACTGCAAAACTTTTCCCACATTCTGTGCATGTAAATGGTTTCTCTCCTGTGTGAGTTTTCAGATGACGATGAAGGTGGCTTTTTGTTGTAAATCTTTTGTCACATTCTGTGCATGCGAAAGCTCTCTCCCCTGTGTGAATTCTCTGGTGTTCTTTAAGGACTTGTTTTAGCTTGAAACAGTTTCCACATTCTGTGCATGTAAATGGTTTCTCTCCTGTATGAATTCTCATATGAAGATTTAGGTAGGTTTTTTTTGTAAATTTCTTCCCACATTCTGCACACAGGTATGGTTTCTCCCCAGTGTGGGTAATAGAATGCAACTGAAGGCGGTTCTTTGTAGCAATTAATTTGCCACATTCTGTGCATGGGAAATGGTTCCCCCCTGTGTGAATAGCATAATGCCTCTCAAGTCTGCTCTTTGTAAAGTAAAGTTTGTCACATTCTGTACATGGGAAAGTTTCCTTTTTTATGTGAAGTCTCTGGTGTCTTTTGAGGTACATCTTTTTAGAGAACCATTTGTCACATTCTGTGCATGAGAAAAGAACAGGGAGAGACATATTCTTACATTTTCTGCATATGAAAGGTTTCTCCCCAGTGTGAGTTGTGTAGGGGTAGAGACGACTTCTCTTATTACTAAAGACTTTCCCACATTCTGTACATGCAAATGTTTTTGTTTCTGTGTGAAGTTGTGTGTGTTGTTTTAGGGTTTTCTTATGAGAGAAATGTTTTCCACATTCTGTACATGTAAATGGGTTCTCTCCTATGTGGACACTTTTGTGAGAAGAAAGTCTGTCCTTTGTAGAGAAGCTTTTGCCGCAGTCTTTACAAGTGAAAGATTTCTCCCCTGTATGAAATAGGTAATGATTGGAAAGGTTCCTCTTTGAAATGAAACATTTGCCACATTCTGCACAACAAAATGGTTTCTCTCCTGTGTGAACTCTTAGGTGAGTATGAAGGTTAAATTTTTTTGCAAATGTTTTCCCACATTCTGAGCATTCGAATTGTTTTCTTACTGAGGGAAGTTCCGTCTGGGAGTTGGGAATGTTCATTGTAATGATGGTGATTCTGAGTCTGATACAGATGTTTCTTTCCAATGTGAGGATTTGCTGGTGTTGGAGAAGTTGCACAGTCTAATGGTCTCTTGTCTTTATCCAAAGAATCACAATCATTGGCTTCTGAGGCTTCTCTACCTCTTCTTTATTTGATGCAAATAAAAAGGAAAACATAATTTTTTTATAGTTTGGCATAGTCATCACGATAAGACAGATAAATTATGCGTTATTCCCTGAGATTCTAGCTATCTGTATAACAGAGCATTCTGTCCCAGTGGCTGCACAGATCCTATCTGATCCCCATTGTAAGCAGCAGTCCTGTCCTGCTTTATGGCAGCTGAGATTCTATCTATCTGTATAACAGAACATTCTGTCCCAGTGGCTGCACAGATCCTATCTGATCCCCATTGTAAGCAGCAGTCCTGTCCTGCTTTATGGCAGCTGAGATTCTAGCTATCTGTATAACAGAACATTCTGTCCCAGTGGCTGCACAGATCCTATCTGATCCCCATTGTAAGCAGCAGTCCTGTCCTGCTTTATGGCAGCTGAGATTCTAGCTATCTGTATAACAGAACATTCTGTCCCAGTGGCTGCACAGATCCTATCTGATCCCCATTGTAAGCAACAGTCCTGTCCTGCTTTATGGCAGCTGAGATTCTAGCTATCTGTATAACAGAACATTCTGTCCCAGTGGCTGCACAGATCCTATCTGATCCCCATTGTAAGCAGCAGTCCTATCCTGCTTTATGGCAGCTGAGATTCTAGCTATCTGTATAACAGAACATTCTGTCCCAGTGGCTGCACAGATCCTATCTGATCCCCATTGTAAGCAGCAGTCCTGTCCTGCTTTATGGCAGCTGAGATTCTAGCTATCTGTATAACAGAACATTCTGTCCCAGTGACTGCACAGATCCTATCTGATCCCCATTGTAAGCAGCAGTCCTGTCCTGCTTATATGGCAGCTGAGATTCTAGCTATCTGTATAACAGAACATTCTGTCCCAGTGGCTGCACAGATCCTATCTGATCCCCACTGTAAGCAGCAGTCCTGTCCTGCTTTATGGCAGCTGAGATTCTAGCTATCTGTATAACAGAACATTCTGTCCCAGTGGCTGCACAGATCCTATCTGATCCCCATTGTAAGCAGCAGTCCTGTCCTGCTTTATGGCAGCTGAGATTCTAGCTATCTGTATAACAGAACATTCTGTCCCAGTGGCTGCACAGATCCTATCTGATCCCCATTGTAAGCAGCAGTCCTGTCCTGCTTTATGGCAGCTGAGATTCTAGCTATCTGTATAACAGAACATTCTGTCCCAGTGGCTGCACAGATCCTATCTGATCATTTACCTCTCACTTCCCGATTCCCTGGGACTTCCTTTTCCACAGATTCTTCCCCCAATCCTCACATCAGCTTCCCAGGCTCCTAGTGTTCTTGTCACCAGTCAGTTTGGGGCCAATTCATCCCGGGGCCAGTGGCTAGAGTCTCTGCCAGGAGCACTGCCATTCACATGTGGCAGTTTATGACAAACAAAACTCACTGCCTGTTCTGTGTGTGTAACTGCCACAAAATGGTGATCTGGCCCCTCCCCTCCAAGCAGGAAGAAGCTTCATGGTCCTAGTGCTGCTTGGATTTTCCAGTATTCAAATAACTTGCTCCTCTCAGTTGGTTGTTATACTATGGGGTATATTTACTAGAGTTACCACCTGTCTGGTATTGCCCGGGAAAGCCTGGTAATTTGAAGGGCTGCCGGGTCAAAACTGCCCCGTGATTGACAAGGTGATCGGCCAATCGTCGCATCAAACTCCTGACTGACGTCCTCCCACAAGTCACTTGTTCATTTAGTCACATGAATCGAAATAAATATCATCATCTTCACCTGTTGAATGTTTGTGGTTTATTAAACTCCTGAAAACCTGGATACAGTTTGTACATGCATTAATGCTCTCCCATATCTGAACCCCTGCGTCTCGCTTGGTTGTGAGTAGTTTATCAGTGTCCTTGTTGAACTATAACAATCATGCTTTTTCCATTGTGTGACTTTGTTCTTACTGCAGCGGACAACAGAATGTTCAATGGGGTTTCTTGATTATAGAAACAGTGTTGTAACTAGATATTACTGGGCCCCACGGCAAGTTATTTTTCAGGCCCTCAAAATGTTTAGAGGTTGATCTGTTTTACCAATATTGTATATAAATTAGGGTCTCATTGGGGCCCCTATAGCTCCTGGGCTTCCTCTGTAGTTACACCCCTTCATGTACCATAGCAACAACACAGTGGGGGTCATTTATAAAGTTCGAGCAGCACATATTTTCCCGCATATGGTTCTATCACCCCCATGTTTATTCCGGAGCACTAAAATATCGCACTGCTCTTCCCATTTTTTTGCGAACTCACATTGCAAAAATTTTTCACAAATGAGATGGGCGTTTGCGTGAATGTGGCCACTGCGTGAGCTCATTGTGGTAATGTAGTAAATAAGTTGACAGTAATTCAATTCGCCACTTGCGAAAACTGTTTTGTGAAAACTTTCTCCACCACCAAAGTCGTGGGTCGTCACTCCAATGTTCCCAAAGCTGTAGACATTAACCCAAATGCATAATCACTAATTAATTATTTTGTGTTTCTATCTTCCTTCACTTAGAGCTGAGCTCACGTTTCTGCATATTCACCAATCACTATAACAGGGGTCCCCAAGCTTTTTTACCCGTGAGCCACATTCAAAAGTAAAAAGAGTTGGGGAGCAACACAAGCATGAAAAAGTCCCTTGGGTGCCAAATAAGGGCTGTGATTGGTTATTTGGTAGCCCCTATGTGGACTGGCAGCTACAGGAGACTCTACTTGGCACTATACTTAGTTTTTATACAATCAAAACTTGCCTCCAAGCCTGGAATTCAAAAACAAGCTCCTGCTTTGAGGCCACTGGGAGCAACATCCAAGGGTTTGGTTGAGTTGGGGACTCCTGCTCTATAGAGTGGCCATTAGTACAACTGCTTATTCAATTAACTTCATTACTGTGTAAACTCATCAGGTATCAGTTATTAGGCTTCTCAGGCTGTGTCTCGTGATGGGAACTGGAAACTGTGTTTAGTACATACAGTATGTTAGAAGGAACTGCAGGAGGCATCCCTTGTTTTGCTCTAACTCCTGCTGCTGTTTATTCGTATCCAAATAAACACAAAAGAACAGGGCTATCCGCCACTCAATGGATACACAGGGCTGAAAATATTAGTTGTTCTATTAGTCACAATTTAAAATGTACATTCATCTCCATTGGCCCTTTGAGTTTTGTACCCTCTGGGACACTTAATCATGGGCTATGATGATACCCAAAGGCAATGAACATTTATACAAGAAACAACCAATCAAAAACAATTAGAAAAAAAAGAGAAAAAATGAAAAAAAGCAGCTCATAAAGAGACAGTGTTTGATAAATGACTTATATATATATATATATATATAAATATACAATTTACAATAGACTTACATCATAAATTTAAATGAAAAAAGTATGTAAGTAATCCAAATTTTATAAAAATAATTTCCTTTTTCTGTGTAATAATAAAACAGTAGTTTGTACTTGATCCCAACTACGATATAATTAATCCTTATTGGAAGCAAAACCAGCCTATTGGCTTTATTTAACGTTTATATGATTTTCTAATAGACTTAAGGTATGAAGATCCAAATTATGGAAACATCCGTTATCTGGAAAACCCCATGTCCCGAGCATTCTGGATAACAGGTCCCATACCTGTTTACACAATGGCTTGTCAATACCTGTTGACGATTTAGTACGACTTCAAGAATTAGCCTTGTGTTTCTGAAGGAGAGGTTCCCTTGGAGTTACAAGAGCATTTTTGAAGGCTTCTGTCAATAAACTCATATTGTATCCTCTGTGTAATAGTCTTAAATAACACGCTTCTATTACAAAATTATCAAAATCTGAACATAAACGTCTCAGGCGTAAAAACGGACCCTTGGGTATATTTCTTATAAGATGTTTAGGATGAGAGGAAATAGCTTTCAATAAAGTATTGGCAGCACAATCTTTTCTGTATAGAGATGTAGTGACATTGTGGCTGCCCCCATGGCTACACAGCAGCTTGTATATATAAACTATAGTAGTACTTATCTGTTATCTACTGTGTATCCTGTGCTTGAATGGCTGCCCCCATGGCTACACAGCAGCTTGTATATATAAACTATAGTAGTACTTATCTGTTATCTACTGTGTATCCTGTGCTTGAATAGCTGCCCCCATGGCTACACAGCAGCTTGTTTATATAAACTATAGTAGTACTTATCTGTTATCTACTGTGTATCCTGTGCTTGAATGGCTGCCCCCATGGCTAAAGTTTCTGAAGCAAACACACCGGTTTTATTAATAAAGTACAACACTACATTGTACTGTAAAAACGTTTTTGTTTGGGGAACATTGTAATATCCACTGTACCCCCATTATTCAACTTTATACTGCACTGGTGGTGGTGAAGGTTATCTATCTGCACTGGATTTTCAGTGAAGTGTTTGAACCTTTAAAGGGGAGAACAGCTTAATACACAGAATGTCTTAAAGTCTTTCTATTAATAATGGGTTAGTTCAGAGGACATAAAGATATGTCCCAATTTTTCCAAAACTCCAAATAAATACAAACCCCGCCCACTAACCATAAAGCCCCACCCCTTGCACTTTCCCAAATGCTGCTTATATGTGTCACATCCATTGGCAAGTGATATTAGTGGAACTGGGGTTCTAACCGCCAATCTCACTGCGCAATATTTAGTTATAGGATTAATTATTTTACATTTTTCTTGATTATTTGATTGTGAAACATTTATCTGCTCTTTTTTCAGTTGTGGGGGCTCTAAATTTCACATACTATGGGAAAAATTGGTTGGTGAAACAAGTGAAAGAGAAGAAACGGCTCAGTAGTTTTACACTCGGTGTTTTTAATAAAGTCCATATATTTTACATTTAGTAAAAAGGGGGGTTGTAAAAATGGTTGTTAAAAAAGAGGAAATTACGAGCCAAGATTATCCCTTAAATAATAGAATATTTCTTATTATTTCTGTGTGGATAATCTGGTGTAGGCAAGGAGTTGCTATGAGTGAATTTGCTCATATGTGGGTATGTGAATAAACAAATTCTTCTATGGATGATATAATGCTGCTGAAGGTTGCCCGGTTTCAAGAAACGTTCCGTACACGGTAAAGTTTCCCGTTTTATTTGAATTCTCTGGTGTTTGATAAGACATTTGTTTTTAGAGAACTGTTTGCCACATTCTGTGCATGAGAAAAGAAAACAGAGAGAGACATATTCTTACATTCTGTGCATATGAATGGTTTCTCCCCAGCAGTGTCGGACTGGCCCACCGGGATACCAGGAAAACTCCTGGGGGGGGGGGCCCAGGTGTCAGTGGGCCCTTGTGCTGCTCAACATTTAGCCGATTTCATGGCCATTCCCTATTTCTATGAGAACAAAAAGGCTAAATAGATGGAATAATAGATTATAGTATGTAAAGAAAACAGATTAGGAGAATAGAGGTTGAGTGAGGAGAGGAAGAATAATAATACTGAGAGTGGCCCATGGTCTAAGGTTTTTGCGTGGGCCCCTGTTGTCCCAGTCCGACACTGCTCCCCAGTGTGAGTTGTGAGGGGATAGAGAAGGTTTCTCTTATTAGAAAAGACTTTCCCACATTCTGTACATGTAAATATTTTCTTTAGTACAGTGAAACGTTGGTCACATTCTGTCCACTTGAATGGTTTCTCTCCTGTGTGAATTCTCAGATGAGCATCAATGCAGCTTTATCCCTAAATGTTTCCCCTTCTTCTGTGCATATAAAAGGGTTGTCCTCCGTGTGAATTATTTGGTGTTTTCTAAGGACTGTATTTTTGCTAAAACCTTTCCCAAAATCTGTGCACATGAATGGTTTCTCTCCTGTGTGAGCTCTGTGGTGACTATGAAGCAGACATTTACTTGCAAAACTTTTCCCACATTGTGTGCAAGCAAATGGTTTCTCCGCTTTGTGAATTTTCAGGTGCGCATTAAGGTGGGTTGTTGTTGTAAAGTTTTTACCACATTCTTCCCTGTGTGGATAGCATAATGTCTCTGAAGGCCGCTCTTTCTAAAGAAACGTTTTCCACATTCTGTACATGGGAAAGTTTCCCTTTCTTTGTGAATTCTCTGGTGTGTGTTAAGGTAAATCTTTGTAGAGAAACATTTTCCACATTGTGTGCACAGGTAAGGTTTCTCCCCTGTGTGGGTAAGAGAATGCCGCTGAAGGTTGCCCTTGTTAGAGAACATTTTGCCACATTCTGTACATGGAAACGTTTCCCTTTTTGTGTGAATTTTTTGGTGCTTGGTAAGGGATCTCTTTTTAGAGAACTGTTTTCCACATTCTGTGCATGAGAAAAGAACAGGGAGAGAAATGTTCTTACATTCTGTGCATATGAAAGGTTTCTCCCCAGCGTGAGTTGTGAGGGGATAGAGAAGGTTTCTCGTACTAGAAAAGACTTTCCCACATACTGTACATGTAAATGTTTTTTCTTTTGTGTGAAGTTGTGTGTGTTGTTCTAGGGTTTTTTTACAAGAGCATTGTTTTCCACATTCTGTGCATGTAAAAGGTTTCTCCTCATTGTGAATTATCTGCTGTTTTTTAAGGACTATATTTTTGCTAAAACCTTTCCCAAAATCTGTGCACATGAATGGTTTCTCTCCTGTGTGAGCTCTGAGGTGACTATGAAGCAGACATTTTCTTGCAAAACTTTTCCCACATTGTGTGCAAGCAAATGGTTTCTGCGCTTTGTGAATTTTCAGGTGCGCATTAAGGTGGGTTGTTGTTGTAAAGTTTTTACCACATTCTTCACACGGGTAAGGTTTCACTCCTGTGTGGATTCTCTGGTGTTTTATAAGGGCCCCATTTGATATGAAACTTTTCCCACATTCTGTGCACTCAAATGGTTTCTCTCCTGTGTGAGTTTTTAGATGAATATGAAGGTGGCTTTTTGTTGTAAATCTTTTCCCACATTCTGTGCACGCGAACGGTTTCTCCCCTGTGTGAATTCGCTGGTGTTCTTTAAGGTATTCGCTTACCCTGAAACGTTTCCCACATTCTGTGCACTCAAATGGTTTCTCTGCTGTGTGAAGTCTTAGATGACAATTCAGGTGGCTTTTTGTTGTAAATTTCTTCCCACATTCTGCACACAGGTAAGGTTTCTCCCCTGTGTGGGTAACAAAATGCAACTTAAGGCTGTTGTTTGTAGAAAACAATCTGCCACATTCTGTGCATGAGAACATTTTCGTTATGTGAATTCTCTGGTGTGAGCGAAGGTAGGTCTTTGTAGAAAAAGATCTGCCACATTCTGTACACGGGAAATGTTTCTCCCCCGTGTGGATAGCATAATGTCTCTGAAGGCCGCTCTTTCTAAAGAAACGTTTTCCACATTCTGTACATGGGAAAGTTTCCCTTTCTTTGTGAATTCTCTGGTGTGTGTTAAGGTAAATCTTTGTAGAGAAACATTTGCCACATTGTGTGCACAGGTAAGGTTTCTCCCTTGTGTGGGTAAGAGAATGCCGCTGAAGGTTGCCCTTGTTAGAGAACATTTTGCCACATTCTGTACATGGAAACGTTTCCCTTTTTGTGTGAATGTTTTGGTGCTTTGTAAGGGATCTCTTTTTAGAGAACTGTTTTCCACATTCTGTGCATGAGAAAAGAACAGGGAGAGACATATTCTTACATTCTGTGCACATGAAAGGTTTCTCCCCAGTGTGAGTTGTGAGGGGATAGAGAAGGTTTCTCGTACTAGAAAAGACTTTCCCACATACTGTACATGTAAATGTTTTTTCTTCTGTGTGAAGTTGTGTGTGTTGTTCTAGGGTTTTTTTACAAGAGCATTTTTTTCCACATTCTGTGCATGTAAAAGGTTTCTCCTCATTGTGAATTATCTGCTGTTTTTTAAGGACTATATTTTTGCTTAAACCTTTCCCAAAATCTGTGCACATGAATGGTTTCTCTCCTGAGTGAGCTCTGAGGTGACTATGAAGCAGACATTTTCTTGCAAAACTTTTCCCACATTGTGTGCAAGCAAATGGTTTCTCCGCTTTGTGAATTTTCAGGTGCGCATTAAGGTGGGTTGTTGTTGTAAAGTTTTTACCACATTCTTCACACGGGTAAGGTTTCGTTATGTGAATTCTCTGGTGTGAGCGAAGGTAGGTCTTTGTAGAAAAAGATCTGCCACATTCTGTACACGGGAAATGTTTCTCCCCCGTGTGGATAGCATAATGTCTCTGAAGGCCGCTCTTTCTAAAGAAACGTTTTCCACATTCTGTACATGGGAAAGTTTTCCTTTCTTTGTGAATTCTCTGGTGTGTGTTAAGGTAAATCTTTGTAGAGAAACATTTGCCACATTGTGTGCACAGGTAAGGTTTCTCCCCTGTGTGGGTAAGAGAATGCCGCTGAAGGTTGCCCTTGTTAGAGAACATTTTGCCACATTCTGTACATGGAAACGTTTCCCTTTTTGTGTGAATTTTTTGGTGCTTTGTAAGCGATCTCTTTTTAGAGAACTGTTTTCCACATTCTGTGCATGAGAAAAGAACAGGGAGAGACATATTCTTACATTCTGTGCACATGAAAGGTTTCTCCCCAGTGTGAGTTGTGAGGGGATAGAGAAGGTTTCTCGTACTAGAAAAGACTTTCCCACATACTGTACATGTAAATGTTTTTTCTTCTGTGTGAAGCTGTGTGTGTTGTTCTAGGTTTTTTTTACAAGAGCATTGTTTTCCACATTCTGTGCATGTAAAAGGTTTCTCCTCATTGTGAATTATCTGCTGTTTTTTAAGGACTATATTTTTGCTAAAACCTTTCCCAAGTTCTGTGCACAATAATGGTTTCTCTCCTGTGTGAGTTCTGAGGTGACTATGAAGCAGACATTTTCTTGCAAAACTTTTCCCACATTGTGTGCAAGCAAATGGTTTCTGCGCTTTGTGAATTTTCAGGTGCAAATTACGTTGGGTTGTTGTTGTAAATGTTTTACCACATTCTTCACACGGGTAAGGTTTCACTCCTGTGTGGATTCTCTGGTGTTTTATAAGGGCCCCATTTGATATGAAACTTTTCCCACATTCTGTGCACTCAAATGGTTTCTCTCCTGTGTGAGTTCTTAGATGAATATGAAGGTGGCTTTTTGTTGTAAATCGTTTCCCACATTCTGTGCACGCGAAAGGTTTCTCCCCTGTGTGAATTCGCTGGTGTTCTTTAAGGTATTCATTTACCCTGAAACGTTTCCCACATTCTGTGCACTCAAATGGTTTCTCTGCTGTGTGAATTCTTAGATGACAATTCAGGTGGCTTTTTGTTGTAAATTTCTTCCCACATTCTGCACACAGGTAAGGTTTCTCCCCTGTGTGGGTAACAAAATGCAACTTAAGGCTGTTCTTTGTAGAAAAAGATCTGGGACATTCTGTGCATGAGAACATTTTCGTTATGTGAATTCTCTGGTGTGTGCGAAGGTAGGTCTTTGTAGCAAATAATTTGCCACATTCTGTACACGGGAAATGTTTCTCCCCCGTGTGGATAGCATAATGTGTCCGAAGGCCGCTCTTTCTAAAGAAACGTTTTCCACATTCTGTACATGGGAAAGTTTCCCTTTCTTTGTGAATTCTCTGGTGTGTGTTAAGGTAAATCTTTGTAGAGAAACATTTGCCACATTGTGTGCACAGGTAAGGTTTCTCCCCTGTGTGGGTAAGAGAATGCCGCTGAAGGTTGCCCTTGTTAGAGAACATTTTGCCACATTCTGTACATGGAAACGTTTCCATTTTTGTGTGAAGTTTTTGGTGTTTGCTAAGGTATCTCTTTTTAGAGAACTGTTTCCCACATACTGTACATGTAAATGTTTTTTCTTCTGTGTGAAGTGGTGGTCTAGGGTTTCCCTACAAGAGCATTGTTTTCCACATTCTGTGCACGTAAAAGGTTTCTCTTCTATGTGGACATTTAAGTGAGAAGAAAGTCTGTCCCTTGTAGAGAAGCCACGTTCTTTATAAATGAAAGGTTTATCCCCTGTGTGTCTGGTAAGATGGTGCTTTAAACTGAAAGTGTTCCCACATTCTGTACAAGAAAATGGTTTCTCCCCTGTGTGAATTTCTTTAACTGAGTGCAGTGAAACATTGGCCACTTGAAATGTTTCTCCTCTGTGTGAATTCTCAGGTGAGTATCAAGGCAGGTTTTTTTGTACATTTTCCCCACATTCTGTGCATGTAAAAGGTTTCTCCTCATTGTGAATTCGCGGGTATTTTTTAAGGATTGTATTTTGGCTAAAAACTTTTCCCACATTCCATTCACATAAATGGTTTCTCTCCTGTGCGAGTTCTTAGGTGAGTATGAAGGTTAATTTTTTTTTGCAAATGTTTTCCCACATTGAAATTGTTTTCTTACTGAGGGAAGTTCCTTCTGGGAGTTGGGAATGTTCATTGTAATGATGGTGATTCTGAGTCTGATACAGATGTTTCTTTCCAATGTTAGGATTTGCTGGTGTTGGAGAAGTTGCACAGTCTAATGGTCTCTTGTCTTTATCCAAAGAATCACAATCATTGGCTTCTGGGGCTTCTCTATCTCTTCTTTATTTGATGCAAATATGTAAAAAAAGGAAAAAATAATTTAGATTGTCATTCACTAAAAAATGTGTATTAAGTTTTGGTTTTGTATTTTAGGTAATTAAGTTTTTTTTACAGTTTGGCATAGTCATCACCATAAGTCAGATAAATTATGTGTTATGCCCTGCTTTATGGCAGCTGAGATTCTAGCTATCTGTATAACAGAACATTCTGTCCCAGTGGCTGCACAGATCCTATCTGATCCCCATTGTAAGCAGCAGTCCTGTCCTGCTTTATGGCAGCTGAGATTCTAGCTATCTGTATAACAGAACATTCTGTCCCAGTGGCTGCACAGATCCTATCTGATCCCCATTGTAAGCAGCAGTCCTGTCCTGCTTTATGGCAGCTGAGATTCTAGCTATCTGTATAACAGAACATTCTGTCCCAGTGGCTGCACAGATCCTATCTGATCCCCATTGTAAGCAGCAGTCCTGTCCTGCTTTATGGCAGCTGAGATTCTAGCTATCTGTATAACAGAACATTCTGTCCCAGTGGCTGCACAGATCCTATCTGATCCCCATTGTAAGCAGCAGTCCTGTCCTGCTTTATGGCAGCTGAGATTCTATCTGTATAACAGAACATTCTGTCCCAGTGGCTGCACAGATCCTATCTGATCCCATTGTAAGCAGCAGTCCTGTCCTGCTTTATGGCAGCTGAGATTCTAGCTATCTGTATAACAGAACATTCTGTCCCAGTGGCTGCACAGATCCTATCTGATCCCCATTGTAAGCAGCAGTCCTGTCCTGCTTTATGGCAGCTGAGATTCTAGCTATCTGTATAACAGAACATTCTGTCCCAGTGGCTGCACAGATCCTTATCTGATCCCCATTGTAAGCAGCAGTCCTGTCCTGCTTTATGGCAGCTGAGATTCTAGCTATCTGTATAACAGAACATTCTGTCCCAGTGGCTGCACAGATCCTATCTGATCCCCATTGTAAGCAGCAGTCCTGTCCTGCTTTATGGCAGCTGAGATTCTAGCTATCTGTATAACAGAACATTCTGTCCCAGTGGCTGCACAGATCCTATCTGATCCCCATTGTAAGCAGCAGTCCTGTCCTGCTTTATGGCAGCTGAGATTCTAGCTATCTGTATAACAGAACATTCTGTCCCAGTGGCTGCACAGATCCTATCTGATCCCCAATCAGGAAGGACGTGCGTGTGAGGAGCTCCTGAGTTACAGAGCTTACCCCAGGCCCAGCAAGGGTCTGGGGGTGCAGTTTACACTTTCTTTTGGACTTTATTATTTACCTACAACTTGGAAATGGAGAGAAGGATGTCAGCTCGTGTTAAAAGTGGAACAAAGACTTTAGGTGTTGGGAAAAAAGTCCCAAAAGAAACCATAAAGAAAGTCTTTTGCAAAAGCAAGAAAACTTCATGTGAAGTGGTGTGTAATGAAGAAAACAGTGAAGAATTGATGGAATAACACAGTCAGCAGAAGTGTCTGAACAAACAGCCAATATGGAGGATTTGCCTGGTGCAAGCTCCCCATGTGAAATGCCCATGGAGAAAGCAGTGGATTCCAGCAGCCCCCAAAGTGTTTCAGAAGTGCGTAGATGTGGTGCAAGTACCCTTTTGGAGTGTTCCCTCAGTAACGCAGAGGTGGGCGACAGTGAAGTATCTGAGGCCCAGGCAGAAGGAGGGAGCTCCGGTGCTAGTGCTGAGGAAAAGGACAAGATGGCGTCCGCAAGCAGCAGCAGTGAGGCTTCAGGTGAGACTCTGAGAACTGCAGCTCCAGCACATTGTCACACCAACAACACTGAGACAAACACTGTGGAGGAAGTGACTAGCAGGGAGGCAAGCGTGAAGGATAGTCCTGCTAAACATATGGCAGGGCTTGAGGCGCTGTGTGGCCAGCTTGCTGTGGCAGTGGCAGAGGGGGCGCTGGATGGCACAGAGGAGACCAGGACTGGGGCACGGGTGAGTGGAGCACTGGCTAATGACTCTTCTAATGGGACTAGTAGTGGACACACTGTTAATACCTCACACATCATTGAATCACTCAGAGCTATGGAACTGTTAAGTAATAGGAGAAATACTTTGGAAAAAAACATTGAGAGGGAACTTTCAAATGTTAAATCTGCTAAGGGACATTTCAGAGCTCAAGGCATCAGGAAACTGGCAGAAATGAATAAAGAACTGGAGGAGGTGGTGGAAAATATGGAGGCTTTGTTATTAGTGATTAAACCATGGGAGGAGGTGTATAAAAACAAGGAACGGTTTAAACAAATGTCCAGTGGAGGGAAAAAGACCTTTGAATCCTCTTATTTGGATTTTGTGCTGAATGAAGGTGGGGGGGAATCAGATGATAATGGTGCAAATAATTTGTCTGAAACAAACGAAAAGGAAAGGAATGAAAATGTTTGTTTAACAACAAGGAATGTGCAGTCTCTGAAGGGAATGTAAATGAGGTGGAGGGGGAGGGGGAGACACAAGCTGCTGAGAATGAAGCAACTAGTGCTTTACCTGAGGAAAAACACAACAATTTGCTCAAAATGGAGTTGATCCTGAACAAGGTAAACAGGATAGTAGGTCTTTCTGGGAGAAAAGGAAATTTTTTGCAAGGCAGGAGGAATCTTTTCATGATGGGCTCACTTTCAAAAGGAGAAATGTGGTTAAAATCAAATGGGAGGGAGAAAAGGAGAAATCACCAGGTAGCCGCTATGTGTGTAAAAACTTAATCAAACAATCAATGGGATTTACTCCTGCAGATGTTTTTGCTTTTGTAAATGTGTCAGATATTGATTTTGAAATAAGTTTCAAGTTGTCTCAAGGTTTAGACAGATTTTGGAATTTATATCAAGATAAAAAGACATCCTCAGCATGGGAAGGCTTCAGGGCGAGTCCAGTCTCAAAACCAGAAGTAAAAACAGTAACAATCTTTTTTAAGAATGAGTCTGTCCCTCCTGCTGATGTGTTAGTCTGGTTAAAGAGACAATGCAATGTTTTGATGCCTTTAAAACCTGTATATAATGAGGAAGGATTTTGGGTGGTGGGTTGGAAGGCTCAAGTGAGGCTGAATGTGCAAAACAACATGACACAGCATCTCCCAAATTCATTTTTTATAGGCAGAGAAGGGGTGTTTGCTTTTATCCAGGGCAGCCCCGTCAATGTTATAAGTGTGGATCAAGGAGGCATTTGGCGGGAGACTGTACAATAAAGATGTGCACATTGTGTGGGGCCCAGGGACATGTCAACAAAGACTGCGAGAATGTGAGGTGTAACCTGTGTGCGGAACTGGGTCATACACACACGCTGATTGTCCTAATGCCTGGCACAATATTGTTAAACTTTGCCCAAGAATAGAGGAGGAAATATTTCAGGAAGATGTAACAGAAGAAAGACGGGAGGAGGAAGGGAACAATGAGGTTGCCCCCTGTCAAAGTAAAGAAAACCAAAAGGCAGAAAGTACTGTTACATCAGTGCAGGGAAGGGGGGATGACTGGAAGGTGGCAGGAAAAAAGGCAGGAAAAAAAGCAGGTAAAATGATCTTTGAAAGTGAAATCAAAACTTCAAACAGATTTGAATTGCCCTCAGGAAAGTCATGGGGGATTTGGCAGAGGAGGAAGAGGAATTGAGAAGGATTGGTGAAGAGAAAAAAGGGATGAAGGGAACAAAAAGGAGGTAAAAAAGAGAGTCAAGGAAAGGTCAATTAAAAAGAATGTGGTACCCCCCAGCAGTGGTTTGGGCAAAAGAAAGAAAGATTCTGTATTAGAATCTGAGGGTCCATCAAATGTGGAAATAGGAATTGTGGAGGAGCAAGGGAAGAAAAGGAAAGGAAGGATAGATAGTGAGGAAGAGTGGGAGTCCATTGATGAGGAGGATCTCCTGGTGGAGGGGGAGTCGTTGGGGGGCATGGGGAAACCCAGTATAAAAGACATGCAGAACACAATCCTGTGAGAACAACTAACTCTCCAAGATGCCTGAACAAATAATTAAATTTAGTACTATAAATGTGTGTAGTATTAAAAATGTTAAAAAAGACGGGAAGTGTTTAGTAACTTGGAGAAAGAAGAAAATGACATTTATTTTTTGCAACAAACAAGACTAACCAATAAGATAGAGATTTTTAATGCAAAAAGGGACTGGTAGTTGGGTCCATCATTTTGGTCCATAGCAGAGGAAACAGCAGGGGGGTGGGAATTCTTTTTAAGGGATTCTCAGACATTAAGGTAAAGAGATTTTTAGAGCTTAAAGTGGGTAGATGTATTTTACTAGATGTAAATATAAAAGGAGAAAGTTACAGACTTATAAATATTTATGCCCCTCATGCAGTGATAGAAAGAAAAGATCTGTTAGAAGAAATAAAACAATACTTGTGTGTTTCTAGCCAAGTCATTTGGCTGGTGATTTTAACCAGACCTTAAATCCAGGAGATAGAACTGGGAGATATAACAAATATGAAGGTGCTTTCTTGTTAGGTATAATTAAGCAGGCGGGTTATATTGATGTGGCTACTTGGGGAGGGAGGAAAGCAGTACATACATACTTTTGCTCCAATAGAAGTAGTCGTATTGATATGATATTTGTAAAGGAAGGGGAGGTCTTCTCTGATGTGAAGGAATCATCAGTAGATTTCTCAGATCATTTAATGTTATCCTTTACAGTGGGAACATCAGATCTTCCCAAGAGAGGCAAAGGACTGTGGAGGCTGGGAATTGGGTCTCTTAAAGAAGCAGCAGAGGATGGCTCTTTTAAGGTGTTTTTTGAAGCCTTGTGGTCAAAATTCTTTTTCTTTGATTCTGTGGTACACTGGTGGGAGGAAGCAAAAAAAGAAATCCGAACTTTCTTCACAAAACTATCTGTTAAACGGGAGGGTTTAAGATCTAAAAAATACCAGTCTCTGAGGAAGAAGTTGGAAACCTTAATTTCGGCCGGGGTGGTGGGGGAAAAAATTGCCCGGTTGAAATATCTGATTAGACAGCATCAGTACAGTCGCAAGGACTCTATGATTCTGGAGAGAGATTTTGGGGCAAAAAACTCCCTGATCCTTTTCAGAATTGTAGAGAGACCTTTAAGAAAAAGCAGGTGACTGGCCTTATTGACTCCGAGGGAGTTATACAGAAATCCAGGGAGGGTATCCTCGGGGTTGTAAGGTCGTACTATGCTGATCTGTTCAGAAGTAAAACTTTGGAGAGGGAAAGGACTGAAAACTTTTTAAAGGCGACCCCAGGACCTGATACAGTAAATTTGGACTTTTCCCCATTGACAGCAAATATTGAGGAGGAAGAGGTGGCGGGTGCGATTGATAAAATGCACAACAAGAAAGCTCCAGGGCCTGATGGGCTAACAGCAGAGTTTTATAAGACTTTAAATCGCTGTTAGTCCCGGTGTTAGTTAAGATCTTTAATGAATGTTTGGAGAGGGGTATGCCTGAGTCAATGAGGTGTTCTTCTTTAATTTTGCTGTCAAAGGGGAAGGATGATGAGAAGGTTGAGAACTGGAGGCCGATTGCCCTTCTCAATTCTGACAGAAAGATTCTGGCGCGGATTCTTTTTTCACGTTTGATTTTGTTTTCTGGCACTTTATTATCGTCCTGTCAGTTCTGCACGGTGAAGGGGCGGAGCATCTTTGGGGCCCTCCTTACTTTAAGGGAAGCCTTGGAGTCATGCAAAGCTCATGGGTGGGGAAAATACCTGTTGTCTTTGGATCAAACTAAAGCTTTTGATAAGGTTAACCATGACTATCTATGGGCTGTTTTGTCTAAATACGGCATCCCAGGCAAATTCATTAGTTGGTTAAGGATTTTGTATGAAGGGGCAAAAAGCTTCCCACTGATTAATGGCTGGCAAGGTGAAACCTTTGATGTTGGGGCCGGGGTGCGGCAGGGCTGCCCTCTGAGTCCTCTTCTCTATGTATTTGCTCTGGATCCCTTCCTGAGGATGCTGGAGGAGAAGGGCTTGGAGGGGGTCTGTGTGCCCGGCGGGCAGCCACTCAGGTTTGTAGCCTACGCGGATGATGTGTCAGTGGTCATTTCTAAGCAGGCGGAGGTTGAGGTGATCACTGATTGTATCAGAAGCTACTCAAGGGCCTCTGGATCCTCAGTTAATCATGAAAAGTCGGAAGCTTTTTGGACTCTAGGAGGGGAACCGGATTTTCAGGCCGGAAATTTCCCAGTGGCCCCAGAGCAGGTTAAAATCTTGGGAGTAAAATTTGGAAGGGATGATAATAGCAGATTAAATTGGGAAGAGAAAGTGGATGTTGGTTTGGCAAAAGTTCAGCGTTGGAGATCTTGGAAGCTGACCTATAGAGAAAGGGTTAATCTGATCAAGACCTTTTTGATCCATTGTTTCTTTTTGTTGCTTATGTGTTTCCCTTGCCAGAATCTCTCTATGCTCGGGTTTACAGTTTGTTTTTCCAGATGCTCTGGGGGAGTAGGCTGAACCCGGTAAAAAGAGGGGTAACATTCCTACAGAAGAAAGAGGGAGGTCTAGGGATGGTTTGTCCAATTGCCTTCTTTGGCACCATTTTTCTTAAATTCAATTTTGGGAATCTGGGTCAAAGGACGTGTTCTCTGTGGGAAAACTGTGTCAGATCCTGGGTTTCGCCTTTTATCAGAGACTGGGTGGAGGGCGGTAGAGTGAAGGGGGTCCGGATCAGGGGGGGAGGTTTTCCGCAACATATTGCGTTAGGTTTAAAATTGTTGAAAAAGTGGGTTTAGGTTTCAATGATATTGAAAACTTATCAAGAAAACAGTTGTATGAACAAGTGCTAAGCTCCTTTTTTGTTGTCTCTTTGAGTCCAAAAGATTGCCCTGTAAAAGTCATGGGGGAATGCATTAAGTTTTTGAATGGAAAAAGACTCCCAGAAAAAATGTTTGATAACGCATGGTTGGCCCTACAGGGGAAGTTATTTGTAAGGGGAAATTTAAGTTATCTAAGTACAGTAAATAGTTTATGCCCCTGGGACTGTGGAAAAGAAGAAACAGTAGATCACTTTTTATTAGAATGTTCAGTCTCAAAAGCCCTTTATGATCAAGTTTTAACAACTTTGGGAATCAATAATTTCTGTAGAAACACTTACGGGGAAAGAGCCTATGGAATTGTAACTAATGACCATCCTCTGGATAAAGAGACCCTCTTTGTTATTTTCTCAGTTGTTCGATATTTCTTATGGATGAGGAGATGTGGTAAAACTTTTGGGAGAGAAGAAGGATCTATAGATTTGACAACCAAAAAGATTTTGAAAGAATTATACCTGATAAAATTGAAAGAAATAAATATCAATAAAGAAAACAATAAATTGTGGAGGGGGTAGATTTTTCATGGGAAAAAACTATGGATTTTTGAATATGTATCTGTTGTATGTTTTGATTTGTTTGTTATGACATTTTGATTTTGTTTATTGTTATTGTTCATATTTTTAATAAAAATCCCTATCTGATCCCCATTGTAAGCAGCAGTCCTGTCCTGCTTTATGGCAGCTGAGATTCTATCTGTATAACAGAACATTCTGTCCCAGTGGCTGCACAGATCCTATCTGATCCCCATTGTAAGCAGCAGTCCTGTCCTGCTTTATGGCAGCTGAGATTCTAGCTATCTGTATAACAGAACATTCTGTCCCAGTGGCTGCACAGATCCTATCTGATCCCCATTGTAAGCAGCAGTCCTGTCCTGCTTTATGGCAGCTGAGATTCTAGCTATCTGTATAACAGAACATTCTGTCCCAGTGGCTGCACAGATCCTATCTGATCCCCATTGTAAGCAGCAGTCCTGTCCTGCTTTATGGCAGCTGAGATTCTAGCTATCTGTATAACAGAACATTCTGTCCCAGTGGCTGCACAGATCCTATCTGATCCCCATTGTAAGCAGCAGTCCTGTCCTGCTTTATGGCAGCTGAGATTCTAGCTATCTGTATAACAGAACATTCTGTCCCAGTGGCTGCACAGATCCTATCTGATCCCCATTGTAAGCAGCAGTCCTGTCCTGCTTTATGGCAGCTGAGATTCTATCTGTATAACAGAACATTCTGTCCCAGTGGCTGCACAGATCCTATCTGATCCCCATTGTAAGCAGCAGTCCTGTCCTGCTTTATGGCAGCTGAGATTCTAGCTATCTGTATAACAGAACATTCTGTCCCAGTGGCTGCACAGATCCTATCTGATCCCCATTGTAAGCAGCAGTCCTGTCCTGCTTTATGGCAGCTGAGATTCTAGCTATCTGTATAACAGAACATTCTGTCCCAGTGGCTGCACAGATCCTATCTGATCCCCATTGTAAGCAGCAGTCCTGTCCTGCTTTATGGCAGCTGAGATTCTAGCTATCTGTATAACAGAACATTCTGTCCCAGTGGCTGCACAGATCCTATCTGATCCCCATTGGAAGCAGCAGTCCTGTCCTGCTTTATGGCAGCTGAGATTCTAGCTATCTGTATAACAGAACATTCTGTCCCAGTGGCTGCACAGATCCTATCTGATCATTTACCTCTCACTTCCGGATTCCCTGGGACTTCCTTTTCCACAGATTCTTCCCCCAATCCTCACATCAGCTTCCCAGGCTCCTAGTGTTCTTGTCACCAGTCAGTTTGGGGCCAATTCATCCCGGGGCCAGTGGCTAGAGTCTCTGCCAGGAGCACTGCCATTCACATGTGGCAGTTTATGAGAAACAAAACTCACTGCCTGTTCTGTGTGTGTAACTGCCTCAAAATGGTGATCTGGCTCCTCCCCCCAAGGAGACAGGAACCTCTTGGTCCTAGTGCTGGTGGGATTTCCCAGTATTCCAATAACTTGCTCCTCTGAGTTGTGTGTCCCACTATGTGACCATGTGACCAGCATTACATTACTGAGATGTTGGTGTCATTATCAGGAATATTTTTATAGGGCAAAGAGAAACCTCACCACAGAGGGAAATGAAACAAATGCAGCTTGTAACAGGGACAAAAACATTGAAATATAAGATTTAGTTCATCTATTAATAACAACACTGATTAAAGCTCATTCCCTGGGTGTAATACACATATCAGTGGCTGAGGGGTGACTGATACTGTTTGTAGTACAAATCCTGCCATGCTCTTCATTACTGTGTTTAGTACACGTATGGGACCTGTTATCCAGAATGCTCGGGATCTGGGGTCTTCCATTTAAAGGATCTTTCCATTATTTGGTCTACAAGAAAATCATGTAAACATTAAATAAGCTTAATAGGCTGATTCTGCTTCTAATGAGGAGTCATTTTATCTTAGATTGGTTTATCTACAATGCACTGATTTATTTTTACAGAGAAAAAGGAAACCATTTTTTCCATTTTGGATTTCCACTATGGAATTTATGGGAGACGCCCTTTCTATAATTTGGAGCTTCCTGGATAACAGGTTTCCGGATAACCAATCCCTTACCTGAATTATGTTACAAGGGAATGCAGGAGAATCTATAGGGAAATAAAAAGAGAGAAGAAAGGCTCTTGTTTTTTGGGGATAGTCCTGGGGTAAAGTTGTTGGACTGTGTTGGGCAGTCACAGGGCAAACAAATAACAAAAAGTTGGTACAGAGGTGGTCCCTTTATTGCAGGGATCCCCCAAACTTTTTCAACCATGAGCCACATTCAGATGTAAAAAGAGTTGAGGAGCAACACAAGCTTAAAAATGTAGCTGGGTGGCTCAAAATAAGGGCTGTGATTGGCTATTTGGTAGCCCTTATGTCGATTGGTAGCCCACAGGAGACTATTTGGCAGTACTGGTTTTTATACAACTAAAACTTGCCTCCAAGCCTGGAATTCACAAATAATCACCTGCTTTGAGGCCACTGGGAGCAACATCCAAGGGGTTGGAGAGTAACATGTTACTCACGGGCTACTGGTTGGGGATCCCTGCTTTATTGGCTAAGATAATCAGAGCAAGCTTTCACAACATTTTAGCTGAATATCTTAGTTAACCAATAAAGGGATCCCCTATATACCACCTTTGTTATTTGTGCCCTGGGATAGAGCTGCACATCCCCTGGGACTATCTGGCTGTAGTGCAATTGATTTTTCTTGTTTCACTTTAGCTCCTGGAGGATGTATTTTCTAAAGGCTGTGGCCACTCTAAGGGCTCTTACATACGGGCGGTTTTACCTGCGCTCCCCAGCGTCGCTCTTTCTTCCGTTCAGCCGCAGGGGCAGACACACTGTTACATGCGCCTGTGTGAGTACAGACCTCTTCACAATAATTGAGTGCGTCTACTATTGTTTTGCCCTGTGGTTGAACAGAAGAAAGCGCAACGCATGGAGAGCACACGAAAAAAACGCCTGTGTGTAACAGCCCTAAGTGGTCAGTTCAAAAAACTCTCAAGGTGCAGGTGCCATGGGCAAAATCAATAAAGGACAAGTCAGCCCAAAAATAGCATTTCATAACAAGAGTCACAGAGTTTAGTTGCTGAGCTGGTGCTGCAGATATAAAATGTATTAGTACAACATCTAAAACCAGTTCCCCTCAAATGTTCACCCCAACTTCTAATAAAATAATATTGGTGGCCTCCAGGACTTCCCAACCAGCAGACTGAATATCTGTAACTCAAATTATTCCAAAAATAGATCTCCTCCATATACAAAATGTAAGTTTGGACGCTTCTGCTGTAATCCTCCACACTCCTCTGTTGTCTCCACTGATTGGTAAATTGTCCAGACTAATCCACTTTAGGCCAACAGATATTTCCTCTTAACAGGCTACTCACTGGTGAAAGCAAATAAATCAACTCAAAATGATAAGTATTGGGTGCTAAACAGTAAAGTCTGGGTGCTGTTCTGCTTACAGTAAGTTTGTCAAAACCTGATTTACTTTGCACTTAGTTTTCCCTCAGTTTTAGGCGGGTGGGGATTGATTAGTTGCACCTGAACAGACTGTATAAGTAGAACCCGTGCGACTCCAGCGGAACTTGCTCTAGTGTTTAGCTGCTCTTAAGTGTTTGTTCTTTAAGTGGGGGATCTGTAAGTGGAGTTATAAACACTGGAGTTGAAAACTAAAGGAGGTTCAAACTAGGTCGATGGTTTGTTCTAAACCCTAATGTTTTTGTATTCCTATTTGAATCTGTAACTGTTATAGGGTTACCACCCAGCCGGTATTTTACCCGCCTAGCTGCTAAAACACCTGCCAAGGCCGGGATTATAAATTTACCGGCAATGTAGCTGCCGGTAAATTTGTAATACCCTTCAAAAAGACCCCTCGGCCTTCCTCTAATCCCCTGTAACTTACCTTTTCTCCTCAGTCTATGGTTCTCCGTGACGTGGCCCCGCCCCTTTTGACATCACGACCCTCCCCTTTTGACATCACAACCCTCCCCTTTTGACATCACGGCCCTGCCCCTTTTTTTCCGCCCCCCCACCAGCCGGTAAAAAATATAAGAAAAGGTGGCAACCCTAAACTGGGATAATTGCGTAGGGATAATCAGACTCACTGTGTCCATCATCAAATTTCCCCACTCACAACAAGCTTTATACTGGGTTCTTTTCTTACAGGGATTGGTCACTGGTTATAACAACAATTACCAGACTGAGAATATGAGCATAACACCAGGTATAAACAGAACTACAGCTCACATTTCTTATATGGGCCTGCAATCCATTATGGCCCCCACTCATGTTGCAGCACCAGCAAAAGAGCAACCAATTCTGTTATTTATATTCAGATACATTTTCCAGTTGATCAGTAAAGTGTTTCACCAGTTGTGCTCGTCATTTATAAGAGCAATAAGTATTTCACGTACATCTCTGTCTCTCACATATCTCAGAATAGTGAATGTGAGGCAACTTTGGGCGACTATTGAAAACGCATCGCCGCATGTGCATTAGCGCAGGCGACTTTTCATTCTAGCCTATGGGGTAAAACGCGGAGCCAGTTCGGAGAGATAGTCGCTCAAAATACGAGGCGATTAGTCGCCAGGCGACAAAATCTCCCCGAATCTCCTCGGGGCAAATTCACTAAGATTCGTAGTTGCGCCAGGCGTAACTTCGCCGCACTTCGCCAGGCGTAGTTTCGCCAGCGCTTCACAAATTCACTAAAATCCGAAGTTGCGCACAGGGGTAGCGTAAGGTTGCGAAGTTGCGCTAGCGTTGATTCGCTATGTAAAGCGAAGTTACGCTAGCGAAGGCTAATTTGCATACGGCACCAAATTCAAATTTCAATGGAGGAATACGTATCAGCACTACAAATGCCAAGAAAACCTTCAAATCAGCAAATAAAATGTTTATTTTGCCCTACACATGTGCCCACTGTCTAGGTAAGTTGCCATGAGTCAGGAAATGTAGGGGGGAGGAAGGGGAGCCCCAAAAAAAATTTCAATCTTTTTCAGCCTATCACCCATAATGTAGAAAACACGCCAGCGTTTTTTGGGACTTAGAAAAATTTTTGACTTTTTTGGAAACAATCCCTATCTACTCTATTGCGCTTCGCCTGGTCTGAGGTGGCGAAGGAAGTCTGGCGTAAAAGGTAGCGTTCAGCAAGTTAGTGAATTTGCGTAGTTACGTCGCAAGCGAAAATTCGCCTGGCGTAAGGGTGCGAAGTAACACTAGCGAAACTACGCCAGCGTTCGTTAGTGAATTTGCGCAGTAACGAAAATGCCAAACGCTAGCAAATTAATGCTAGCGTTCGGCGCTTCGGCGCTTAGTGAATTTGCCCCCTCGTGTGGCCTTACCCTAACACTATTTTACCATCAAGCAACATTGGTAAGAAGCATTGATGCAAGTTCCTAAATAAATGTAGACTAAAGTTCCTGTATAAAGGGACTGTATAAATACATATACATACAACTAATATCAGATCACTATAGTCTTGGATATTGTGTGTGTTCAAGAAATCACTCAAGCCTCTCTTAAAGGAGCACTGTCAGTTAATGGTGCTGCTCCTGCAGACTTCTGCACTGAAATCCATTTTTTAAAAGAGCAAATGGATTATATTGAAATTTGAAATCTGAAATTGGGATAGACATATTGTGAGTTTCCCAGGTGCCCTCATCATATGACTTGTGCTCTGATAAACTTCAGTCTCTCTCTGCTGCTAAAGAAACAAAAATGAATGAGCAATAATAGATGAGATACAATTGGCTTTAATCACTACTTAAATTGCCATAATGTAAACCTAAAAAACACAATAGGAATTAATCCCCAGAAACCCATATAATACTGTACTTAATCAATAATGCATTAGTTAAAATGGTGATATTTATTGAATAACAATGCCAACAAATACATGAAAAAACCTTACGACTCCTGTAAAAAAAGGCCCCTCCCATCTGTGACACAAACAATTGTATTACAAGATAATACAATGACTATGATTGGTAGCAGCTGTTGCTATGTTGAACTGAAAAGTCTACCAAAAGTTAGTAAAAAAAACACAAAATATTCCTATTTGTAAGATGAATCTATTAGCATTGAGAGGAATTCAAACAGAGATGCACCAGCTACAGACTGATTGTGCATGAACTTGCTGTAGATAATTCACATAAATCCCATCTGGTGATGCAGAAAATGATGTAAGTGTAACAGGGACTTCAGATTGTAAGCTCAATGGGCAGGGACTGATCAAAATGTAATAACATCTATTATGCAAATTCCATACAAATGAACTAATACAGTAGGTAAAGGTACTGCATATACACACACACATTATAGCTTTATAAACTGCACTCAATTTAATCAACTTGTTATTTATTGGTCATTAATTGACCAACAATTCACGCTACACTTCATTATTCAAGTAATGAAACATTCAGTGAGCATTTCATTTATTTAATCATTTTTTAATGCATTCATTGTAAACACTCCTAATAAAATAATACAAAACTTACCAAAGGGATAGAGAGATGGAGAGAAATGAAGAGACCTCAGGGGTTCAAATGTAAAATGAAATGAAAGCAGTTGGTGGGGGGCACTTAGGGTTATACAGTTTTGTGGGTTATGGGGGTAATTAAGACCCACTTTGAATGGCAATTTGCTTCCTCCTCCTCCACAACGTAGACAGGAAAATTCCATGTTCCCCCAATTCACTGTGTTTGCTCCCCAGCACAGTAGCAGTAGAGAAGCAGATCAAATATATCCACTCTGGATCAATATGGCAGGCAGAGGGAAAGAGAAGTGACAGTTGCAGTAGTCAGCAGACCACCAAAATGCCCAATAGATCAATAAAACAGTGAGGCAGGAACCCCACCAGCTCCACAGCCGCTCCCTCCCTGCCTCTCTATGATTCCGTCACATGAAGGATGCTGGAGCCCGTCAGTGACATCATCAGGGCGACGCAGCTGAACATTGCGACACAATGAATGAACTGAAGCGCCGCAGGTTCAAAGGAGCAGCATCACCAGTCCAGTAGCCGGTGCTATGGGGAGTAGTGGTAGTAGGGCCTGCTGGGTCCGGGGGAGGCCATAGAGCACAGAGTTGTGGGAAAGAACTATTTATTTGTGCTAAACCAGAGATACAGTTGAGAGAGAAAAGCCGAAGGGCCACAGGACCACAAGGACTGGGCCCACTGGATTTTTCCTGGTTTTCCAGTGGCCAGTCTGACACTGCCCCCCATTGATATTCCTTTGTTCCTGTGAGGAAAGAGGCAGAGGAAAGTCAGAATCCAGGAGTAAAGAAAAAGATGTACCTTGGTGCTGCTCTGACACAAATAACTGGAACAGCCAATTACTTCAGTTTTTCCCCTTCAGAGTGTAAGTCCGGTCCTTGCCACATGGGATTGGCTAGACTGCAGGAAGTGTCACGTTTCTTCCTCAAAGCTCAGCCAATCCTCATGTGGCAGGACCGGGACTTACAAATTGAGCGGGAAAAACAGTCAGTAAAGATTATTCTTATTCTTTTTTCTCAGTAAACTGTTTGAGAAGACTTAGCCTCCCTCTATCCTTATTGGACATCTGCCCATGGCTATAGCTTTTTAGAGAACCATTTGCCACATTCTGTGCATGAGAAAAGAACAGGGAGAGACATATTCTTACATTCTGTGCAAATGAATGGGACTTTCTCACATGCCCCCCATTCTGTGCACATGTTCAATCTCTCCCTGTTTCAATTCCTCACTCAGTACAGTGAAACATTCTGTGCACTTAAATAGTTTCTCTCCTGTGTGAATTTTCAGGTGAGTATCAAGGCAGCTTTTTTTTGGTAAATTTAGCCTCACATTCTGTGCATATAAAAGTTCTCTTCTCTGGTGTTTTTTAAGGACTGTGTTTCAGCTAAAACTTTTCCCACATTCTGTGCACATGAATGGTTTCTCTCCTGTGTGACTTCTCAGGTGACAATGAAGGTGGCTTTTTGTTGCAAATCTTTTCCCACATTCTGTGCATGTAAAAGGTTTCTCTTCTGTGCAAATTATCTGCTGTTCTTTCAGGAAATATTTTATCCTAAAATCTTTCCCACATTCTCAGCATGTAAATGGTTTATTCGCGATCTGAAGTCTCAGTTGAAAATGAAGGTGGGTTTTTGCTGTAAATTTTCCCCACATTCTGCACGCGTGAAAACATTCTCCCCAGTGTGGGTAACAGAATGACACTCTAGGTTGTTCTTTGTAGAAAAAGGTTTGCCACATTCTGTACATGGGAAAGTTTCTTTTTTTATGTGAATTTTCTGGTGTCTGTTGAGGTATTTCTTTTTAGAGAACCATTTGTCACATTCTGTGCATGGAAAAGGTTTCTCCCCCGTGTGAATTCTTTGGTGTTCTTTAAGGATTATATTTCGGTTAAAACTTTTGCCACAATCTGTGCACATGAATGGTTTCTCTCCTGTGTGCGTTTTCTGGTGAGCTTTAAGAAGGCATTTTCTTGCAAAGCATTTCCCACACTCTGCACATGAGAACGGTTTCTCCCCCGTGTGAGTTCTCTGGTGTTTTCTAAGGGTACTGTTTTCTTTGAAACTTCTCCCACATTCTGTGCACTTGTATGGTCTTTCATCTGTGTGAATTCTCTGGTGTTTATTAAGGTCAGTTTTTGTTGTAAATCTTTTCCCACATTCTGTGCATATGAAAGGTTTCTCCCCTGTGTGAATTTTCTGGTGTTTTCTAAGGGTATTGATTAACTTGAAACTTTTTCCACATTCTGTGCACGTGTGCGGTCTCTCCCCAGTGTGAGTTTTCTGGTGATTTCTAAGGGTACCGCTTTGCCTGAAACTTTTCCCACATTCTTTGCACATAAATGGTTTCTCTTCCGTGTGAAGTCGCTGGTGTTTATTAAGGTCATCTTTTGTTGTGAATTTTTTCCCACATTCAGTGCATGTGTGCGGTCTCTCCCCTGTGTGAATTCTCTGGTGTTTTCTAAGGATACCGTGTAGCCTGAAACTTTTTCCACATTCTATGCACATAAATGGTTTCTCTCCTGTGTGAAGTCTCAGGTGTATAGTAAGGTTGGATTTTGTTGTAAATCTTTCCTCACATTCCGTGCATGTGTGCCGTTTCTCACCTGTGTGAATTCTCTGGTGTTCTTTAAGGCATTCTGTAAGCCTGAAACTTTTCCCACATTCTGTGCACTTGAATGGTTTCTCTCCTGTGTGAAGTCTCAGGTGTTTTTTAAGTTCAGTTTTTGTTGTAAATTTTTTCCCACATTCCATGCATGTGTAAGGTTTCTCCCCTGTGTGAATTCTGTGGTGTTCTTTAAGGCATTCTATGACCCTGAAACTTTTCCCGCATTCTGTGCACTTGTATGGTTTCTCTCCTGTGTGAAGTCTCATATGAACAAGAAGGTTGGCTTTTTTTGGAAATGTTTTCCCACATTCTGAGCATTTGAATTGTTTTCTTACTGAGGGAAGTTCTTTCTGGGAGTTGGGAATGTTCATTGTAATGATGGTGATTCTGAGTCTGATACAGATGTTTCTTTCCAATGTGAGGATTTGCTGGTGTTGGAGAAGTTGCACAGTCTAATGGTCTCTTGTCTTTATCCAAAGAATCACAATCATTGGCTTCTGGGGCTTCTCTATCTCTTCTTTATTTGATGCAAATATGTAAAAGAGGAAAAAAATAATTCATAAATGCTAATCACTGAAAAAATGTGTGTTATCTTTTGGTTTTGTATTTAAGCTTCCTGACTAGGTTTTTTTTTTATAGTTTAGTATAATCATCATGATAAGTCAGATAAATTATGCATTATGGCAACTTTCTACAAAGAAGAAAGTGAAATGATATTGTTGTCTTTTCTTCTTTTATCTAAGAAAGAAACAGTCCTGTCCTACTTTATGGCAGCTGAGATTCTAGCTATCTGTATAACAGAACATTCTGTCCCAGTGGCTGCACAGATCCTATCTGATCCCCATTGTAAGCAGCAGTTCTGTCCTGCTTTATGGCAGCTGAGGTTCTAGCTATCTGTATAACAGAACATTCTGTCCCAGTGGCTGCACAGATCCTATCTGATCCCCATTGTAAGCAGCAGTCCTGTCCTGCTTTATGGCAGCTGAGATTCTAGCTATCTGTATAACAGAACATTCTGTCCCAGTGGCTGCACAGATCCTATCTGATCCCCATTGTAAGCAGCAGTTCTGTCCTGCTTTATGGCAGCTGAGGTTCTAGCTATCTGTATAACAGAACATTCTGTCCCAGTGGCTGCACAGATCCTATCTGATCCCCATTGTAAGCAGCAGTCCTGTCCTGCTTTATGGCAGCTGAGATTCTAGCTATCTGTATAACAGAACATTCTGTCCCAGTGGCTGCACAGATCCTATCTGATCCCCATTGTAAACAGCAGTCCTGTCCTGCTTTATGGCAGCTGAGATTCTAGCTATCTGTATAACAGAACATTCTGTCCCAGTGGCTGCACAGTTCCTATCTGATCCCCACTGTAAGCAGCAGTCCTGTCCTGCTTTATGGCAGCTGAGATTCTAGCTATCTGTATAACAGAACATTCTGTCCCAGTGGCTGCACAGATCCTATCTGATCATTTACCTCTCACTTCCGGATTCCCTGGGACTTCCTTTTCCACAGATTCTTCCCCCAATCCTCACATCAGCTTCCCAGGCTCCTAGTGTTCTTGTCACCAGTCAGTTTGGGGCCAATTCATCCCGGGGCCAGTGGCTAGAGTCTCTGCCAGGAGCACTGCCATTCACATGTGGCAGTTTATGACAAACAAAACTCACTGCCTGTTCTGTGTGTGTAACTGCCACAAAATGCTGCTCTGGCCCCTCCCCCAAGGAGACAGGAGCTTCATGGTCCTAGTGCTGGTGGGATTTCCCAGTATTCAAATGACTTGCTCCTCTCAGTTGTGTGTCCCACTATGTGACCATGTGACCAGCATTACATTACTGAGATGTTGGTGTCATTATCAGGAATATTTTTATAGGGCAAAGAGAAACCTCACCACAGAGGGAAATGAAACAAATGCAGCTTGTAACAGGGACAAAAACATTGAAATATAAGATTTAGTTCATCTATTAATCACAACACTGATTAAAGCTCATTCCCTGGGTGTAATACACATATGAGTGGCTGAGGGGTGACTGATACTGTTTGTAGTACAAATCCTGCCATGCTCTTCATTACTGTGTTTAGTACACGTATGGGACCTGTTATCCACAATATTATCCATATTCACAAACACAAATCCGCCTAAATTCCAACTCAACCGCCACTTTTCATATTTTTTAGCGAAAGAAAGACTATTTACAGACACTTTTATGAATTTGTCTTTCAAACAACAATGGCACAAAAACATTTTAAACAACATTTTCTCCCGATATTTTAAAAATGGAGATTGATCAGTGTCAGATCAATTCTAAAATAATCTGCTCTGCTTTGGTTCAGCCAATCTTCATTTCACGGCTCTTGTAGGTGCCCCATTGGGGGATTATTCTCATATTAATAGGGATCAGCATTTTATAGTCAGGGCACAAGTTTGTGTCTAACCCTATAGTGTAAAAGCCTCATTAACAAAACACTGATTAAACTAAATAAGTGTATTTTATATCATTTTATATGTAAAAAGTCACACTTGCATTATTTTATTAGTTTTAGTTTAATGAATGAGACAATATTAGCAATTTGAGCGAATTTATTATCTAATGGAAAAGTAAAGCTTCCCAGGATTTTTTTTTTAGTTTTAGTAGCAATTAGACACTTGATCTAAGATAATAAAAACTATTTCTGATACAAATCCCTGTATTATGCAAAATAGCATTTCTTGTATTTAGACCCTTATATCTTGTTACAGAAGTGGAATTACACAGTTTTATTACACAATTACACAGTTTATTATAAAATGTATTAGTACAACATCTAGAATCTAACACCAGTTCCCCTCCAATGTTCAGGAGATCAGTTTCTTTAGTAGTGGTGGGAGGAGACCAGTTTCTCTAGTAGTGGTGGGGAGGAGGGCAGTTCCTCTAGTAGTGGTGGGGAGGAGATCAGTTCCTCTAGTAGTGGTGGGGAGGAGATCAGTTTCTCTAGTAGTGGTGGGAGGAGACCAGTTTCTCTAGTAGTGGTGGGGAGGAGAGCAGTCTCTCTAGTAGTGGTGGGAAGGAGATCAGTTTCTTTAGTAGTGGTGGGAAGGAGATCAGTTTCTTTAGTAGTGGTGGGGAGGAGACCAGTTTCTCTAGTAGTGGTGGGGAGGAGGGCAGTTCCTCTAGTAGTGGTGGGGAGGAGATCAGTTTCTCTAGTAGTGGTGGGGAGGAGACCAGTTTCTCTAGTAGTGGTGGGGAGGAGGGCAGTTCCTCTAGTAGTGGTGGGGAGGAGATCAGTTTCTCTAGTAGTGGTGGGAGGAGACCAGTTTCTCTAGTAGTGGTGGGGAGGAGAGCAGTCTCTCTAGTAGTGGTGGGAAGGAGATCAGTTTCTTTAGTAGTGGTGGGAAGGAGATCAGTTTCTTTAGTAGTGGTGGGGAGGAGACCAGTTTCTCTAGTAGTGGTGGGAGGAGATCAGTTTCTCTAGTAGTGGTGGGGAGGAGACCAGTTTCTTTAGTAGTGGTGGGGAGGAGACAAGTTTCTCTAGTAGTAGTGGGGAGGAGAGCAGTCTCTCTAGTAGTGGTGGGAAGGAGATCAGTTTCTTTAGTAGTGGTGGGAGGAGACCAGTTTCTCTAGTAGTGGTGGGGAGGAGGGCAGTTCCTCTAGTAGTGGTGGGGAGGAGATCAGTTTCTCTAGTAGTGGTGGGGAGGAGAGCAGTCTCTCTAGTAGTGGTGGGGAGGAGACCAGTTTCTCTAGTAGTGGTGGGAGGAGACCAGTTTCTCTAGTAGTGGTGGGGAGGAGAGCAGTCTCTCTAGTAGTGGTGGGAAGGAGATCAGTTTCTTTAGTAGTGGTGGGGAGGAGACCAGTTTCTCTAGTAGTGGTGGGAGGAGACCAGTTTCTCTAGTAGTGGTGGGGAGGAGGGCAGTTCCTCTAGTAGTGGTGGGGAGGAGATCAGTTTCTCTAGTAGTGGTGGGGAGGAGACCAGTTTCTCTAGTAGTGGTGGGGAGGAGAGCAGTCTCTCTAGTAGTGGTGGGAAGGAGACCAGTTTCTCTAGTAGTGGTGGGAGGAGATCAGTTTCTCTAGTAGTGGTGGGAGGAGATCAGTTTCTCTAGTAGTGGTGGGAGGAGAGTGGGCTCTCTAGAAGGTGGTGGGGTCAATAGCAGCCTCTCTATTAGTGGTGGGGAGGAGAGCAGTTTCTCTAGTAGTGGTGGGGAGGAGAGCATAACCAGGTCTAAATATAATGTGTTTATAGGGGATTCAATTATTAGGAAAGTGGGTAGGGTAATCTGTCATCTGGATTGCTTCAACTGAATAATTTGCTCTCAATCGCATTTCAGGTCCCTTGGATATGTCATGTATTACATTCTGTTAATACATTCACATTGCATATATTACATCCATTTTTCATTTATTTCATATTCCCATTTTCCTCTACATATATCATATCCCATTGCCTTATTCCTTGATCTAATGTTTCTATAAATCTTTACCAGGGGGACCATATCTTCCAGTATATTCCACTATTATTATGGTATATGTATGTTCATTTCTCTGTCTAATTTCCTCAACAGATCTCATCCAATTATTATATGACGGTGGTTTCTTGGATTTGAAGTTCCTGGGAATAAGTGTTTTGGTGATTTGGATTTTCCAACATCTTATGGTTCTCCAGGTTAACGTTCAATAGTAGAACTGCATATTCTTTTACCCGAATTCTAATTGATGTTATTTTATAAACACTCTCTAAAACTTGAGCCCAGTATTCTTTCAAGACTGGACATGTTATGCAAATATGAATGAGTTCCCTCACTTTCATTACCAACACAAATTGGAGGTATGTGCTGGTGTATAGTGCCATCTGGTTACCATTTTATATATTGCTTCTTTTATTTTCCAAGCCCTTGTCATCTTATTCCCATGCTTCAATATCTTTACCCATGTCTGTTTTGCTTTGTTTATGCCCAATTCTTTCTACCATTGGGAACAAAATGAGAAAGGCTTCAATTCTTCTCTGTTTAGTATAATATTGTAGACTTTTGATAAAGGTTTAATGATTTCTAGGTCTGTCTCTATTATCTGTTCCCATTGGGTTAAAGGTCTTTCCCAATTATTTTCTCTATGGGTATTTATAAAATGGTACCATTGGTAATATCCCCTCTAGGATGTTTCCCCCACCTCCTTTGTAACTTATGTAGAGGGATCATCTTGCCTCCTCTAATAAAATCCTGTATTTTAGTGGGTCTATCATCCCATTTCTCCCACCTTGCATATGCTCCCCTTTCCATGCTTGGTAAAAAGTTGGGCTTATGCATAAGTGGATGTAACACATATGGGGCACTAGTCAAATGCATAGCAGATTTGTTCTCATGCCATACTTTAAGAGTAGTACTAATTAATGAGTTTTGTGATATTCTCTTATAGGCATTAGGCCACAATCCATGTAGGTGCCTCTGAGAGGACATTGTGGTAGGGATAATCCAAACTTGACTCACTGTGTTTGATGTCCATCATCAAATTTCCCCTCTCACAACAAGCTTTATACTGGGTTTTTACAGGGATTGGACACTGGTTATAACCACAATTACCAGACTGAGAATATGAGCATAACATCCTCACATGTTGCAACACCAGCAAAAGAGCAACCAATTCTGTTATTTATATTCAGATACATTTTCCAGTTGATCTTTGAGAGATGAGTAAAGTGTTTCACCAGTTGTGCTGGTCGTTTATTAGAGCAATAAGTATTTCATGTACATCTCTATATCTCAGAATTGTGCTGCACTGTTCTATCACACCTAAATCCTGGGTGCTGTCTATTTCCACACTAAGGGGCAAATTCACTAAGCGCCGAACGCTAGCGTTACTTCGCTAGCGTTTGGCATTTTCGTTACTGCGCAAATTCACTAACGAACGCTGGCGTAGATTCGCTAGTGTTACTTCGCACCCTTACGGCTGGCGAATTTTACTACGCAAATTCACTAACGCACGCAGTGTACTGAACGCTACCTTTTACGCTAGACTTCCTTCGCCACCTCAGACCAGGCGAAGCGCAATAGAGTAGATAGGGATTGTTTCAAAAAAAGTTTAAATTTTTTCAAAGTCCCAAAAAACGCTGGCGTGTTTTCTACATTATGGGTGATAGGCTGAAAAAGGTCGAAATTTTTTTTGGGGCTCCCCTCCTTCCCCCCTACATTTCCTGACTCATGGCAACTTACCTATACAGTGGGCACATGTGTAGGGCAAAATAAAATTTTTATTTGATGTTTTGAAGGTTTCCCAGGCATTTGTAGTGCTGATACGTATTCCTCCATTGAAATTTGAATTTGGCGCCGTACGCAAATTAACCATCGCTAGCGTAACTTTGCTTCGCTTAGCGAATCAACGCTAGCGCAACTTCGCAACCGTACGCTACCCCTGAGCACAACTTCGGATTTTAGTGAATTTGCGAAGCGCTGGCGAAACTACGCCTGGTGAAGTGCTGCGAAGTTACGCCTGGCGCAACTTCGCATCTTAGTGAATTTGCCCTTAAATTTCACTGCAATTTGCTTCTGTTGCCTTGTACAGTCCCTGCACCCACTAGCCTATTTTTAAAGGACCAGTAACGTCAAAAATTTTTACAACAAAATTCGTTAGAATACAACGAAAAAAAAACATCAACACAAATTAAAATTTAAAATAGCAAAGCCTTTATTAAGAAATAACTTACAGAAAGTCCACTTCCTGTCCTCTTCAGAAACGGCGAAAAGGCGACCATCCATCCTGCAGCGCTTGATTTATTCTCCTGGCTATTCACTGACAGTGCCCGATCGCCTTCTCCAGCTCTTCTTCATCCTCCGTCATCCAGCAGCAGTAGGAAGGCGATGTCTCCAAACCCCGCTCCTCCGCTCCAGGAATGCAGCCCTGACTGCCGACCCACCGACTGTGTGGGTTGTCGGAAAGAAGCAGCGACGCATCCGGATCTGTGACAGCTTTACCTTGGAGTGCGGTGCTTCCCAGCTGTGCTGCTGCTGCTGCCATTGCTGCTATAGAGGAGCCCTGAGATCGTGGATGGAGCAGACTGTTCGGGTTGTCGGCAAGAAGCAGAGAAGCATCTAGAGCAACAACTCCGGTTCCTCCGCATTGGTGCAGCTCTGAGCCGGCAGCGATCACAACTAGAGCAGGGGGCAGCCCGCGGAGCCTTGGATGCGCGACCGATCCTACCCGAAGTACAGTTGCCAAAAGACTGGATCATTGTTTCACAGAAGCCAGCAGATGCGCCTCTGAAGCAACAACTCCGGTTCCTCCGCATTGGTGCAGCTCTGAGCCGGCATCGATCACAACTATAGCACGGGGCAGCCCGCAGAGCCTTGGATGCGCGACGGATCCTATCCGAAGTACAGTGGCCGCCGAAAGACTGGATCATTGTTTCACAGAAGCCGGCAGATGCGCCTCTGCTTCTTGCCGACATCCCGCACAGTCTGCTCCATCCACTATCTCAGGGCTCCTCTATAGCAGCAATGGCAGCAGCAGCAGCACAGCTGGGAAGCACCGCACTCCAAGGTAAAGCTGTCACAGATCCGGATGCGTCGCTGCTTCTTTCCGACAACTCACACAGTCGGTGGGTCGGCAGTCAGGGCTGCATTCCTGGAGCGGAGGAGCAGGGTTTGGAGACATCGCCTTCCTACTGCTGCTGGATGAAGGAGGATGAAGAAGAGCTGGAGAAGGCGATCAGGCACTGTCAGTGAATAGCCAGGAGAAGAAATCGAGCGCTGCAGGATGGATGGTCGCCTTTTCGCCGTTTCTGAAGAGGACAGGAAGTGGACTTTCTGTAAGTTATTTCTTAATAAAGGCTTTGCTATTTTAAATTTTAATTTGTGTTGATGTTTTTTTTTCGTTGTATTCTAACGAATTTTGTTGTAAAAATTTTTGACGTTACTGGTCCTTTAAGCCTTTTTTCTGCCCCTGTTTTACACTTAGTTTTAGGAATGGCTTCCTTGCTTTTATCTTTTCTATCTGATGCTCTTGTACAAGACATTGTAGATCTATCAATAAAAAGTTAATGCTGTTTATTAGAAACCCTAACCCTAAACTTGTAACTTTTGTGCATTACCATTATCCCTTTTTACCAGTGAGCCACATTCAAAAATAAAAAAAGAGCAACACAGACATGCAAAAAGTTCCTGGGGTGCCAAATAAGGGCTGGTTGGCTATTTGGTGGCCCCTATGTGGACTTGCAGACTACAAGAGACTCTATATAGCAATACACCTGGTTTTTATACAACCAAAACTTGCCTCCAAGCCTGGAATTCAAAAATAATCACCTGCTTTGAGGCCACTGGGAGCAACATCCAAGGGGTTGGAGAGCAACATGTTACTCATGAGCTACTGGTTGGGGATCACTGATGTAGATGCTGAAAAACTGTGACGCAGGCAAGAGAACATCAAGCTTCATATTGACACACCATGCACAAAAAAGCCATGCAATCCTGCTGCAGCATCATGCTTAAAATCTGCCAAAATCGTAGCATGCATGCTTTTTTTTCAAAATACATCAGTTAATAGTGCTGTTCCTGCAGATTTATGCACTGAAATCCATTTTTCTAAAGAGCAAATGGATTTTTTATATTTCATTTTGAATTCTGTCATGGGGATAGACATATTGTGAGTTTCTCAATTGCCCCCCGTCATGTGACTGTGCTCTCTTTACTGCTAAAGAAACAAAAATGACTGAGCAATAATAGCCGAGATATATTTGGCTTTAATAAAGGGTGTCACTACTTAAATTGCTGTAATGTAAACCTAAAAAACTGAATAGGACTTAATCCCCAGAAAGCAATATAATACTGTACTTAAAGGAGAAGGAAAGCTACAGAGGCATTTTATTGCCAATAGATTAGCTGCAATAGTGCAAGCTAGAATGCTATATTTATTCTGTTGAATGTTTTACCATACCTGAGTAAAAAGCTCTAGAAACTCTCTGTTTGTTTAGGATAGGAGCTGCAGTATTAATGTGGTGTGACATCACTTCCTGCCTGAGTCTCTCCCTGCTCTGGGCTCAGATTACAGTAGAGAAGGGAGGGGTGGGGGAGAGGAGAGGAGCAAACTGAGCATGCTCACGCCCAGGGCAATGAGGTTTAAGCTGAAAACAGGAAGTCTGATACAGAAGCCCATGAGTACACAATAGAAGGAAAGAAATGTGCTGTTTCTTATTTAGATGGACCTTTCTGATAAGGCTTACTTAGTTTTAACCTTTCCTTCTCCTTTAATCGATAATGCATATAGTTAAAATGGTGATATTTATTGATCAGCCATGCCAACAAATGCAATTAAAAACACATTAAAAACCCTAAGCCTCCTGAAAAAAAATGCCCCCCTTCTATCCGTCACAAGTAATGTCTTGTATATCAGAATCAGTCTACTGCAGCTCCCATTTAGGCACTTATCTTGGTATCCAAAATACTTTGATATGAAATCAGTGTATTGCTTGTATCTTTAGGTGCACAGGTTGGCTAGTATGTGAGTTATAGTTCAGTGCTTACTAACAGCATATAAATAAGAACAATGCACATGGTGCCAATACTTATCAGTCATTGCAAGTGTAGTGTAGATAAACTCAATGTTTGGTTAAGACCTCCATCCAATGAGCAGCGTATCTCTTAAATTCAACCAGTGCCCACCTGGGGAGAGACTGTTACTGCGAGACTTCTGTTCACAGGATCAGAGAGGGGCCCCTTCTCTACAGACATCTTATCCTCTTAACAGCCAGTTCACTAGCCCTGTAGCCACATTAAGCATCACAACATCATCCGGCCTCATTCCACAACCTCACTGTCCTCACTTTGAAGAACCATATACATTGCTACACATGGAAATTCTGATACTAAGTTTAATATTCAGTAACCAAAATACTTGATGATCAGACTAAGTGACTACAAGTTCCCCGGCACCTGCAGTCTGTCAGGTTATATTAATGTTTCTATGTATGAACTCGCTGTAGAGAATTCACGTAAATCCCATCTGGTGATGCAGAAAATGATGTAAGTGTAACAGGGACTTTAGATTGTAAGCTCAATGGGCAGAGACTGATCAAAATGTAATAACATCTATTATGCAAAATCCATACAAATGAAGCTTGAAAGGCAGCCCATGTAGTAATAAAGTAGGTAAAGGTACTGCATATACACACACATATTATAGCTTTATAAACTGCACTCAATTTAATCAACTTGTTATTCATTGGTCATTAATTGACTAAAAATTCATGTTACACTTCATTAATTATTCATGTTTTATTAATCATATTATTCATTAAAGTAATAATTAATTCAGTGAGCATTTCATTTATTCAATCAATTTTTAATGCATTCATTGTAAACACTCCTAATAAAATAATACAAAACTTACCCAGGGATAGAGAGATGGAGAGATGAAAGGGAGTATGGAGATTGGCAGGAAGATAATAGGGCAAAGAGAAATGAAGAGACCTCAGGGGTTTAAATGTAAAATGAAATGAAAGCAGTTGGTGGGGGGCACTTAGGGTTATACAGTCTTTGTGGCTTATGGGGGTAATTAAGACCCACTTTGAATGGCAATTTGCTTCCTCCTCCTCCACAACGTAGAGAGGAAAATTCCATGTTCCCCCAATTCACTGTGTTTGCTCCCCAGCACAGTAGCAGTAGAGAAGCAGATCAAATATATCCACTTTGGATCAATATGGCAGGCAGAGGGAAAGAGAAGTGACAGTTGCAGTAGTCAGCAGACCACCAAAATGCCCAATAGTGAGGCAGGAACCCCACCAGCTCCACAGCCGCTCCCTCCCTACCTCTCTATGATTCCGTCACATGAAGGATGCTGGAGCCCGTCAGTGACATCATCAGGGCGACGCAGCTGAACATGCGACACAATGAATGAACTGAAGCGCCGCAGGTTCAAAGGAGCAGCATCACCAGTCCAGTAGCCGGTGCTATGGGGAGTAGTGGTAGTAGGGCCTGCTGGGTCCGGGGGAGGCCATAGAGCACAGAGTTGTGAGAAAGAACTATTTATTTGTGCTAAACCAGAGATACAGTTGAGTAGAGAAAAGCCGAGTGGCCACAGGGACCCACAAGGACTGGGCCCACTGGGATTTTTCCTGGTTTTCCAGTGGGCCAGTCTGACACTGCCCCCCATTGATATTCCTTTGTTTTTGTGAGGAAAGAGGCAGAGGAAAGTCAGAATCCAGGAGTAAAGAAAAAGATGTACCTTGGTGCTGCTCCTGCCACAAATAACTGGGAACAGCCAATTACTTCAGCTTTTCCCCTTCAGAGTGTAAGTCCCGGTCCTGCCACGTGGGGATTGGCTAGACTGCAGGAAGTTTCACATGTCTTTCTCCAAGCCCAGCCAATCCCTGTGTGGCAGGACCGGGACTTACAAATTGAGCGGGAAAACAGTGAGTAAAGATTTTTCTTATTTTTTTTTCTCAGTAAAGTGTGTGAGAAGACTTAGCCTCCCTCTATCCTTATTGGACTTGAACTTCATCCTTTTAGAGAACCATTTGCCACTTTCTGTGCATGAGAAAAGAACGGGGAGAGACATATTCTTACATTCTGTGCATATGAAAGGTTTCTCCCCAGTGTGAGTTGTGAGGGGGTAGAAAAGACTTTCCCACATACTGTACATGTAAATGTTCTTTCTTCTGTGTGAAGTTACGAGTGTTGTTCAAGGGTTTCCCTACACGAGCATTGTTTTCCACATTCTGTACATGTAAATGGGTTCTCTCCTATGAGAACACTTACGTGAGAAGAAAGTCTGTCCTTTGTAGAGAAGCTTTTTCCTCAGTCTTTACGAGTGAAAGGTTTCTCCCCTGTGTGATTTCTGAGAAGGTTTGTCTTTATATTAAAAGTGTGACTTCTCAGATAACTATGAAGCAGACATTTTCTTGCAAATCGTTTCCAACACGGGAAAGGTTTCTCCCCTGTCTAAATTCTTTGGTGTTTTCAAAGGGTTCTGCTTTGTCTTAAACTTCTTCCACATTCTGTGCACATAAATGGTTTTCATCTGTGTGAAGTCTCTGGTGTTTATTAAGGTCATTTTTTCTTGGAAATTTTTTCCCACATTCTGTGCATGTAAAAGGTTTCTCCCCTGTGTGAATCTTTTGGTGTTCTTTAAAGATTGTATTTCGGCTAAAATTTTTCCCACATTCTGTGCATGTGAAAGGTTTCTCCCCTGTGTGAATTTTCTGGTGTTCTTTAAGGATTGTATTTCGGCCAAAACTTTTCCCACATTCTGTACACATGAATGGTTTCTCTCCTGTGTGAGTTCTCTGGTGAGTATTAAGCAGGCATTTTCTTGCAAATCTTTTCCCACACTCTGCACATGGGAAAGGTTTCTCCCCTGTGTGAATTTTCTGGTGTTCTTTAAGGATTGTATCTCGGCCAAAACTTTTCCCACATACTGTACACATGAATGGTTTCTCTCCTGTGTGAGTTCTCTGGTGAGTATTAAGCAGGCATTTTCTTGCAAATCTTTTCCCACACTCTGCACATGGGAAAGGTTTCTCCCCTGTGTGAACTTTTTGGTGTTCTTTAAGGATTGTATTTTGGCTAAAACATTTCCCACATTCTGTACACATGAATGGTTTCTCTCCTGTGTGAGTCCTCTGGTGAGCATGAAGCAGGCATTTTCTTGAAAATCTTTTCCCACACTCTGCACATGAGAAAAGTTTCTCCCCTGTGTGAATTCTCTGGTGTTGTCTAAGGGTACTGCTATGTCTGAAACTTCTCCCACATTCTGTGCACATAAATGTTTTCTCCTGTTTTCTCACGGTGTGAAGTATCTGGTGTTTATTAAGGTCATTTTTTCTTGTAAATGTTTTCCCACATTCTGTGCATGTGAAAGGTTTCTCCCCAGTGTGAATTTTCTGGTGATTTCTAAGGGTATCGCTTTGCCTGAAACTTTTCCCACATTCTGTGCATGTGTGTGGTTTCTCCCCTGTGTGAATTCTCTGGTGTTTTCTAAGGGTCCCGCTTTGCCTGAAACTTTTCCCACATTCTGTGCATGTGTGTGGTTTCTCCCCTGTGTGAATTCTCTGGTGTTTTCTAAGGGTCTCGCTTTGCCTGAAACTTTTCCCACATTCTGTGCACATAAATGGTTTCTCTTCTGTGTGAAGTCTTATATGAATCAGAAGGTCATTTTTTTTTGCAAATGTTTTCCCACATTCTGTGCACTTGTATGGTTTCTCTCCTGTGTGAAGTCTTAGATGTTTTCTAAGGTCGGTTTTTGTTGTAAAATCTTTCCCACATTCCCTGCATGTGTACGGTTTCTCCCCTGTGTGAATTCTCTGGTGTTCTTTAAGGGATTTAGTTAGCCTGAAACTTTTCCCACATTGTGTGCATGTGTGCGGTCTCTCCCCTGTGTGAATTCTCTGGTGTATTTTAAGGCATTCTTTTAGCCTGAAACTTTTCCCACATTCTGTGCACATAAATGGTTTCTCTCCTGTGTGAAGTCTCATATGATTAAGAAGGTCAGTTTTTTTTGCATATGTTTTCCCACATTCTGAGCACTTGTATGGTTTCTCTCCTGTGTGAAGTCTCAGATGTTTTCTAAGGTCGGTTTTTGTTGAAAAGCTTTTCCCACATTCCCTGCATGTGTACGGTTTCTCCCCTGTGTGAATTCTCTGGTGTTCTTTAAGGGATTTAGTTAGCCTAAAACTTTTCCCACATTCTGAGCATTTGTATGGTTTCTCTCCTGTGTGAAGTCTCATATGAATAAGAAGGTTAGATTTTTTTGCAAATGTTTTCCCACATTCTGAGCATTCAAATTGTTTTCCTACTGAGGGAAGTTCCTTCTGGGAGTTGGGAATGTTCATTGTAATGATGGTGATTCTGAGTCTGATACAGATGTTTCTTTCCAATGTGAGTATTTGCTGGTGTTGGAGAAGTTGCACAGTCTAATGGTCTCTTGTCTTTATCCAAAGAATCACAATCATTGGCTTCTGGGGCTTCTCTACCTCTTCTTTATTTGATGCAAATATGTAAAAGAGGAAAAGGAAAAACACTTAATATACAGTTGTCTTTCCTTATTTCTAAGAAGGAGAAGTTTTTGATTTATGGCTGAGATTCCAGCTATCTGTATAACAGAGCATTCAATCATAGGCGCCCATTGAAGCACTGAGTTAAAAGTACCTAATAAATATGTCTTAAAAATTTTTAGGTCCTGTGGGGCCAAGTATGACACTGTTCACACTGAAACACAGAACAGAAGAAACGTTATGATTTATACCCTCCATACATGGGGCAGATATTGGAATATCTCTTAAGAGAACGGGGAAGTGTCAGGTGACATATATAAAGCCAATGAGAAAACATTGCAGTTTTTCTCCAGATTCCTTATGTAGAGCCTGTGTTGTCCCTTGTTCCCTCACTACAACTCCCAGCATGCCCAGAGAGCACACAGGGCCTGTAGCTGAGCAGAGCCATTTTGGTGCAGCATGTCTTTGGCTAAACACTATGGCTGATTAGAACATAATGGGGGGCATTAGATTGGATCAGTAGCACTGGCTCAGAGCTTTGTGCAGAGCAGCAGTGTGACATCCAATCATTTACCTCTCACTTCCCGATTCCCTGGGACTTCCTTTTCCACAGATTCTTCCCCCAATCCTCACATCAGCTTCCCAGGCTCCTAGTGTTCTTGTCACCAGTCAGTTTGGGGCCAATTCATCCCGGGGCCAGTGGCTAGAGTCTCTGCCAGGAGCACTGCCATTCACATGTGGCAGTTTATGACAAACAAAACTCACTGCCTGTTCTGTGTGTGTAACTGCCACAAAATGCTGCTCTGGCCCCTCCCCCAAGGAGACAGGAGCTTCATGGTCCTAGTGCTGGTGGGATTTCCCAGTATTCAAATGACTTGCTCCTCTCAGTTGTGTGTCCCACTATGTGACCATGTGACCAGCATTACATTACTGAGATGTTGGTGTCATTATCAGGAATATTTTTATAGGGCAAAGAGAAACCTCACCACAGAGGGAAATGAAACAAATGCAGCTTGTAACAGGGACAAAAACATTGAAATATAAGATTTAGTTCATCTATTAATAACAACACTGATTAAAGCTCATTCCCTGGGTGTAATACACATATCAGTGGCTGAGGGGTGACTGATACTGTTTGTAGTACAAATCCTGCCATGCACTTCATTACTATCAGCTATTAGTTATTAGGCTTCTCAGCGTGTGTCTCTTGATGGGAACAGGAAGGCAAGGACAGAACTAGGGGTCGGCAGAAGAGGCACATTCGTAGGGTGCAAAGTTGAAGGGGCACCAGGCACAGTACCTCTTCTGCAGGATTCCCCCTAGTTTAGACCCCTGTGTCCCCACCTTTGGCATAGACAAGAAGACACCGGCACAGCATGGGTATTACTAGCAGGTATAACCTTGCTCGTTTATTGCGGATGCAACGTTTCGGGGCGTGACCCCTTTCTCAAGCATCCCCACCTTAGGCAGCAATTTCAGCACTGCGGCCACTCACACTCTTCCACGCATGTATGCATCATTGGTGCATGCACTGGTCTGTGCATGCGTGCTATTGTTCATGCGCTGGTCTGTGCATGTGCGCGCTATTGTTCATGCACATGCAATTGTTCATGCACACGCATGTGGAGGGGGCAACATAGTCAGCTGGGTTGCCTAGGGCACCCAGATGACTTGGCATAGCACTGCAGGAAGGTGACTGTGTTTAGTACAGAAATTGGACCTGTGGTGTTTATACAAATGGCCTGTAGGTGTCACTGTGTACAAGAGTATACTGTGCATACATAGTACTTTCTATAAATGCTTAAAGTGTTAGAGTTGAAGTTCCTTTTTGAAGTGTAATGGCTGCATGAAATTGCTAATAAAGCACCGTTATACCCTATTCATCCTCGGCTATCAAATTGGGTTGCCACTTGGTTGGTATTTTACTGGCCTGGCCGGTAAAAATGATGGTTGATCCCAATGTTATTAATAGGAAAGATACATATATAAGAAGGCTGGTATTTTTTTCCAGAAAAGGTGGCAACCCTAGTAGACATAACAAATTGCCGATGAGATGTCTATTCTATCTCTGCAGCAGTTGCACTACATGTTTTGGACCTAACTGGTCCTTCCTCTGGTGCATGTTACAAACAGTGTGAGCAAAATCAGCTTTTAAGCACTTCATTACCCATAAACCCCACATGTGTCTACAGCTCCATCTTGTGGCCAGTAAACAGAATGCATCAGCATATCTTTCAACAATTGAATACTGTAGACACACGTGGGGTTTATGGGTAATGAAGTGCTTAAAAGTTGATTTTGCTCACACTGTTTGTAACATGCACCTGAGGAAGGGCCAGTTGGGTCCGAAACATGTAGTGCATCAATAAAAACTACATTTATCACAGTTTTGAAGACTCTCCAGAGTTCCTTAGTTATACAACACTTCACTGGGTTGTGCAAAGAACTTTGTACACAAAGTTAGGTTGAGACCAGATGTAAAACCAGTACTTGAGAAATTGAGGCGATTGCCCTACTCTATAAAGGAGGCCGTCTCACAGGAACTAAAGAAATGAGTAGAACAAGATGTGTTTAAAACACAGAATCATCTGAATGGGTTTCATGAATAGTTATAACAATGAAGAAAACTAGAATTATTCGATTGTGTGTTGATCTCAGTGAACCTAATAAAGCAGTTGTTATAGATAATCCTCCCTTGCTGCACACAGAGGAAATATTTCCAGAACTCGGAGCAGCAAAATTCTATTCCACCCTGGATCTTCAGAGGGCTTTTCATGAAGTATTACTGCATGAGGAATACAGAGATCTCCCTGCATTTATCAACCATGATGGTTTTTTTTGGTTAAAGCGTGTACCTTATGGACTGGCTTCAGCACTGAGTTGTTTTCAAAGACTGATGTCTTCTACACTCCATGAAATACCTGGTGTACAATGCTACCTGCATGATATAATTGTCTGCGCTCCAACAATGGAACTTCATGACAAGTACCTAAAAATTTTTCTAAAATGCATTGATTCTGCAGGACTAAAAATGGAACCTTTCCAAATGCCACTTCAGACAAACTCAGTTATCATTTCTGGGTCATATAATTTCACAAGATGGATTACTGGCTGACCCTGACCATGTCAACGCTGTTATACAATCACCTACTCCATCTGATTTCCAGACCTTATGAGCTTTCTTAGGTCTAACTTCGTGGTATTCTAAGTTTATTCCCAATTATGCTTCATTTGTGGAGCCACTTAGAGCACCTCTACATGGAACTTCAAGTCTGGTTTGGTCAGAGACGGCTCAACATAGCTTTGAAATACTGAAACGGCTAATTGTGAACAGTCCAGCGCTAGCTTTATCTGCATTAGCCACTATGGTTACTTCAGATGCTTCAGACTATGGCATTGGTGCAGTTCTCACATAGATCCATGCTGATCATACAGAGAAAACTTTTGCATTCAAATCCAGAACACTTACAGAGGCAGAGCGTAAGTATTCAACTGTTGAAAAAGAAGCTCTACCATGTGTTTGGGCAACAGATTGTGGTTGCAGGGGATTCAATTATTAGTAAAGTGGATAGGGTAATCAGTCATCAGGATTGCTTTAACTGAATAGTTTGCTGTCTTCCTAGTGTCAGGGTTTCGGCCTGTGGTTGATCAGGTAGACAAATTATTGGGTGGGGCTGGGCATGACCCAACTGTCTTAGTACATATTGGTACTAAAGACAAAATTAATGGTAGATGGAAGACCTTAAAGAGTGAGTTCAGGGATCAAGGCTCTAAGCTTTAGGGAATGTCATTGTTTCTGAAAACATGTCCTAAACATTGGCTATTGAGAAGTGAAGATATCAGTAGGATATCCCTCGATATTCGACCGTCAAACTAAAATCCTTCGTCTTCGAAGTCGAAGGATTTACCGCTATTCCTACGATCGAAGGAATAACGATTAAATCCTTCAAATCCATAGATCAAAGGATATTTCAGGATCAAGAAATTGTTAGGAAGCCTATGGGGACCTTCCCCATAGGCTAAAATTGGCCTCGGTAGGTTTTAGGCGGCGAACTAGGGGTCGAATATTTTTTTAAAGAGACAGTACTTCGACTATCGAATGGTCGAATAGTTGAACGATTTTTAGTTCGAATCGTTCGATTCGAAGGTCGTAGTCAAAGGTCGAAGTAGCCCATTCGATGGTCGAAGTAGCCATATTCGACCATTCGAAATTCGAACTTTATTTCCTCTGTTCCTTCACTCGAATTAAGTAAATGGAACCCTTAGATTATAAACTCACTGTGCAGGAACTGAAATGAATAGGATTGGGATTTTAGATTGTAAGATCACTGGGCCCCTGATCAAAATGTGACATTTATTAGTACACACAAGTAAAGCTTGAAAGGCAGCCCATGTACTAATAAAGTAGGTAACGGTACTGTGTATATACACACACATTTTATAGCTTTATGAACTACACTCAATTTAATCAGTTTGTTATTTATTGGTCATTAAGTGACTGAAATCCATGTTACACTTCATTATTCAAGTAATAATTCAGTGAGCATTTCATTTATTCAATCGATTTTAATGTATTCTTTGTAAACACTCCCGATAAAATAATTCAAAGCTTACCCAGGGAAAGAGAGACGAAAAGAAGTATGGAGAATGGCATTAAATAAAAAATGGGGCCGAAAACTTAATAGGGCAAAGAGAAAATAAGAGGGGTTTAAATATAAAATAAAAATAGTTGGTGGTGGGCACTTAGGGTTATATAGTCTTATGGCAATTTGCTTCCTCCTCCTCCACAATCTATTCAGGAAAATTCCATGTTCCCCCAATTCACTTTGTTTGCTCCCCAGCACAGTAGCAGTAGAGAAGCAGATCAAATATATCCACTCTGGATCAATATGGCAGGCAGAGGAAAAGAGAAGTGACAGTTGCAGTAGTCAGCAGACCACCAAAATGCCCAATAGATTAATAAAACAGTGAGGCAGGAACCCCACCAGCCAGGGGTGCTTTGCCAATGAGGCGAGTTGAGGCTGTCGCCTCAGGCGGCAGCGCCCCACTAGGTACCAGGGGCAGCAAAAATGCCGCTCCTGGTACTTTAAGAGCGAATTTCCGGGTGAGGGGGGGGCAGCAGCAACTGCTGCTGGCTCAGGCGGCGGAGGGGCCAGGATCACCCCTGCCACCAGCTCCACAGCCGCTCCCTCCCTACCTCTCTATGATTCCGTCACATGAAGGATGCTGGAGCCCGTCAGTGACATCATCAGGGCAACGCAGCTGAACATGTGACACAATGAATGAACTGAAGCGCCGCAGGTTCAAAGGAGCAGCATCACCAGTCCAGTAGCCGGTGCTATGGGGAGTAGTGGTAGTAGGGCCTGCTGGGTCCGGGGGAGGCCATAGAGCACAGAGCTGTGGGAGAAAAAAGGAGCAGTCAAGATGGGTAGAGAGTTGTCTAGTGGCCTCAGGGACCCACAAGGACTGGGACCTGCCAGGATTTTTCCTGGTTTTCCAGTGGGCCAGTCTGACACTGTCCCCCATTGATATTCCTTTGTTCTTGTGAGGAAAGAGGCAGAGGAAAGTCAGAATCCAGGAGTAAAGAAAAAGATGTACCTTGGTGCTGCTCCTGCCACAAATAACTGGGAACAGCCAATTACTTCAGCTTTTCCCCTTCAGAGTGTAAGTTCCGGTCCTGCCACGAGGGGATTGGCTAGACTGCAGGAAGTGTCACGTTTCTTCCTCAAAGCTCAGCCAATCCTCATGTGGCAGGACCGGGACTTACAAATTGAGAGGGAAAACAGTCAGTAAAGATTTTTCTTATTCTTTTTTTCTCAGTAAAGTGTGTGAGAAGACTAGCCTCCCTCTATCCTTATTGGACTTGAACTCCATCCTTTTAGAGAACCATTTGCCACATTCTGTGCATGAGAAAAGAACGGGGAGAGACATATTCTTACATTCTGTGCATATGAAAAGTTTCTCCCCAGTGTGAGTTGTGTGGGGGCAGAGAAGGTTTCTCTTATTAGAAAAGATTTTCCCACATTCTCTACATGTAAATGTTTTTTCTTCTGTGTGAAGTTGTGTGTGTCGTTCAAGTTTTTTTCTCATTAAGAAAAATGTTCTCCAGACATGTAAATGGGTTCTCTCCTATGTGGACACTTATGTGAGAAGAAAGTCTGTCCTTTGTTAGAGAAGCTTTTTCCTCAGTCTTTACAAGTGAAAGGTTTCTCCCCTGTATGAACTGTGTGATGTCTGGTAAGATTCCTCTGTATACTGACAGTTTTCCCACATTCTGCACAAGAAAATGTTTCTCCCCATGTGAATTCTGTTATGAATGGATTTTCCCACATTCTGTGCACTTGTACAATCTCTCCCTGTCTCAATTTCTCTCAGTTAAAGAGCGCTCAGTACAGTGAAACATTCTGTGCAGCTTGAATAGCTTCTCTCCTGTGTGAATTTTCAGGTGAGTATCAAGGCAGCTTTTTTTGGTAAATTTAGCCTCACATTCTGTGCATATAAAAGTTCTGTGTGAATTCTCTGCTGTTTTTTTAAGGACTGAGTTTTAGCTAAAACTTTCCCACATTTGTGCACATGAATGGTTTCTCTCCTGTGTTCTTTCAGGAATTCTCTCCACATTTTGTGCATGTAAATGGTTTATCCGCTGCCTGAAGTCTCAGATGAAAATTAAGGTGGTTATTTTTTTTGTAAATTGTTCCACCTCTCACAGTGAAAGCTTCTCCTATTGGTCAGAATAACGAGATTTGTACTAATCTTGCCACTCTGTAATAGAAGTTATGTGAATCTCTGTGTCTTTAAGTACTCTTGTAGAGAAACATTTCCCACATTCTGTGCACATAAAAGGTTTCTCCCCGGTGTGAATTCCTTGGTGTTCTTTAAGAATTGTATTTCGGCTACAACTTTCCCCACATTCTGTGCACATGAATGGTTTCTTTTTCAGGCCCCCAAAATGTCTAGAAGTTGACCTGCTTTACCGATATTTATTGAAACTGTTATGAATTAGGGCCTCATAGGGCCCCCTACAGCCGCAGGGTCTGCTTCCTCTGTAGTTATGCCCCTGGTTTCTCTCCTGTGTGAGTTCTCAGATGAGTATGAAGTTGGCCTTTTCTTCTAAATCTTTTCCCACACTCTATACATGGGTAAGGTTTCTCCCCTGTGTGAATTCTCTGGTGATTCCTAAAGGTACTGCTGTCCCTGAAACTTTTCCCACATTCTGTGCACATAAATGGTTTCTCTCCTGTGTGAAGTCTCATGTGTTTATTAAGGTCGCTTTTGTTGTACATTTTTTCCCACATTCTGTGCATGTGTGCGGTTTCTCCCCTGTGTGAATTTTCTGGTGTAGTCCAAGGGTATTGATTAACCTGAAACTTTTCCCACATTCTGCGCATATGAAAGCTTTCTCCCCTGTGTGAATTTTCTGGTGATTTCTAAGGGTTTCAATTCGCCTGAAACTTTTCCCACATTCCGTGCATGTGTGTGGTTTCTCCCCTGTGTGAATTGTCTGGTGTTTTCTAAGGGAAAGGATTAACCGGAAACTTTTTCCACATTCTGTGCATGTTAAAGGTTTCTCCCCAGTGTGAATTTTCTGGTGATTTCAAGGTACTCTGTGCTGAACTTCCAATTCTTACACGTAAATGGTTTCCCTTGTGAAGTCTCAGGTGTTATCAAGGCAGTTTGTATAAATTTTTCCCACATTCTGTGCATGTGTGCGGTTTCTCCCCTGTGTGAATTCTGGTGTTTCTAGGTACTGTTTGTCCTGAATTTTCCCACAGTCTGTCAAAAATGTTCTCTCTGTGTAAGTCTCAGTTTTACAAGGCTGATTTTCTGCAAATTTTTCCCACATTCCGTGCATGTGTGCAGTTTCTCCCCTGTGTGAATTCTCTGGTGTTCTTTGAGGGATTCTTTTAGCCTGTAACTTTTCCCGCATCCTGAGCACTTGTATGGTTTCTCTCCTGTGTGAAGTCTCAGGTGTTTATCAAGGTCAGTTTTTGTTATAAATTTTTTCCCACATTCTGTGCATGTGTGCGGTTTCTCCCCTGTGTGAATTCTCTGGTGTTGTTTAAAGGATTTGTTTACCCTGAAACTTTTCCCACATTCTGTGCAACTGTATGGTTTCTCTCCTGTGTGAAGTCTCACATGAACAAGAAGTTGAGCATTTTTTGCAAATATCTTCCCACATTCTGAGCATTCGAATTGTTTTCTTACTGAGGGAAGTTCATTCTGGGAGTTGGGAATGTTCATTGTAATGATGGTGATTCTGAGTCTGATACAGATGTTTCTTTCCAATGTGAGGATTTGCTGGTGTTGGAGAAGTTGCACAGTCTAATGGTCTCTTGTCTTTATCCAAAGAATCACAATCATTGGCTTCTGGGGCTTCTCTTCTTTATTTGATGCAAATATGTAAAAGAGGAAAAGAAAAAAAACATTTAGAATGTAATTCACTGAAAAAATGTGTTATCTTTAGATTTTGTATTTTAGCTTCCAGAGTAGGTTTTTTTTATAGTTTGGTATAGTCATCACTATATGTCAGATAAATTATGCATTATGCCCTGCTTTATGGCAGCTGAGATTCTAGCTATCTGTATAACAGAACATTCTGTCCCAGTGGCTGCACAGATCCTATCTGATCCCCATTGTAAGCAGCAGTCCTGTCCTGCTTTATGGCAGCTGAGATTCTAGCTATCTGTATAACAGAACATTCTGTCCCAGTGGCTGCACAGATCCTATCTGATCCCCATTGTAAGCAGCAGTCCTGTCCTGCTTTATGGCAGCTGAGATTCTAGCTATCTGTATAACAGAACATTCTGTCCCAGTGGCTGCACAGATCCTATCTGATCCCCATTGTAAGCAGCAGTCCTGTCCTGCTTTATGGCAGCTGAGATTCTAGCTATCTGTATAACAGAACATTCTGTCCCAGTGGCTGCACAGATCCTATCTGATCCCCATTGTAAGCAGCAGACCTGTCCTGCTTTATGGCAGCTGAGATTCTAGCTATCTGTATAACAGAACATTCTGTCCCAGTGCCTGCACAGATCCTATCTGATCCCCATTGTAAGCAGCAGTCCTGTCCTGCTTTATGGCAGCTGAGATTCTAGCTATCTGTATAACAGAACATTCTGTCCCAGTGGCTGCACAGATCCTATCTGATCCCCATTGTAAGCAGCAGTCCTGTCCTGCTTTATGGCAGCTGAGATTCTAGCTATCTGTATAACAGAACATTCTGTCCCAGTGGCTGCACAGATCCTATCTGATCCCCATTGTAAGCAACAGTCCTGTCCTGCTTTATGGCAGCTGAGATTCTAGCTATCTGTATACAGACTAATAAGAAAATTCATATATCTGTTACTGAATGGATTCCTTTTTGCTGTTTAGACAGCAATGTTATATTATTATGGGACAATTGTACAATATCTCCAGTCCCACTCAATCAGCATAATAATGATATAAACATAGTCATTTAGTTTGATAAAAGACACAAATGCAGCCTTTTGGTCTAAGTGAAACCTATGTAACTGATAGTTGATCCAAAAGAAGGAGAAAACCCCGTTCCTGACTCCAAGATGAAATTGGACCAGTCTCTAGACCAGTAATCCCCAACCAGTAGCTCGTGAGTAACATGTTGCTCTTCAACCCCTTGGATGTTGCTTCCAGTTGCCTCAAAGCTGAAGCTTATTTTCTAATAAGTTTTGGTTTAAAAGTTTTGGTTGTATAAAAACCAAGTGCACTTCCAAACAGAGCCTCAATGTAGGTTGACAATCCACATAGGGGCTACCAAATGGCCAATCACAGCCCTTATTTGGCACCCCAAGAACATTTTTCATGGTAGTGTTGCTCCCCAACTCCTTTTACTTCTGAATGCTGCTCACGGGTTCAAAAGGTTGGGGATCCCTGTATTAGATCAACTTTGTATTTTCTGTATACCCCCAGCAGGATGGCAAGAGTGGCGTTCCCATGTATAAATACCCCAGCAGAACTCATAGCAGGGTGGCACAGAGGGATCACACAGTGGCAATTTCATGTATAAATAGTCCAGAACTCATAGTAGGATGGCACAGAGACTATTTAGTGTATAAATAACAGCAAGATGGCACAGAGAAACCTCAATTTATAAATACCCCCACAACTCATAGCAGATTGGCACAGAGATTATTTTATAAATAAATAGCCCAGAACTCAGAGTAGGATGGCACAGAGACCATTTAATGTATAAATATCCCAAATGTCACCTCAGCGTGGCATAGAGCCAGATTCCAAGTATGAATATACCAAAGCTCATAGCTGGATGGCACAACTGCATTGCATTGTTGCTAATCAAAGCAAGGAAAGGGTTAAACACCACAAGACAGTGTAATACTTGGAAGGCAGTGATCACTAATTTGTATCCTTACCAGGGTCCACATTATTTCTGCTCTGATAGTCTGAGGAGAAGGTGGATCTGCAGCACCAGAGTTCACCATCCATCCTGCCCATCAGTCCTGGAATGAAGTGAACAGATTCTGGTGCCATTTCCCCTGCCTGCAATTGCCTGAGGCCCATCCATTAACTGAGGGCAAGCAACTGCCACCTGGAAACTCACTAGTGCCACCAACCACCCCCTCCACTGTTTTTCCTTGTAAAGGCAGCAGCCAGTCCGGACTGATCATTTAAAAAAAATAAAATGTCTGCAGCATATGCCCCCCCTCCCTGGGAATGATGCCTAAGGCTGAGCTATATAAAGCCAATGAGAAAACATTGCAGATCGTTTTTCTCCAGATTCCTTATGTACAGCCTGTGTTGTCCCTTGTTCCCTCACTACAACTCCCAGCATGCCCAGAGAGCACACAGGGCCTGTAGCTGAGCAGAGCCATTTTGGTGCAGCATGTCTTTGGCTAAACACTATGGCTGATTAGAACATAATGGGGGGCATTAGATTGGATCAGTAGCACTGGCTCAGAGCTTTGTGCAGAGCAGCAGTGTGACATCCAATCATTTACCTCTCACTTCCCGATTCCCTGGGACTTCCTTTTCCACAGATTCTTCCCCCAATCCTCACATCAGCTTCCCAGGCTCCTAGTGTTCTTGTCACCAGTCAGTTTGGGGCCAATTCATCCCGGGGCCAGTGGCTAGAGTCTCTGCCAGGAGCACTGCCATTCACATGTGGCAGTTTATGAGAAACAAAGCTCACTGCCTGTTCTGTGTGTGTAACTGCCACAAAATGCTGCTCTGGCCCCTCCCCCAAAGGAGGCAGAAGCTTCATGGTCCTAGTGCTGCTTGGATTTCCCACTATTATTATTAACATATATTTATATAGCGCCAACATATTGCGTAGCACTGTAAAGTAAATGTGATTATACAACTACATCACATGAATTACATACATAGAACATATGGAGTAACAAACATCACAATCAAAACAGGTACAAAAAGGTGAGGAAGGCCCTATGCATAGGCATACAGTCTAAAGGGAAGGGAGTAATACACAAGTTAAAAAAAATAATTGGTGGTCAGGGCCCCCCTAAAAGTAAAGGTTTTTTTTTTAAAAAAAAAAAACATTGTAGGTCAGGCCCCCCCTACAAGTTAAAAAAAATCATTGGTGGTCACGGCCCCCAACAAGTAAAACAAATTTGGTGGCCAGGGTCTCCTGTAAAAGTTTTAAATAAACATTGGTGGGAATTGTCCCCCATTAAAGTTAAAAAAGACTAGCAGTGGCCAGGGTTTAAAAAAAAATAAAAAAATAAAAAAAATTGGTGTTCAGTGGAACTTACCTTTAAAGGTCATCTTCATTCTCCTCTTCTTCGGGTCTTATCGGGGGCTTTCTGCTCCAATCAGAGGCTTTCAGCTCTTTTCGCGGCTTTCAGGTCCAATCAGAGGATTTTGGCTCTTTCCGCTGCTTTTGGCTCTTCGGAGTTCAGCATATTTCGGTGATGCAAGGGGGGCACGGCTGATCCAGGAAGTTCAGTACAGTGCTTTAAGGGACACCTAGTACAACTGTGCCCCCCTGAAGGCTATACAACTTTATTGATCTATATAGATGATATCCCAGGGGTGATCCTGGCCCCCCTCCCCCGTGTTACCTTTTTGCGCTGGAGGGGGTCCTAGGGGGTCCACGAGGGCGGCAGAGAGGGCCAGGACACTAGCACAGAGAGCATATTTGAGTTCTCTGTGCTAGAAGAGCCGAATTTCCGGTTTCAAAACCCGAAATTCGGCTCTTTAAACACCAGGAGCGGCATTTTTCTACCCCTGGTACCTAGCGGGCGCTGCTGCCTGAGGCAAAAGGCTCAAGTCGCCTCATTGGCGAAGTGCCCCTGGGATATCCCTACGTGGTATTCATATATCAAAAGTAATAGATAATATCATAAACATTAACTACACCTCCATGAACTATAAGATAAATACTCCCAAAGTATTCTGTTCCACCAGTAAGGCACAAACCTATTCAAATAAAAGATTGACAACAGAAACTCCTCGATAAGACCTTTGGGGATAGGGCACCCAGGTTATATATCCAGCGTCCCTCAGTTTTCTATTAACACTCCATAAAGATTCCCCTATAAAGACTAACCCCGCCATGGTCACAGGTGTCAAAATGTCTCACCACTATACTTTTAGGGTTCCTCCTCAGGATATCATCCCGGTATTCCGATAGACATGTCCCCAACCTATGTTGAGTCGTTCCCACATATCAAATGCCACACGAGCATTGTAAATGGTAAACAACCCCCTTTGTATCACATGTGGTAAGTGTTTTTAAGTTGAATATTCTTTCAGCCGTTGGTATTTCTGTATAATGAGTGAGTGTAAAGGATACGCACAGTCCCAATTTTGTCAAAATGCCTTATATATCCAGACACTGCCCACTACCCATAAAGTCTCACCCCTTTTCTGATTCAATAAAAAGTGAGATTAGCGAAAATGGAATTTTCTCGCTGTGCAATATATTGTTTCTAGTCTTCATTGTGCTCAGTGATTTTTTTTGCATTTTTCTTGATTATTTGGTCATGTTTGTGAAACATTTTTGTGCACTTTTATCAATTGGGGGGGGCTCTAAATGGCACTTACTTTGGGGAAAAGTGACTACAGCCCCTGGTTGATGAAACAAGAAAGTAAAAGAGAGAAAAGAGAAGAAAAGAAGTTTCACACTTTGTCATTTAATAAAGTCCATATATTTTACATCTAAAAAAGGGGGAGGCTTGTAAAAATGGTTGTTAAAAAATATATATTATCGGCTAAAAGCATGCCTTAAATAATAACAAACTTTCACTTCAGTGTGAGGGATCTCCGATTGGTTCCAGACATCACGTGTCTCTGAATCCGGGGTTCCTGGCCTAGGAACTTTCATCTACCTCAATATCTACAAAAATATGTTACTTTATTGGTTCCATTAAAATTTGTTAGCTTCGGTACAGTGCATGATAATCACCACTGACGCGTTTCATGCCCTATGGCACGTCCTCAGAGTGTTGACATCGTGTTTGAATAAATCCGCAAGTGTGATGCACTTAAATAATAACACCTTCCATTAAGACTTATTCAATGTCATCATCTCACCCCCCCCATACAAGTTCAAAGCTCAAATTCTTTTTGTGAACAGCTCCTTGGAGTTTTCCCCACTGTATTCCCAGGGAAGTGGTAAAACAATTCTTAATACTTTTACACCCCAGAGGCCCAAATCCTAGGTGGTCCCAGTTATTATGTAATTTGCCATGTAGGAACGGAGAAGAAGAATCGCAGTGAGGGACAGGCACGGCTATGGCACCCTGAGGCCACGTTGCGCCTCCTAGCGCCCGTCGTTGCACTGCAGGGTCCGAGCAAACCGCCATTTTTCACATGCAACCCCCTGTGAATATGGGATGAAGTTGAAGGTAGAATTTTGTTACCGAATACCTTTAATATGTCTTCTTAATTACATTAAGATGCTGATTTCCTAGAATTTAAACATTATAAACACCACAAATCCTATTTATTTTGCTCTTTCGGTGTTGAATTTTTAACATAAGGAACAGATGACTGTTATATTATTGCAGAGAACAAGGACATCAGATATAAAATAGACTTTTTGTGCTGCAAAAAGCTCCCTTAAAGCTGTCCCATCCTCATACTTTCCATACATATCAAGACCCTGCCTAGGGTTTCCAACTTGCCACTTCACCTCTTTTAAACGGAACACATATGGAATCCACAGTCTGTCTGGCTAATTAGCAATTCATTTAGATGCATGGCTGCACACAGGCTCGGACTGGCCATCTGTGTTATTGGGCAAATGCCCGATGGGCCGTTCTCTTTATAATGTAAATGGCCGCTGGGGACTTTATTATGTAAATGACTTTCGGGAGGCCCCTGAGCACAGAAATCAAAGGGGAGAATGGATGATTTGTGCAAGGGCAAAGGGAAGCCTGAGATTAGGGAAGAGGAAAGAATGTGGTAACAAAATGGTTAAAAAAATAAGCGGGAGCAGAATAAGAAGTAAAACAAGAAGAAATACAGTAACAAGGAGAAAAAATACAGAGAGAGTTCTATATTTTGTTGATCCACATGTATAATAATGTGAGGCTTATCTGACTGTATAGTGTGTCTTAATGCATACATATAAAATGGACGTGGCATCGGACTTGACGCCTGCGTTTTTGCACAGCGTGTCAGATCACGCAGAAAACGCCTGTGTAGTCCTACCCTTGATCAGTTCAGTCTGCATCCAAAGCAATTGCTAATTAGCCAGGCAGGCTGTGGATTCCATGTGTGTTCAATCCACAGTCTGCCTGGCTAATTAGTAATTACTTAGCAATTCATTTAGATGCATGTTGCAGACTGGGGGGCCCAGGACCCACGGAGACTGCTGCCCCAGGGCCCCCCTTCTGTCCCTTCCGGTTGCCCGGGATTTTGCCTATGACTAAGTGCTAAGTAAGCATGAAACGCGTTAGGCGCTCTAAGGGGTTTTTCTAATGTTTTTTAATACTTTGATGTAATAAACTATATGTTTTACTAATAAGCATAGAGACGAAAAATTTACCAGACACTCAACAGCAAGTGAAGCGGGACGGACCCCTGCGTGTTTATTCAAGTCTTGTGATGTAACGTTTCGGGGGCGGGCCCCTTCGTCAGGCAGCATCTAATAAGCATGCCTTTCGAGAATTATTTAAGTATATATGGTTGTACCTCTGTTTGGTCACTAGAGGGCTCCGGCATGCTAAAGATTGATGTTATTTGACATCTACATCTAGGTTGTTTAATATAGTTTAAAATGATGTATTGACTTGCCAGCTGAAAGGATCCATGGATACAGGGCAGAGTCTCCTGAGACTACAGAAGCACCGGCACCATCTCCTCCACCATCTGCTCCTATAGCACCTCCCCAGCCAGCTCAGGATCATGACCATAAGTAAAGGTGGCCATACACGGGCTGATAAAAGCTGCCGAAAGACCGAGTAAGCAGCTTATTGGCCAGTGTATGGGGCCCCCCGAAGGGTTTTCATCGATCGAGATCTGGCCGAAAGTCGGCCAGATCTCGATCAGATGGGACTAAAAAGCCCGTCGGATCGCAGCCGCATCTGTTCATTGATGCCGTCCCGCGATCCGACAGCCCATTACAATTTGTTAGGATCCAATTATATTGCCCACCTTTAGTCATGTTGGTCCAGCAGATGAACTGGCTGAGGGAGAGTGTGAACACGCTGAGGCAGGAGATAGGAGAAATGAAGAGGCTAATATTCAGCATGAGGAGCAGTCCTCCTCCTCCACTTTAACACCTTCTGTTTTTGTGTTATTTTATAGTGTTTTCTATTTTTGTTTATAAAATGTGTTTTTGCATTTCAGCTATTTTTGTATTTTTTTTTATTCCTTTAACCACTGGATTTATTATTAACACACACCATGAATATTCTCAGTCTAACATTTCATTACATGCTATTTCAGATTCAATAGACTTAAAACATAAATATATGGTTCATTCATTTTAATGTGGGTTACAAAGCACCAGATATTATAGTTACATAGTTAAATTGGGTTGAAAAAAGACAAAGTCCATCAAGTCCAACCCCTCCAAATGAAAACCCAGCCCCATACACACACCCCTCCCTACTGTCACATAAATGATATATCCCCATATCTATACTAACTATAGAGCTTAGTATCACAATAGCCTTTGTATTATGTCTGTCCAAGAAATCATCCAAGTCCCTCTTATAGTCATTAACTGAATCATCACCCGGCAGTGCATTCCCCAACCTCACTGTCCTCACTGTGATGAACCCCCTACTCTGTTCCTTTAAATGAAACTTCTTTTCCTCTAGTCTGAAGGGGAGGCCTCTGGTACGCGATTCTCTTTATGGGTAAAATCTGTTCAGATTTACTAATAAACGAATCTCCCCTGCATTACAGTGTAGGATAGCAACAATGTACGCATAAATAACAAAACACAGAACAATGGCATCTCTGAAAATCGTTTTATTACTTCAATGTCCTGCTTTATGTCATCCAGGAAGATTTTAATTGCAGCACTGGGACATAAATAAAATCAGCACAGGTTGGACGTTGCGTGGATGGACCCGAATGGATGGGCGAATTTGACCTGTTTTGTCAAAAATTTGGCGCCGGCGAATTGTCGCAGATGCCCATTAAAGTCTATGGGCGTCTAAATTTTTTGATGCGCGTCTTTTTTTTGTGACTCACAGCGCCATACAAGTCTAAGGGCCTCATTTCCATAGTGAAAAAATTGGCTCATCCCTAGGCTTAGTGTGAGAGGACCAAGGGGAGAGTTCTTGGCAGGCAAGGTAACCGTTTGTCATTCAGGAATGGAGAACAAGAAGCATAGTCGGGGTCACAGGCTGGGTCAAAATGTAACAGGAGAGAGAGTACAGATGAAGTAAGTTAGGAAGTAGCCTGGGTCATAGGCCGGGTAAGAACACACCAATATCACAGTACCAGGGGAAAATCCAAGAGAGTAGTCAAAATGGGCCGTAATCAGGACAGGCAGCAGACAGGACAAAACCAGGGACAGGCAGGATCCCATTGGGCACTGTACAATTGACACCTGCTCCTTTAAATATTCAAATTTTGGACCAATGTGCGATGATGTCATGGCACCGGCATGCTAAACCCATGCTAAATTCCATTCAATGGAATGTTCTTAGAAGACAACCAGACTTTATCACTAACCTGATACCCTACGATGTCTATCAGCAGACATCTTTTGGGCAGCAACAGCAGAAGAAAAAGACTTTTGCACCTTCTGCCAAATTTTAGACAAATAATCACCAAATAAGTCAACAGCAGGAACATCAGAAGAACATTCAGAAAATGAGAAAGCTCTAGGGTGATGCCCAAAAACAGTGAAGAATGGAGACTGACCAGTGGACACATGAGAAGCATTATTGTATGCAAACTCAGCCCATGGCAGAACATCTGCCCACAATAACCGATAATTGGAAACGTTACATCTAAGATACTGTTCCAATAACTGATTTGTTTTTTCCATCTGACTGTTAGTCTGCAGATGATAAGAGAGCAAAAGACCCATCAGAACTTTGACACAAACTGAACCCCTCTATCCAAAACAATATTTAGTGGGGCCCCATGAAGATTAAATATATTACATATAAAAAGCTCGGCAAGCAACTTGGCGGGGGGGGGGGGGTGAGAAGGGGAATAAAATGGGACATTTTACAAAAATGATTCACTATCACCCAAATTACAGTATGACCTTTAGAGGGAGGTAATTCCACAATAAAATCCATGGAGATATGGGTCCATGGCTTTTTTGGAAAAGGAAGTGACTGTAGTAACCCCTGAGGTAAGTATTTAGACTATTTGGAACTATGACATACTGGGCAGGAATCAATGTAATTACCAACACCTTGTCTCAGTGTTGGTTACCAGAGAGCTCAAGACAAAAGAGAACATGTTTTACTATGGCCAGGATGCCCAGCTATCTTAGAATCATAATGAGCCTCCAGCAAAACTGCTTCATGAAGGTTTTTGGAAACAAAAAGTTTGCCTGCAAGAACATTACAAGGTGACTTTTCCTGAGCTTCAGAAAGGGAGGCATACAGATTTGGGCTCAAGGCTGCTACAATCAATTCCTTCGGAACAATAGAAACAGGGATGGAATTCTCGTTAAGACTAGAGACAAAGCTTCTAGACAGGGTGTCAGCTTTAGCATTCATTTCTTCAGGCCTGTAAATTATAATGAATTTAAAGCAGGTAAAAAAATTAAGCCCATCTGGCCTGAAACCAAATGCTTAGCACCCTAGAAGGTGTCTCCACTCTTAGAATGTCCATTTAATGCTAGCATTTCCGTTACCAATAGCATAAATAACCTCTGCAGTGGAGAACTTCCTATAGAAAAAGGCACTGGGTGGATTTTACCGGTAACAGGGTGTCGCTGTGATAATAACGCTCCAGCACCAATCTCAGATGAATCCACTTCCACCAGGAAGGGGAGAGAAGCATCAGGATGCTGGAGCACCGGAGTTGGAAGTAAAAGCTTCTGTCAACAGATAGAAGGCTTTCACAGCCTCAATAGACCAAATACTTGGATCTCCCCTTTCTTGGTGAGGGCAGTGATCGGGCAAGAAGAGTGGAGAAATCTTTGATGAACTGGTGGTAATAATTAGCAAACCCCAAAAACCTTAGGATGGCCTGTAATGAACGAGGTTGTGCCCAATCCGAGGTTTTCCTGAATCTTGGTTGGTTCCATCTCTAGGCCCTTTTGAGAAATAATATACTCTAAAAAGTGCATGGAGGAAACCTCAAACACGTTTCTCAATTTTGGCATATAGCTAATTTTGCCTTAGCCTACTTAATACCTTCTGCACGTGGGCATGATGGTCAGTTAAATTTTAAAAAGAAACTAGGATGTCATTCAGGTATACTACAACATACCAACCCAGAAGGTCCCTGAAGACTGTTTACCAATTCTTGGAAGATGGCTGAGGCATTACATAGACCGATGTGCATTACTAAATACTCATAATTAAATGCCATCTTCCATTCATCCCCTTCCCTGATACGGATTAAATTAATTAAATATATCAGATTGATTTTAGAGAAAATGGTGGCGCCTTTAACTCTATCAAAGACTTCTGAGACCAAGGGAAAGGGGTAACGGTTCTTGACTGTGATCTTGTTTAGGCCCCTGTAGTCTATACAAGGCCTCAAACCCCTCATATTTCTTTTTTTACAAAAAAGAAACTGGCACCAGCCGGAGAAGAGGCGGGCCTTATGAATCCTCTCTCCGTGTTTTCCTGGATGTATACCTCCATGGCCTGGGACTCAAGAACAAAGAGAGGGTATGTCCTTATCCCTAGGAGGAGTGGTACCAGGAATTAAATCTATTGCACAGTCATAAGATCTGTGCAGGGGCAGGGTTTCGGCAGCATTTTTAGAAAAGACATCGGAGTAAGAGGAATAGACAGAAGGTAAACATTCAAGAGAAGCTGCAGCAAAAACACAAGGAGATTCCAGAACCCCAATGTAGTATCTTGCCTGTAACCCAATCATTTTATGGGTTGTGACCCCATGATCAGAGAAGGCCTAGAATTACCGGGGTGTGAGGGCAATTGATGACATAAAAGAAAATTCCCTCAGAGTGATTTCCCACTACTGTCAATTGCTACCAGTTTAGGCAGTGGCACAAGGGGTTTAATGGGTATTGCATGCCTTATCACAAAACTGATATCCAGGAAATTCCCAGCTGCCCCGGAATCTTTCCCTTTTTGCAGGTGTCCTAATATCTGACACAAAATACTCTCTCTCAGCCCTCCTGACCACAGTCCAGAACTTTGGGAAGTATCTGGACTGAAAAAAAAACTGGGAAAAGACAAAACTATACAGCATTGACCCTGATCCCCCCACACTGCCTCCTCCAGGCTTACACCTGAAGTGGGCTCATTCAAGTATCTGGGCATCCACATACATAAAGACCCACACTACTTTATGCAGCTCAACCTAAACCCAATTATTGACACCCTACCTGGTACCCTTAAACACTGGGCTAATCTACCACTGATGCTATGGGGGTGAGTGAATATTATCAAGATGGTGTACTTACCAAAACTCCTATACATATTCCATAATACCCCATTCCTTATTCACCATTCCTTTTTAAGGAAAAAAACTTGTACTGTCATGTATTTGGGCTAATAAAATTCACCACATCTCCTGGGAAAGATTAACTGCTCCCATCACCAAAGGGGGACTGGTCTTCCCATATTTATTACTTTTATTACCTTGTCTCCCAAATATTCTACCTACAATGGTGCTTTTCTCCCAACCCATACAATCTTTACATAACCCCCCTTAAGCTGAAAAAAATTGGTAAAAGCCAGGACGATCTATGCCCCAGATGTAGATTCCCAAGTGCCAACTTTATCCACATGATCTTGTCTTGTCCCCCAGTGAAGGAATTCTGGGCTACTGTAATAGAGACTTTAGCAACCAAACTGGGCACAGATAGTCAAGCCA